>NC_133656.1:241444799-241774817 GCF_009905375.1 Apium graveolens
TATTTTTTGGAGTTTTTTTCTTAAATTTTGATGGTGGTAGATAGAAATTTGTATTTTGGTGTGATCTCGTGGGTTCTAGAGAAGAATTTTTTTCGAACTTTGTGATTTATTGTGTTTGACAATGTGTGTCAATATGTGTCAATATGTGTTATGTTGGTATAACGTATTTTATAGATTTAATATTTTCTTATTATTTTTATGAAAAAGTAGAGGAATTTATTTATTTTGGAAGTATGGGTGTTTATTTTTTTGTGAGAATTCTAAAATTTCTATGAAAGGTATTTATTATGAATTAATTAAATGAAGGAAAATGATCAAAAGTGCTAATTTTTTAAAGCTTTTTTACGATTTTGCTGCTTTCTATAAATATTCGTAATAAAAATATGGTTTGTAACCAAGTGCGACTTCTGCTTATGCAAAATAATTAAAATTGTTTTTGATTACATTTAAGGGGTCGTTTGGTTCAGAAGGCGATATGGGTTTGGAATAAGGAATCGGGTTGGACCAGCATGGGGTTCAGAAATCAATCCTCATATCATGTGTTGTTTCGGGGCAAGAATGAAATCTCTTTAATTTAAATATTTTTGATTCATTGATTGAATCAAATTTTTATATATTGCATATGTCGAATTTAAGTTGTTATACAACTTACAAACAAAAATAAATAAATATAAGTGATTAAAAAATTAAAATTTTAAAATTTCAATGTTCATTTATAATATTTAAATCAAAAAAAATTATTAATAATTTGTATTAAATAAAAATAAGCATAACTAATTTAAAATTAAACAACATGATATTTAAGATATATGTTTTAAGATTGTATTCAACTTTATAAATAAAAATGAGATAATGAAATTTAATTTATACCTCATACCACTCTCTTAAATCAACATGTATCAAATTTGATTCTAGATGGGTATAAGAAATGGTATCGAATTTTAAAATAGTCAACTAAACACCACATATGGGTTTGAAATATGAGAATGAGCTAAATCAAACTATCTCTAAAAGGATTACATTTAATTTAACAAATCCAAAATGCAACTTCCAACCAAATATAATTAGAATTACAAGATTTTGTAGATTGGGTGCAACCTTAAATGCAATTTTCAACTAAATATGATTATTACGCAAATTATCAAACAAAAATTAAATTAGAATATAAACTAGAAATTAATAAATCATTAGATCAATTTAATTTAATGTCTGATTCCCCTTAAAACATCACACCCAACTAATTTGCACCCTACAACAAACAATCTCAGTTTTTCCCCTGCATTTTTAAATTGATTTTTCCCGTTAAAGAGTATATTTTTTTAAATCCGAATTCATTGTATTTTTCTCCATCGCTCAACGATCGATTTGCATACCATATTTGATATATTTCAAAGTAATTTAAAAAAAATATTATTCAGTTTCTATTTTATATTCTAAAATTGGTTTCTATTAGAGTAGTCTCGTGATTATTATTATTTTCAATAATATTAAGAAATTGTATTTTTCTTGAATATAACTAAAGAGATGATGTTGCAAAACTTGATTAAAAACTTACATGCAAAAGGTGTGGTGATAGAGGATTAAAAAAGGTGAAGGTTAATGGCAAAATCTTTGAAATCTAGCTTGTATTTGATGTTGTATTTGATGTTGCATGTAGGGGGGAGAAAGAGAACTCTGGAGAGAGAAAGAAGAAAAGAGAGAGTGAGTCGAGCGAGAGAGAAAGAAGGAGGAGAAGGTGGGGGAGGAAGGAGTAGTATATATAATGGAGTGGAAGGGCAAAAAGGAAAATTGCCCTTTTTGTTATTCTCTTTTCTTTTATTATCAAATTACTAGGAAATGATTTAATAATAAAAACAACTTTATAAATCCCAAAAGTGTCACAAATCCATTTTTAATATGAGTAATATGAAATTAGCTCTCTCCCCATATTTTTAAATAAATTTTTGAGTTAATAGATTATTTGTTATGGATTTTTCAAATAAATCCCAAATAATAGAATTAAACCTCATAAAAATCATTTTAAAATATCAAATCACACAAATAAATCCAACTATAATTTTTTTTGAAAATTCTCTTGAACTAATTTAAGTGTAACAAAACAAATTTTGCACCTTGATCACATTTCTATAATTTTATAAAAAAGTTTAAAGATTAATAAAATCCTTATACATCCTTTTAAATCCATTTTTAAAAAATTTCCAGAGATCTCAGATTTGAACACGCATACACCAAACAACATGCAAACATACAAGATCATCAAATATATTTCACATTCGCACTCTTAAATACTATAATCCCCCTTTTAATACGGGTTCCGTTCAACTTGACGGCCCGACGACACAACTTAATCCCTTAACTGACTCATCAAAGTGGAACGAGTTACCTTATGTTTCCAGTTACTATTATGCAATAATGACAATTAAACGCAAAATCATTTAAGCTTTTATTTATTCACATAAATCCACATAAACCATATAGCACAAAACTATACTTTATTCATTTAATTACATCGCGAAATTGCCAGTCTTTACATTGCTGAAACTAAAGTCTCATTTTCTCTAGTTACAAACAATATTTTATACTGTATATTTACAGAAAACAACAAAATCGTAAAAAAGAACTCTAGAAAGTTAACACTTTTGCTCAATTTCCTTTATTTAATTAATTCATACAAAAATAAATTTCATAGAAATTATAGGAAATCCAAACAACGCATCTCACAAGAAAACAAACACCCATATTTCCCAAAAAAATATTTTCCTATACTTTTTCGTAAAAAATAATAAAAAAATATTTAATCTACAAAATACGTTACACCAACTTAACATATATTGACACACATTGTCAAACACAATAAATCACAAAATTCCTAATTTTTCTTCTCTAGGTAGCGCTATAGCCTTCAAATATAAGTATTTAATTTTTTTTTAGAAACATAATTTTTTTTTAAAAAAAATTGCGAAACGATTTTTTTTAGAAAAAGATGAGATATATGATTTTACAATTGAAATTAACCAAAATTAATTTTAAAAACAACTTGGAAATCTAGGAATAATAATTATGAGACTACTCTAATATAAACCAATTTTAGAATATAAAATAGAAACTAAATATTATTTTTTAAATCATTTCAAAACTTATCAAATACGATATGTATATCGATCGTTGAGTGATGGAGAAAAATTCATTGAAGTCGGACTTAAAACAAAACTTAACCTTTGACGGAAAAAATTAAATTAAAAACGAAGGAGAAAAATTGAAATTATGTGTTGGAGGGTGCAAATTAGTTGAGTGTGGTGTTTTTAGGGGGACATTAGATTAAATTGATCTAATGGCTTAGATTAATTTCTAATTTGTATTCTAAGTTTAATTTCTATTTGATCATTTACCTAATAATCATATTTAGTTGAAAATTGCATTTAAGGGGTACCAAACTTACAAAATCTTGTAATTGTAATTGTAATTTTATTTGGTTGGAAGTTGCATTTAAGAATCTTGTAATTGAAATTCTAATTGTATTTGGTTGGAAGTTGCATTTAAGATTGAATTTGTTAAATTAAATGTAATCTTCCTGGGATTGTTTGGTTCGGCTGATTGTACCATGAGTATGGTTCATTTCAAACCAGTGTTTGGTCGACTATACAAATTTGAAATCAAATTTGAAATCAAATTTGAAATCAAATTTGATACATGTGGGTTTGAGAGAGTGGCACGAGGTATAAATTAAATTTCATTATCTCGTTTTTATTTATTAAGTTAAATATAATCTTAAAACATATATCTTAAATATCATGTTTTAATCTTAAATAAGTTGTGCTTATTTTTATTTAATACAGATTATTAATAAATCACAAAGTTCCAAATTTTTTGTTCACTAGAACCCCCGAGATCACACCAAAAAACAAATTTATATCTACCACCATCAAAATAATAATAAAAGAAAAAAATTCCAAAAAATAAAATAAATCACAAAGTATATTACAACCTCGGGCTTCCTTGTCCGATAAGAGACACACTTGCACTTCTCGCCACCTTCTACATTTCTACTCCTTCTTCTTCCGACAACGACTACTACATCTTCGCCATTTCCGAGGTAACATTCTTTTTACCCCCAATCTCAGTTTTACTGTGTGTAAATATTTGTTTTTAACTTAATTTTTTATTTAAGTCATTTCAATTCTAGCGTTCGTTTTATAGTTCATGTGATTTTACTTAGTTTTTGAATTTTAATTATATGATGTTAATTAGGGTTTTGAATTTGTGATTATTTAGATTATTTTACTGTAGTTATATATTTTTAACTCCATGTTGATATGATTTATTTTAATTGTAGTGTTCATTTTATAGTTGGTGCAATTTTACGTGATTTTTTTTTAAATTTTGATTGCGTGTTTTAAATTTGTGATTGTTTGTTGTGTATTGTTGTTTCAACTCCATGTTAATGTAATTTGTATCGAATTAAGCGTTGGTTTCGTGTAATTTACGTGATTATTGATTAAGGTTTTGAATTTGTTATTGTTTGTAGTGTGTAATTAATTTAACTCCATGTTAATGTAATTCATATCAATTTAAGCTTTGGTTTCGTATAATTTAGGTAGTTATTGATTTTTAACAATTTTTAGGTGAATGATGTGGATTAAGGTTTTGAATTTGTGATTGTTTACGGTATGTAATTAGTTTAACTCGATGTTGATGTCATTGATTTCGATTCAAGCCTTTGTTGCATGTAATATATGTAATTGTTGATTTTTAAGAATTTTTAAGTGAATAATGTAAATTAAGGTTTTGAATTTGTCATTGTTTACCGTATGTAATTATTTTAACTCCACGTTGATGTCATTCTTTTTTATTCAAGCCTTTGTTTCATGTAATTATTTATGTGATTGTTAATTTTTAAGCCGTTTTTGGTTAGATGATGTAAATTTGGTTTGGATTTGTGATATAATTGGTTTATGATTACAGATATGGAGCCAACGGAAGATTGGGGAAACAAATCATGGACGGTGGATTGTGTTTGTGGAGTGAATTTCGATGATGGAAAGGAAATGGTGAATTGTGATGAGTGTGGAGTGGTGGTGCACACGAGGTGTACGAGTTACGTAAACAGCGAGAAAGTGTTTACGTGTGAGAAATGTAGGAGGAAGAGTAAGAGGGGTGAGAATATTGAGGATGAGGTTGCTGATAGTTTGCTTGGAATGGCGAATAAGAGTGGGGAGAATGTGGGGTCTAGCAGGACAACTTGGACAGGGAGGGTTCCGAGGGAGGAGAGGGCGCATGTGCAAGGAGTGGTTGGTGGGGAAAGCGCGGGAACGGGAATTTTTGGGTCGGCGTTGTGGAGGGCGAGCGGGTATGTACATAAGAAGTTTGGTTTTCAGTATAAGGAGTTTGATTGGAATGACGGGAATGAGACTGGTGGTAATGAGGGTGGTGGAAATGAGCTTGGTAGTGAGGGTGGTAATGGGGGAGTGTTGTCTTTGTTGAATAATTATAAAGCGGGCGGTGCTGGTGGTAGTGTAAGTTTTGGTGCGGGGAAGAGAACAAGAGATGAAGAAAGTAATAAAAAGAAAGGAGAGGAAGGCGAGGAAGTTAATGACTGGAGCAGCCAGCAGAATCGTTTGAAAAATGATAGAAGTTCGATGAAATCTCTTATGAATTACTCTGGCAATCGTAAGAAAGAGGATTCAAGAACTTCTGAGGATGTAAGTGCTTGACAAATAAACTAAACTTCTCTTCATCGTATAATTTGTGTGGGTGAAATATATAATAGAAAGCGTGGCTGAAACTTGAAATATATAATAGAAAGCATTATATTCTTAGGGATCTTCTGAATTGCAGAGGGGAGCAGTCCTACAACTAATGAAAGTCTCATAATCTACAAGATGAAAACCAATCAACTTTACGAACTAAGAAAAAAATAAATCATTTACATGGTTGAATACTAAACGTTTACTAATTGCTGGTCGGTTAAATTCTGGCTACTTCTTTATTTAGAATTGGATTTGTATTACTTGTGCTAAAATTTGGTGTCAATTATCCAATTATTATAAGTTTATCGCCTGGTTAGCATATTATTGATTATTATCTTTTGATGATTTGTTATGGTAGTCAAGTTGATATCCTATTTATATATTATCTTTGCCAATTAATCAAGAGTAGAAAATGGTAATTTTTACTTTTACTCCACACATATATATAGTATAATATGTGTTTTTGTGTCAAATTTTGTATAGAACATAGTAAATTCTACTCCTGCAGTTGGTTTATTTTTTCCAGTATAAAATTTATTATACATGTTAATTCTTGATGACACGCTTGGTATGATATCCAGATACTAAGGCTCTGATCAGATAAAATGTTCCAAATGATGCTGTAAACTGTCAATTACATTGCTGTCATGTGAACTCTACATTTGCAACTTTCTTAATCATTGGTGCATATCTCTCTCTGCTTCTATACAGAATATAAATTTTACTTGTTATTACTTGGTATTAGTAGCTAAACTTTCTGCAAGAATTGTAAACTGTGAGATTTGTTTTGATCTATTGTACAAACTACTTGCCAAGCAGAAACATGCCAGGGAACTAGGAGCGTGGCAGGCATCTTTTGGGTTTCTTCGATTGGTCCGCTGAAAATAAATTAAAAAAACTTTCTTGTCCATCAGGTCCTAGTTTGTGCAAATTCAATACATCTGTCCTACGATTTCCCTTTTGTTGATGGGCGAGATGTTTTTTACTCGGGAATTTAATGTTCTCATGTATGTAATAATTAATATTATGTAGAAATATCTATATTTGAAAAAAGTGAGTGTAGAGATTTTCACATTTGTCACTGGTGACAAATTAATGATTTTACCAATTAAGTGTAATGTATGTAGTTATCAGTAGTCTAAAACTACTTGTTGCAAGATACATGTTTATTCAATGTATTCATGCTAGCTATATATATTTTCCTGATGTGCGCCTATTTTTTAAGCTCAGTGTGTATGTTAAACAAAATTGCAACTTGGTTTGATGGATGAAATATCTTGCTAGTAAAAATAAAATGCTTTAACTTGGAATGACAGTATCTTATTCTTTTGTCAGGATAATATAGATCTTGATAAGCTGAAGGACAGTGAAAGACATATTAATAGGATTGATCAGATTAGAACAGAATACCTTCTTGAAAAGGGAAGTGTTGCACCCCATGTTAAAGATTTGCAAAATGATTATGGTTCAAATGGTAAAATGTCAGTTGGCTGTTCTAAAAAGAATGAAGCACAAGTTGATATAAATGATTCTGTCCGTTTCCCTCGTGTTCAGTGTTCACCGTGTGATGAAAAATTGGATGGCTTAGAGCACGGTCCCGTTCCCCAAAAACTCAGCAACCTTGACAAGCACACTGTGGCTGCTGATTGTCAAATCTATAATGTAGTAGCTACTTCTGAACCCGTTATTTTCCAAACCAATGGGCAATTGGTCGGTTTAGAGAATTCTCGTCTAGTCAAGGAAAGTTCCTCCGAACTTGAAGAAGTCAGGCATACAAGAGAACCATCAGAATCATGTGATGCGACTTTTATTTCTGCAGGTCAGCTTACTAATGATAAAATGGTAGTTTCTTCAAAGAAATCATCTTCAACCTCAGCAACCACTTTGCTTTCCGGAACCAAATATTCTGATTGTGATAAGACGTCTGATGCTCAGAATTATAAAGTCAGAACTCAACAAAAATTTGTGTCTGAAAAGAAAACAAGTGGTAAGAATGACAGTTCTGCTGGTGGTTTTGTTAAGGACAGGGAGAGGTATGAAAAGTCAACGAGTTCTGCAAAAGAGCTTCCAAAATCTTTTGCCTCTTCTGTGAAAACTTCAAACCGAAGCAAGATTTCGGGTTCCTCTAATTTCAGTAAAACCTTGTCTGAATCAATGGAATCTATTGCCTTTAGATCTGCTAAACCATCACTGTTACAAAATAGTCTAGGTAATCCCATGTCTTGTGAATCTGCTAGTTCCTTGACTGTCTGAGGAGCAGAAAAGCTTGGGCCCGCCTTGTTGATCGAGGTCCCAAGGTATGCCATTGTAATCATTAGCAACTATTTCTAGTTCTGCTTAAATAGATGTTTCACTCTTGTTTAATTATGGATCAATGATTACAAAAGAATGGCCGGTATAAGAGATGGATGAAGTGCTATTTATTAATATTACTTTGTTCACTACAGGTTATAGAATCATACGTTTTTATGTATACTCATTCATCATGCCCCTTGTTTTTAAATGTCTTTTTTATCTCAACTGTTATTAAGTATGTTAAATTGATTTTTAATTATTGCACTAGTCAAATGCTGTACGATGCTGAGGGTCTTAGTATAAGTATTGTGGAATCATTCATTGGCCACATACCCAAGGGTAAGAGGCAGATAAGGAAGCGGCGCAGAGAGTTAGCGCTGCAAGAAGGAGATCTCAAGAGTGTGGACGAAAACTCCAGCAGCGGATTCAGGATTTGATGAGATTAAAAAGTCTCATTAAAAAGACTAAATGGTTTGTGGGAATCGAACTCAATTTATTCCATTCAATTATACAACCTCTTACCACTAAATCATATTCTCACATCTGTTTTTTATCATACAGGTAAGTGTGCTAAATGAATATTTTATTTAACTTTAAAGATACTTACTTGAATTACGTAAAAAAATATAGTTAGTTAAATATTTGTACAGTTAATTTTAAAAAATTGAATTCCAGATATAAAATTAGGCATAATACATAAATGGATTATTAACTTGATTATTAATCATTTTTTAGTTTGAAAATATATCTCATATATTTTTAACATATTTTTTATTATAAAAAGTAATTAAAATGTATATACATAATTTTTTTTAAAAACAGATATAAAATTAGACATAGTACTTAAATAGATTATTACCTTATTTATTAATCATTTTTTAGTTTTAAAATATATCTCATTTATTTTTAACATATTTTTTATTATAAAAAGTAATTAAAATGTACATATATAATTTTTTTTAAAAAATATTGAAAATAGGATCGCTTATATACAAATAATTTATATTGGTATTACATATTTAGATAAGCTCGAATTATAATAAGTCAATGCATTTTAGAACTTGGCCCATTATTCAAAAAATACTCGAAATTTGACTACATGACCCGGCCAAAAAATATCGTCACATTCTACGTTTAGTAAATTAAAATTACAAGCTCGGCCGAAAAATATCGTCACATTCTATGTGAAATTTTTTAATATCTTGTGTTAATATAAATTAATGTGTTTGAGGTTTTTATATGATCAAGTCAATTGATTATTTATATTAAAATTACTAACTTCACTGGTAACGTATTATTATTTTTGGGATTTGTCCTGATTTTAAGAATATTTGAAATTTGAAATGAGATCTCACGAAATTTGTTAAAACTACAATGATATACTAAATCGATTTATTTTTCATTTTTCACTTTAAAAACTAGCTTTTAAAAATGAATTCTTTTAGATCAGCAATATTCATTGATCAAGATAATATTGTACAAATATTTTGAATTATTTTAATATTTTGAATTATTCAAATAAAAGTTATATCTATACGATATTGTAGCATTTGAATCAATGCATTTTATATTATTTAGAGAAAAAACATATATTGTTCAGTAATTTGAAGAAATTAACAAGTTCAACTGATATTTATAAAATTTTGTCGAACTAAAATTTTTTAATTTTAGGAGAACAGTATAAAATATTATCAAATTATTATATGAAGGAATATTAGAGTCGTAATAAAAGAAACTTAAAAACAGTTTAAATAACGATATAATTACTATTTTTCTTTCGAATTCTTGAAAAAAAATCATGAATATCAATAATAAGTCTTAAAAATATATAATCCATTTTTATGTTACAACCATGATTGATACCCGGTTGCGTAAAAATAAATATGGATTGTTTGTCAGTGATAATATGAATATCATAAATAAATAATAGCAATTTATTTATTACAGAATTTTAATTTTTGAATAATTATAAATGCATGTTAGTTAAGTAATCAATTATCTCACTAGATGTTAATAATGATTATATATGTACATAAATGAGATATTTAGCATATAAATAATTGAAACCATCATAATTTACTAAGAGATATAGCATACAATAATTTACATGCTAACACACACATATACATATAACTTAATCTTACTTTCTTCACAGTAGTGTAAATAAAAAACTAACATTTTCCCATACATACATGATACATACATACGTTGAATTTCAAAAACTAACATTTTTTATTAAAATCAACTTTAATATTAATAATAATGTAAATTTTACATTATTGTATATTATGATTGCAAGGTATTCTGACTTCAGTTATGCATTTTTTATCTTTTTAAATTGAGTATGTCAATTGTAAGTTAGTAGTGAACTCAGTAATAATATAAAGCGGTACATAGCGTTTATTTAAATAAAATTCAAGATTTTGGTCAACTTTGTATTCAACATGTATGTTAATTTTTAGTTTTTTATTTGTAAACATACTAACGGCATTCTACAGATTAAGTTTAATCGTTTCGTTTTAAACGTACACTTACTACCCTGTTTATATTCATTCATTAAATATAAAATAACGGGTAAAAAAAATATAATATAATAATAGTTGACGGGATATTCATTCCTAAAATTGAGGAAACATTCGAAACCTTTAATGTTATAGAGGGGGACATCAAGCTTGTTGGAGAGAGTTTATCTCCATTTCTTCAAAATTTGACTCAATAGGATATTGTTGAAATTGCTGTAAAAACATTATAATTGTGTGTTGTATAAAAAACACTCTAGAAAATGACCCGTGCCTCGCACGGGTTATTATGCTAGTATAGTATAGAAACCAAAACACCACACTCAATTAGTATTTTTCTCTGGAGGCACCATATACTTAAGTGACTATGTTACGTTTTAGTGATCCAAATTCAATATTTTTTGGTCATTTTCACAAACCAAAACAACACACTCTTTGATACAAAGTGCTGAAAATTAGTATTTCAATCATTTATTTTCTAATTTATTGATAATAAAATATGACTCAAATTATGAAAGATTTTTTAACATTATAGGAAATCTAAATTTTTTAGTAGGGGCACTATAATATATATATATATACTTAAAAAATTTTAAAAAAAACCCGTTAATTTTTTATTACGAGGGGGCACGTGCCCCTGCCAACCCCTACATAAATCCGCCCATGACCATAGCATAGCAATTGACAAAGTAACTCTACAGTGTATGGTACTATTGGCGGAACAATTGTG
This sequence comes from Apium graveolens, assembly GCF_009905375.1. Classification (NCBI taxonomy): domain Eukaryota; kingdom Viridiplantae; phylum Streptophyta; class Magnoliopsida; order Apiales; family Apiaceae; genus Apium; species Apium graveolens. Next base: position 241,456,091 of record NC_133656.1, read on the forward strand.
TTCTTAACTTTGTTCATATGTATATATCAAGTAATCTAGCTAGTATAGTTTAAAAGTTCATTACGCAAAAAAGAGACTATAGAGTCCATACTACTTGAAAAGCAATGTCAGTGTAGAAAATACATCTGTTTTTTTTAACATTGATAGCTGTTTAATTAACAGATACAGATATACCAATGACAACGATACGTCGATACTCAACTCGGTCACAAGAACTAGCTATCAGAATAGACAAAACCTTATAAGCAAGAAGATCATCAGAAATATTTGATCTTGTTCTCATTCTCTACATATGCCATTTGGGATCTTGAAGAAAAAACATGGCTATAATAGAAGTCTACTGATCGAAGATGCTATAAAAGAGGTCTGATCGATTTCCGTCATTCTAGTTGTTCACAGTTCTGCCAACACTTCCATTTTGAGATCTTGTAAGCTGTTTCTGAATAATTCAATTGATAAATTTGGATAAGTGATGCACTTTCACAATCGATGCGAGAAGTTCCATATTGAGATCGTGTAAGCTGTTTCTGAAGATATAATCCACTTGATAATTCTGAATAAGTGACGCACTTTCAAAACTGACACACATAATCGCCATTTGTTTCTATGTCTTCAACATATTTTGATAATAAAACTCACAATCAACACACTTTGTATATATATTATATAAATAGAGCATACAACAGATTTTCTCTCACAGGCTTCAGCCTTTTTATCCCTCTGGAGCTACAACTCTTTTCTTTTACTCTCACAATTCACTTGGATATATTACAAGACTGCTGGGAAGTTCTATTTATAGACCTACAGAGGATTATGTCACTGCATACATAATTTAACTTGCTGATCTAATCAATTACATGAGCTATATTTAATACCACCCTACCATATTAACTATTGTCCAGCCTTATTTCTAGCAACTAGGTGCTGTATATACTCTGGAAGATTTGACGTGCATGAAGCTAGCATATAGGTTTAGTGTGTATTCCCTAGTTTCATATGCCAAATTCAAGCTAACCCACCTTATTTCTAGGGATGTATATGTGGTGCATGTATATTTGGTGCATGATTTTACTTCTTTGTTTCACATGTATTCAAAGATTTCCAGATGGACTTTCCCAGTCACAGCCATAATCTATTTCATGCAGTCTTCCTAATCTTGTGCGTGCAGCATTTGTTGACATTAGTTTCTGGACAACTAAACATTCACACTAACAAGATATATACTTTATTTACTTTTACTACTACTGAGAATAATGTAAACTTTTATTTTAGTTCGAGTTTGAATTCTAACACTCCCCCTGAAACTCGACTTTGTATTCCGAGCTTCTTTTTCATTTTACGAAACACGTCCGACTTCAACGGCTTTGTAAATATATCCGCTAAATTTTCTTCCGTGTTGCAATGCACTAACTCCACGATTTTATCATTCACCTGTTCTCGAATGAAGTGATATTTGATATTGATGTGCTTGCTCTGACTGTGTGATACTGGATTTTTTGCTAGAGAAATTGCGGATTTATTATCCACATAAATTTTAACCGGACCTTCCTTCGCAAGATTTAACTCGCCCAATATGTAGCCTAGCCACATAGCCTGACATGCGCATGCTGCTGCTGCCATGTACTCCGCCTCACATGTTGATAGGGCAACTGTCTGCTGCTTTTTTGATGACCACGAAAATATCGTTGAACCAATATGAAAAGCATAGCCTGAAGAACTTTTCCCGTCATCCAAGTCACCATCGTAATCACTGTGTGAATAACCAACTAATTTCGAATCTTGAGAATGCGTGTAAAATAGACCATGATCAAGTGTTCCTTTTATGTACCTCAAGATTCTTTTAGCTTCCATGAAATGATCTTGCTTCGGTTTCTCCATGTACCTACTAACCAATCCAACTGCATATATAATATCTGGACGAGTAAAAGTTAGGTACCTCAGACTTCCAACCAAACTTTTGAACAATGTCGGATTTACCGACTCCCTCGTTGAATCAATCCTGAGCTTTATGCTTGCTTCTGCTGGCGTGCTCACTGGCTTGCATTCCTCCATTCTGAACTTCTTTAAAATTTGCTCCGCATATTTTTTCCGAGACATAAAAATCCCATCTTTGCTTTGCTTCACCTCGACTCCAAGAAAGTATGACATTTGACCAATATCTGTCATCTCAAATTCGTTAGTCATAACTTTCTTAAAATCATCAAACAGACTAGGGTTGTTTCCTATAAAGATCATGTCATCCACGTACAAGCACACGATCATAATATCTCCCCCTGAATTTGTCTTCGTATAGAGGGCATGCTCGTATGGACTCTTCACGAAGCCATTTCTCTGAAAATATTCATTAACCCTTGTATTCCATACTCGCGGAGCTTGCTTCAAACCATATAAGTCTTTCTTCAGTCAGTAGACTTTATTTTCCCGGCTTTTCTGAACATATCCTGGAGGTTGTTCGATGTAGACTTCTTCTTCGAGATAACCATTTAGAAATGCCGACTTCACCTCCATCTGAAAAATCTTCCATTGATTTTGAGCGGAAATTGCTGTAAGAAGTCTGATGGTGTCAACTCGTGCAACTGGAGTAAACACCTCATCATAGTCAATGCCATATCGCTGCTTGTAGCCTTTATCCACTAGCTTCGCCTTGTGCTTTTCCACTTCACCATCCTAATTTGTCTTTGTCTTGTAGACCCACTTGACACCAATTACTTTATGTCCTTCTGGAAGATCTGTGAGCTCCCATGTATCATTTTTCTTGATTGCGCCAATTTCCTCATCCATGGCTTTGTTCCATTTGCTTTCTTCAAAAGCTTCCTCAAATGTAACTGGATCACATTCAGCCATTAAGCAAAATAAGGAATAATCCTGACTCCGCATCTTTCATGGTGCTCCCCCTGAACTGCTGCTTCCTCCCGTGGATGGTGTCGATCCAGGAGTTTGTTGATTTGGACTTGGTGGAGGAGTTTGATCATCATCTACGTAATCTTCAATGTTCTGGTTATCATCGTCACTGTCATCACTATTGAAAAATAAACTAGCAACTTTTCTTTCATCCTCGCTCCATCTCCAAGAATCTGATTCATCGAACTCAACATCTTGAGAAATGATTAATTTCTTCGTTAGGGGATTTTAGAGTCTGTAGGCCTTGCTTCTTTTGTCATATCCGGTAAAGATGCATTTCACGCCTTTATCATCCAGCTTCTTCCTTTTCTGATCAGGAACGTGGGTATAAGCAATACACCCAAAAATTCTGAGATGTCCAACTAATGGTTTGCTCCCGCTCCATGCTTCATTTGTAGTTTTGTTTCTGACACTTTTTGTTGGACAGCGATTCAACAAATAAACTGCACATAGAACGGCTTCGGCCCAAAAAGTTCTCGGCAAGTGCTTTACTTTCACCATGCTCCTTGTCATGTCAAGAATAGTGCGATTCTTTCTTTCTGCAACGCCATTTTGTTGAGGAGTATAGGCCATTGTCAACTGATGATTGATTCCATGTGCTCTACAAAAGCTTCTGAACAGATTAGAAGTATACTTGCCTCCTCTGTCTGATCTGAGTACCTTCAAATAATGACCACTTTGCTTTTCTGTCAGTGCTTTGAACTCCTTGAATTTATCAAGAGCCTCCGACTTTTCTTTGATGATATACACCCAACTTTTCCTGTTAAAATCATCAATAAAAGTTAGGTAATACCTATTACCTTCAAGTGATGAGATATAAATGGATCAGCTATATCTGTGTGAATTATCTCCAATGGCCTCCTGGCTCTCCATGATTTTCCAACAGGAAAACTTTGTCTATATTGTTTCCCCTTTACACATGCTTCACACAAATTTTCTGGTTCGTTGATTTCTGGAAAACCGTCCACCATTTTTATCTTTGACAATAATTTCAGGCCAGAAAATCCAAGATGACCATATCTCAAATGCCACAACCATGAGTCATTTTGAATGACCGACTTTAAGCACTTCTGCACATTTGTTTGCATATCAAGCGTAAACAAACGATTCTTTGACATCTCCACATTTGCAATCAATTCTCGAGCTTGATTTCTGATAATGAGGGAGTTGTACTGTATCTGTATATTATATCCTTTCTCCACAAGTTGGCCAAGACTGATAATATTATTTTTCAATGCAGGAATATAATAAACATCATTTATATACTTTTTCTCACCATTCTTTGACATGATCGTGACGGTACCTTTTCCTTTCACCGGAATCTTTAACGAGTCACCAAAAGTAACTTCTCCGCTGATGGTATCGTCTATCTCTGTGAATAATTCCTTGTGACCAGTCATGTGATTACTGGCCCCTGAGTCAAGATACCAAACATTCTTCTTGCTCTCCTTGTCTCCTTTATAAGTGAGGAACATAGCAGTGCCAACGTCTTTATCTTCTTTTGCTACAGCAAAGTGACTCCTTTCTTCCACTTTTTGTGCTCTACACTCATAACTGAAGTGACCAAATTTATTACAATTATAACATTGAAATTGAGATTTGTCACCTCGTTGAAATCCACCTCTTCCACGTCCTCTGAAATTTTGACTACGACCAGATGGTTGATAACCTTCAGAATTCTGGCCTCTGTTGAAAGACTGCCTTCCACGATCTCGTCCACCTCGGTAGCCACCTCTAAAGCCACCTCTTCCACGTACAGAACTGCTACTGCCAGAATTGTCGCCAATGGATACCTTACTTTACAACGCCTTTTCCAAATGGCTTGCATCATCATACTGGTTCATTCGCTGCTCGTGAGCTTGAAGTGAACCTACTAGCTCATCGATGGAAATTGTGGACAAGTCCTTTGACTCCTCGATAGAAGTAATAACGTAATCAAATTTCCTCGTCAACAAACGGAGTAATTTTTCCATCACCTTGGAGTACCCAAAATCACATCACTACAACATATTTGCAATCATACAACAGTTTTGCACCGTTGTGTGACATGTATAGTTTCCGTTGTCTATCCAACACTCGTGTGATAGAATACCAGACAACGGTTGTTTTAACCCTTGTAATAAGAGAAATTAGACAACCGTTTTTAATAGTGGTTACAGTCAAGAAGGCACAACGGGTACTCTATATTTACCATTGTTGGAACTTTTTTAAAACAACTGTTTCTTTATTAAACTATTGTCTATCTAATTTAACAACAATGGTTTTTTAGAAAAACCATTATTGTTACCTTATACGATATTGTCATAAACAACCGTTTATAAGCTTCTTTTATGAATGTTTTTTTAAAAGACAATGGAGTAAAAGATTTAAAACATTACAAAAAATATTAAAAGACAACAGTTTTTTAAAAAAAATATGTGCAGTGAGACATACAACGGTTTTCATCATTTCTTAAGTGGCTTTCACACAACTATTTATAAATTTAATTTCATTGTTTGAAATAAACCAATTTTAAAATTAAATTGTATTATAACAATCCAATTGTTATTTCACAATTGAAATTAAATTTACAATACAAAAATTCTCTACAAGAATTAGAAGTATAACTTAAAGATTCTCTATACATTTTAATTGGCTCAGCTATTGAAAACATCAAGTCCCATTGGATTAGTAGCTTGCAACTCAAACTGGATGCCATCGAGTTCCCTCTTGAATCTGTCAGAGCTTGCGTAAATCATTTTGCTCCGTACCTTTTACGGTATCAGGACACCTTTGCAACCATATACACATGAGAAATAAATGAACTTAATGAAATGGAATGCAAATAAAGCAAAATTAAGACCTTGTATTTTGTACTTACCATGAAATGAATAAAATTCTGCTCTTGTGCTAATTCTCTAAGGTCACAAAATCATAGTCATAAACCGCATAACCGGCACTCATCTTCAGGAAGGCTAGCTGCAAAATCTTTGTAACTCTCTGCTACCTCACCAAACATTACATATAATCTTCATAATTACTTCCATGTGAAACAATTTCTGCATTTCAAATAATACATACTTCCTAAAAGAAACTCAATGTATAATAAGCAACCACAGGAAAAACTATTTCACAAACACACATGAAATAATCACTTACAGCTGGTTTAGCTCTTCTGCTAGTCCGTGGAAACAGACAAGTTCCAGCACCTCCCCCCAGAATAACTTAAGCTACTGTTTTTGGGTCTACCTCAGGATGAACAGGTACAGGTGGCTCAAATTCCTGAAACAGAATCTCAATCATAAAGAATTAAGACTGTTCTTAAACTTAAATTTCAATCAACCATCATCAGAAAGTTGCAGTATTGGGCAAACAGTAAATATTATCACTATTCTAAACCGACATTGCTCTCCAAGCTAAAAATAATAATATAAAGGTTGCAATGTTCAACACAACCTAAAACTCAAGATCTTCTTGGCAGTAGTTTGATCAGCAGTCATGAGACCAAAATGGATGGGTGGAAAATGTGCCCACTGATGAAGTGAAATTGGTAAAAAAGAGAGATTTCTTTTTTCATATTAGCCTAATCATTGTATCAAGAAGTCCGAACCCTGATGTTCATTTATAACAAGGGGATACTTACATTTAGCCGCAGCACTAAATGCTTCTCTGTGGCTGATATCTGGATTTGCTGCTTTGATTCGTTGAATTTCATCCCTGCATATTCACACCCACATATATCATCACAGATATATATTTATGTATGCATTTATACTGAAAATGTTGGTATGATCGATACTCACTTATTAAACCGATTCTAGGCAGAGGGGACTCGATGTCTCTTCTCCAGAGCTGATACATATATAACATTAACAAAATCACATTTTTAAATTAATCAGGGGGCGTGTAAACAGGGGGCGTGTAAACAGCCAACACCATACCGCTTCATCAGCTTCACCAGCATAAGTAATCTTCTGTCCATTCTTCATACCCTTATCCACAATAACATTCATAACTTTTTTCTCTTGAACTACCTTCTCTCCCTTGCATTGGGAACAACGATCCTTGTCCCTTATCTTCTCTCCTGATCCTTTGCATTCATCGCAAGGATGCTGCATTTGCTGATACATAGAAGGTCCAAGCTGTCTCATGGATACCTTCCTACCAGACCCATGGCAACCTGAACACTTCATGGATGCCCCGGATTTTGATCCCTTACTGGCATAGAAAATACACATATATCAGATGCAGACAAATAAAAATAATACATGAAAGCAAGAGAATACAGAATTAACACACTCACCCTTTGCATTTGCTGCAAATCACATTGTGGGAAAGTGAAAGCTTCTTTGAGGTACCACTATACATATCTTCCAGAGAGATCTTAAGGGGATGCACAACATCCTCTCCTCTCTTTTGTCTCTGCACCCTACCGTTACCATGACCTGATAAACAACAAGGCGATTAATACTAAATCTTCAACGGAAAAATGTAACAGCAACAAAGCACTTATACAATCGGAAAACAAAACAGAAATAACAGAACATGAACATTTTATATGATATATGCCAACTAACCAAATGGGCTTGCACCATTAAAGAAAGAGTGGAACATTTCAACCGGGTCATGCATCTCACCCGGACCACCCATTCCTTCCTTGAGTGCATCTTCACCATATTGATCATATATCTCACGCTTCTCTGGATCACTAAGAACCTCATAGGCATGAGAAATCTCCTTAAACTGCAACAGAACAACAATGTATCTTGTATTAAACTAACTGATTACCTTATTAATATTCACAACATAACCATAAGCATAAAGAAAACATTTGTAAAACACAGTCATGGTACTTCAATACCAACAACTATTCTTAACAAAATATCAGACATGTAATTTAATATTAATTACCCAATTACGCACATACACACACATGCCAAAATAGAGAAAACTCCTAAAATTGAAAAAAGAGAAGCAACGTATTATGAATAAACCTGAGTTACTATAATCTAAGGGAATGACAACATGATATGCTTTTCGAAATAATGAGAAAATCGTAATAGTAAGCATACAAAACAACCATGTAGCACATACATGTTAATTTAATTCCAAAAGATAATCATGCTTCTAATTTATCACTAAAAGCTAATTAATCTTCCATTCCAACCAAGCATATAATTGCACAAACACCCACACTGCGCATAAAAGAAGCATACATGTTTTCTGAAATGAACCTCTCTCTATATATAACACACACACACACACACACACACACAATACCCACTCTCTTACACAAACTCTCTCGAAACAGATTACCTTATCAGAATCGCCGCCTTTATCAGGATGATTCTTGATAGCAGCCTTGCGATAAGCCTTCTTCAACTCATCTTGTGTGACATTCTTGAAAATGCCCAAAACTTCATAATACTTGGTGTTGTTACTCTTCTTTGGGGCTCTTCCAAACATCTTAAAAACCCCGCTGATTGATTTTGATCCACCTCAAAAGTTTTGTTAAAACCCAGGGGTAGCAGTAGACTAATAGGCGGCAACCTTTCGTCTGTCATAGCCCCCGTTTATGAATTTATAGGAAAACATAAATTAAATAAAACCGCTTGGATTTGGGGGCGTGTAAACAGGGGGCGTGTAAACAGCTACAGTCACAACATACGTGAGGGGTGGAGAGGGGTAGGGAGAAAGTAGAGAGGGTGGAGAGGGAGAGAGTGAGAGAGAGAGATGGAAAGAGGACCTGTAATTGTTGGAGAGAAGCCATGGCTTGGGGATTAAGAGCAGCATTAAGGGCTTGGGGATAATCTCCGTCTAATTGGAACCAGAATCTTATTGTGCTTGAGAATATTACTTGTACCATCTCGGACAGGGAAAATCTCCGTCTCTTTCTTCTCCAAGGCCTCAAAAGACGAAACCCATGGAGTAAATTAAGCACAACAAATATAGAACCTAACCTTGAACTGAATCTTAATAGTTGAGCTGAATTCAGAGGCAATTTTGTAAAAGAGAAACAAGATTGGGTGAGTGAGATGGTTAGGGTTTGAAAACTCAAAAACCTAAACCAGGTAGAAGGTGGATAGAGGAGAGAGAAGAGTCGTGGGAGAGAGATGGAAGAGTAGGGAGAGAGAGAACCGATCAGATCTAACAAAGGGGAAGGGTAGAGGTAAGGGGGGAAATGAAAATTAGAAAGGAGAGGGAAATGAAAATTAAAGGGGGGAAATAAAAAATTTTGTGAAAAATGAAAAAATCATAAATTATTTTTCTTAATTATATATTATAATTAAATACTTATTTTTTTACTCTATATTAACAGAATAATTTTTATTTTAAATAATTTCACATAATTTTATATATAAAATCATTTGAAACAAATTTGAAAATTTTAAATTATTTTTCTACATAACTAAAGTTAATATATATTAACATTGTGCAAGATGATCCTAAAAATATTTTTTAAGAAATTAATTATTTAATCAAGAAAGAGTCTTAATTTTTGGAATTGCACTTCTATTTGATTTTCATTATAAAATTATACAAGATAAATTTAAAATTTTTTAAATAATTTTTTATATGATTACAATCGATATATCACAATACAATTGGATCTTCGAAAATATTATTTTAAAAAATTACTATGTTGATAGGAAAATATCTCAATAATTTTTTCATATGACTAAAATTGATATATCTTAACATCCGTACGGTCGGATCGTCGAAAAAATCATTTTAAAAATTAATCTAGTAAATCGGGAGCGAGTCTCGTTGTTCGGAGGAGTACTTTTACGGGATTTTTCTAATCTTGACGTGCAAGATGAATTTTAAATTTTTTAATAATTTTTTCATATGACTAAAATTGATATATATTAACATCCGTACGGTTGGATCATCGAAAAAATCATTTTAAAAATTAATCTTGTAAATCGAGAACGAGTCTCGTTGTTAGGAGGGGTACTTTTAGCGGATTTTTCTAATCCTGACATGCAAGATGAATTTCAAATTTTTTGATAATTTTTTCATATGACTAAAATTGATATATCTTAACATCCGTACGGTTGGATCGTCGAAAAAAACATTTTAAAAATTAATCTTGTAAATCGGGAACGAGTCTCGTTGTCGGGAGAGGTACTTTTCCCGGATTTTTCTAATCCTGACATGCAAGATGAAGTTCATATTTTTTAATAATTTTTTCATATGACTAAAATTGATATATCTTAACATCCGTACGGTTGGATCATTGAAAAAATCATTTTAAAAATTAATCTTGTAAATCGGGAACGAGTCTCGTTGTTGGGAGGGGTACTTTTACCGGATTTTTCTAATCCTCACATGCAAGATGAAGTTCATATTTTTTAATAATTTTTTCATATGACTAAAATTGATATATCTTAACATCCGTACGGTTGGATCGTCGAAAAAATCATTTTAAAAATTAATCTTGTAAATCGGGAACGAGTCTCGTTGTCGGGAGGGGTACTTTTACCGGATTTTTCTAATCCTGACATGCAAGATGAAGTTCATATTTTTTAATAATTTTTTCAATGACTAAAATTGATATATCTTAACATCCGTACGGTTCGATCGTCGAAAAAATCATTTTAAAAATTAATCTTGTAAATTGGGAACGAGTCTCGTTGTCGGGATGGGTAATTTTACCGGATTTTTCTAATCCTGACATGCAAGATGAAGTTCATATTTTTTAATAATTTTTTCATATGACTAAAATGGATATATCTTAACATCTGTACGGTTGGATCGTCGAAAAAATCATTTTAAAAATTAATCTTGTAAATCGGGAACGAGTCTCATTGTCGGGACAGGTACTTTTACCGGATTTTTCTAATCCTGACATGCAAGATGAAGTTCATATTTTTTAATAATTTTTTCATATGACTAAAATTGATATATCTTAACATCCGTACGGTCGGATCGTCGAAAAAATCATTTTAAAAATTAATCTTGTAAATCGGGAACGAGTCTCGTTGTCGGGACGGGTACTTTTACCGGATTTTTCTAATCCTGACATGCAAGATGAAGTTCATATTTTTTAATAATTTTTTCATATGACTAAAATTGATATATCTTAATATCTGTACGGTGGGATCATCGAAAAAATCATTTTAAAAATTAATCTTGTAAATCGGGAACGAGTCTCGTTGTCGGGAGGGGTACTTTTACCGGATTTTTCCAATCCTGACATGCAAGATGAAGTTCATATTTTTTAATAATTTTTTCATATGATTAAAATTGATATATCTTAACATCCGTACGGTTGGATCGTCGAAAAAATCATTTTAGAAATTAATCTTGTAAACCGGAAATCTCATTTATAGAGTAATACTTTTACAATGGTTTCCTTGAAACACCATTGTGTAAAGATAAAATAAGACAACGCTTTTTTTATTATAAAACCGTTGTGTGAGCATATCAGCTTTTTTCAATCTAACGGCTAATATATAATCTCATTTCAATCAAGGGCTATCATTCAGACACTTCAGCAATCCGAGTAAAATGTTTACAACCAATCATGGGGTGCCACCTCATCAGGTGGTGCCCATTGAAATTATAAAATAACTATTTCAGACAACTGTTTTGTTCCGTTGTATGAAGTTTTCTAAGACAACCCTTGTAAAAACTGTTGTGTGAATTACACAACGTAATATCTAAAAGCTTGTATAAGACCAACTAAGACAACACTTTTGTTTTAACATAAAACCGTTGTATAAGAATTCGGCTATTTTTCGATCTAACGGCCAATATCAAATCTCATATCAATGAAGGGCTCTCATTTCGCCACGTCAGCAATCCTTGTGAATGATTTACCACCTATCACGTGCTGCCACCTCAATACGTGGTACCCATTGAAATTCCTCAGACAATGGTTTCATTCCGTTGTTTGATGGTTTAGAGGACAACCTTTCTAAAAAACCGTTGTCTCAATTACACAATGTAATGTCAAAACCGTTGTCTTATATCCCTATACGTTAACATAGTAACAACGGTTTATAATCGTTATGTTAAAGATCTACAACAACACTATATTTAAAAAACTGTTGTCTGACTCGATGAGAGGATACAACTTGTACAACAGTTAAAAAAAGATAAATATCCGTTGTTTGTTCTGGAGCTCACACAACTATTTTTTCTGTAAAATCAATTCACCGTTGTATGATTTTTTAGAACGACGGTTTTTTTTTTAACCGTTGTTTGTCAAGTGTTGTCTGATTGCAAATTTCTTGTAGTGCATATTTTGACACGAGGCGCTAGACTTCCACCTAACAGTGTATTTTCGAGCTTCAGATCTCTATGGCAGATATGCTCTACAATATCATAGATGGCTAAAAACTAAAACTGTGAAATTCAGAGCTGATACCAAAAACAAAGCACAGACACATACCATTGAATGACAATAGCTAACTCCTGATATTAGTTAGTTGTTGGAAGGAAAACCTTTCCTAGTTCCAAATATAACAGGAACTGCAAAATGAGTACATAAAATTTACCTATTTACAATTATAACGATGCCATTGTAAGGAGGAAACTTGGGCCTGACAGCTGACATATTTCACCATAACAAACTATCAACAAGATCCACTAATACATGTTCATATAACTTGAATTTGAATTTACAGCAACACGAGACATGCCTGGATTTTAGTTTCCACCTAATTATAATTAATACCAAGGAGATTAATTAGTCAATTGAAAACTTGATTTTATTTGGTTCCCTTCATATATTCCTCTGGAATGTAGATATAGAATACAAAAGTGAAGCTAATAAGATAAGGGCTGAGGAAATAATGTAATGTATGAAACAATGATGAAAATTGTGAAACTGGAGCAGAAGAATAGAAACGAGCAAAGCGTGTAACATATAGTTTTCTTTTAGTAAAGCGCGTAACATATAGTTAGTGTCAGGAATGAAGCTTATGCTTAAACGTCCTCAGCCGTGTCAAAAAATAATTTTCTGACTTAAGTGAACGGTAGCTAAACATTATTTAAGAACTGGTGAAGATTCCGAGTATGTTACCAAACAATGAGGCGTGGGGGGTCAATAGAAAAAATGTCAGTGGTGTCAAATTCTGGAACTTAAAGTGCAAGATAAAAAAAGTGTTGAAGTAATATGAACTCGGTTAGGTTCTGAATTTATTAGTTGGCTTCAGTATTATAGACTAATGTTAAATACATCATAATCTTTTTCTTCAATTTAATCTTTTCATATTAACTTCAAACAAAAATGTATCTTTATCTTGGAGTACAGGTGGTCAAAGAGGCATATTTATCAATTGAAAAAAACAAAACATTAAGAAATTCTGCATTTCATTCTCAGCTCGTGAGCTACACGCTACCCAATACCCATATCGAGGCAGTAAATTAAACTCCCTGAACCCTTTCCTCTGGAAAGAAAGACTAGAACTTAATTAAGGACCAACAATTTGCTTTTCAACTAATCAAAACCATGTATAATAATTTAATTAGTACTTATACTACACAGTTTACCCAGACTACTACACCAAAAATAACTACAAAATTCTAAATCAGAAAGAGCATCTATAATCACACTCACACAACACACAATTATATTCCACATAAATTCTAAAAATTAATTTTATATTCCACAACACAAAATTATATTCCACATCTATAACTACACTAAGGTTTTTAAGCTATTCCACATTAATTTCAAAAACTAAAAGAAATCACAAACCTCTTTGAACCTAATTATATTAGGATGCATCAAAGACCTAAGATTCATAATCTCTCTTTGCACATGCTCATCAATCTGCAAAAGTAAAGAACCATCAAACATGCAAAAACTGCTTAAACTACCAAAACCAAGAACACATTAAATTAACTGTGCACTTGTCACTGTTGTGTTTTATGAATGAGTTTTTTTTTACAGAATCAAAATACCATGGGCAGATTATATAAATGCTTTCAAGCTTCTCGGGAATTACCCATAAGTTATAATATTAAAAGATCTGCTTATATAGACAGACAAATACATAGGAAAATGAACACGTTTTATGAACCTTCCAAACTACAGGCTAGAAAATAAAATACATGATAAATAAATGACTTGATTCATGTATTTAGATTTTCAAGAGATAAATCAAATAGATTTGAGATTATAGTCAACAAATTCCTCCCTTAATCTCGAATCTTTCTTCCATTCTTAATTCCAATCTTCTCCATGAATTTGTAGAGCAAAAGTTTTGATAAAGGTTTTGTGAACATATCTGCTATTTGATCACGACTCTTTACATGAGTTAGCATCACTTTCTTTTCAGCTACCTTCTCTCGAATAAAATGAAACCTCACGTCAATATGTTTGCTTCGTTCATAATGTACCGCATTCCTTGCTAATTCAATGGCTAATTTACTATCCATCTTGATCTATATTGCTTCGTCTTGGGGTAGATCAATTTCTTTCAATAAATTATTTAGCCATATTGCATGACAAACACACCAGGAAGCAGCTACGTACTCTGCTTCGCATGTTGACAAAGTCACTATGGGCTGCTTCTTCGACTGCCATGTAAATGCAGTATTTCCGATATAAAACACATAGCCGGACGTGCTTTTCCTGTCATCTATGTCTCCGCAGCAATCTGAATTAGAATATGCCCTTAGTTTGTATTCTTTTGACTTTGAGTAAAACATGCCCATTCCTTTGCTTCCTTGAATGTATTGTAAAATTCTCTTTGCTGCTTTCCAATGTGAACTTCTTGGTTCTTCCATATATCTACTAACTATGCCAACACTGAAGGCTAGATGAGGTCTGGTGCAACACAAGTATCGCAAATATCCAATGAGACTTCTGTATCTGGTTACATCCTTTGTACTTCCTCCTTCCATTTTTGACAATCTTGCACCAGGCTCCATTGGAGTTGAAACTGGTTTACAGTTTTCCATCCTAAATTTTCTCAAAATATCACCCTCATACCTTTCTTGAGACATAAATATGCCAGAAGCAGTCTGCTTTATTTCCAAGCCCAAAAATTTTTTAACAAGCCAAGGTCTGTCATCTCAAACTCACATGTCATACCCTTTTTGAACTCTTCAATAAGCTTTTCACAATTACCCATAAAAATCAAGTCATCAACGTATAAAGCAACAATTAAAATTTTACCTTCAAACTTCTTTACATAAACTGAATGCTCATAAGGACACTGTTTAAATCCCATTCTCTTGAAGTATCCATCTATTCTGGAATTCCATAGCTTTAAGACTTTTCTTTCTTCTCCCATTTGTATATATCCCGGTGGTTGGTTAATGTACACCTCCTCTTCAAGATTTCCATTTAAAAATATTGATTTTACGTCCACCTGGTAAATAGGCCAATTATATTGTGCAGCTTGTGAAATCAGTAGTCTGATGCTTTCCATCCTTGCCATTGGAGCGAAAACTTCGTCATAATCTATTCCTGCCTTTTGTTTGTAACCATTCACTACTAAGCGTGCTTTATGTTTCTTTATTACACCATCATTCTTCTTTTTATAAACCCATTTTACATCTAAAGGCCTGTGACCTTTTGGCAAATCGACAAGCTCCCATGTCCCGTTCCTTTCTATTGCTTTAATTTCTTCATCCATAGCATTCTTCCAACTTTCTTCTTGTACAGCTTCTTCAAAGCCTAAATTTTCAGCATCTGCCATAAAACACATTAGTTGCACTTCATTAGTCTCGTCATAGATATCTTGCAAACTTCTCATTTTTTATTCTCTTCTTCTTCATCAGATGATGTTCCCTCTTCTGTATCAGCATCTGAATTTATCGTTTCATTTGTTTCTGTATCGCAAGAGATTGACCCTTTTTGTAATGAGACAGACACCTTTTCTAATGCAACGTTTATTGTCTTCTTCCAATCCCACGAGTCTTCCTCGTTTATGAGAACATCTCTGCTGACTACAACCTTCTTTTGATCTGGATCAAAAAGCTTGTATCCCTTTGTCTTCTTATTATATCCGATGCACACCAATTTTTTGCTTTTATCTTCAAGTTTGCTTCTTTTCTGATCAGGTACATGCATATAAGCTATACTTCCAAACACCTTCATGTGTTTAGCGGTTGGTTTCCTTTCATTCCACATTTCTTGTGGTGTTTTATTTCCAAGCATGGAATGTATACTTCTATTTTGAATATAAACAGCACACTGCACTGCCTCTGCCCAAAACTCCTTTGGCATTTCCTTGTTTTTCAGCATAGATCTAACCATATCCATGATAGTTCTATTTTTCCTCTCTACAATTCCGTTTTGCTGAGGAGAATATGGTGTCGTCAAAAATCTTCTAATTCCATGCTCCTCACAAAATGAATTGAATTGTTTGGAAGTGAACTCGCCACCATTATCTGATCTCAAAGCTTTAATTTGACATCCTGACATTTTCTCTACCATAACTTTAAATCGTTTAAACAATTCAAAGGCTTCTGATTTTTTATTCAAAAAATATACCCAGGTACGATGAGAGAAGTCATCTATGAAAGTAATGAAGTACCTTTTGCCGCTAAAAGATCCAGGAGTAATGGGTCCGCATATGTCCGAATGTACCAGATTGAGTCGCTCACTTGTTTTATATGTCGTTCCCTTTTGGAAAGAGTTCCTCCCTTGTTTTCCATATGTGCAGCTTTCACAAAACTCACCGTCGAACACAATATCAGGTAGTCCATGTATCATCTGATTTTTTGCCTTTAACTTCAAAGCTTAATAATTAAGATGTCCAAATCTCTTGTGTCACAAAGCTCCTCACTTTTTTCAATTTTTAAACATTTTTCTTCAGAATATTTTATGTTCACCTTAAACATTCTATTGCTTTCCATATCAGAACTTATGACCACCATACCATCTTTGTCTCTTAATTGCATCTGCTGCCCCTTTGTATAAATTTCATAACCCTTTTACAGCAACTATCCAACACTTAGAATATTGACTTTAATATCTGGAACATAGTATACATCCTCCACTACTCCAGTTTTTTCATTCTTCTATAGGAATCCAATTCTACCTTTTCCCATCACTTACACTTTCGATGCATCTCCAAATGAAACACTTCCACATACTCCTTCCTTTAGACTTTGAAACAAATGACGGTGCCCACTCATATGATTGCTTGCACCTGTGTCCATGTACATTCTTCTTGGTCACGAGATTTTTACATTCTTCATTCTTCTTGTTATGCCAACATTCTTTTGAGATGTGTCCAAACTTGCCACAGGTGTAACACACTTTTCCTTGAGTTGTTCTTCCTAATCTGCCTCTTCCACGACCACCTTGACCTCGAAAATTATTTTGGAAATTTGGTGCTTTATGTTCTGGTCTGTACAGGCCGCGTCCATTGCCCCTTTCATATCCATTTCCCCTTCCGTAGCTACTAAAATTTCTTCCTCCTCGGCCTCGGCCTCGTCCTCGAGTTTCTTTATATTGTTGTGTGTACAGAATCTTTCCTTTATCTTCGACTTTTACTTGCAAAGCTTCTGCCACAGGCTCTTTTTCTTTTAGCTTCTTCCGCTGTTCATGAGCTTCAAGGCTTCCAACTAAATCATCTACCTTCATTTCTGAAATATTTTTTGATTCCTCTATTGCACAAATAATATTTTCAAATTTTTCATTCAAAGATCTAAGAATCTTCTCTACTATTCTTGCTTCAGTTATCTCCTCTCCATTGCTCTTTAATTGATTTGTTACCTTTTCCACCCTTGTGATGTAATCTGAAACACTTTCTGTCTCCTTCATTGTCATAGACTCCATTTCACCTCTAAGTTTTTGTAAACGCACTTGCTTTACCCTGTCCGCACCTTTGAACGTCTTAAACAAGATGTCACAGGCTTCCTTCGACGTTTCTGCTCCTACAATCTTCTCAAAAATTGAATCTTCCACTGCATTCTGCAAGGCATTTAGAGCTCAGTTATCTCTTTTTCTTTTTTCCCTTAATTTATTTTGTTGAGCCTGTGATAAAGCTCCCAGATTTTCAGGTTTCGTAAAACCATCTCTAACCATCTCCCAAGTTTCTTCATCCTTCAACCAAGTCTTCATCTTTATACTCCAAGTATCATAATTGATCTTTGTAAGTTGTGGAATAGGAGTCTGTGTATGTGATGAGCCTCCAGCCATTTTCTTAATACTTTTCATGTAGAAACACTCTTTTTGTTCCTGAGGCTCTGATACCAATTTGTTGTGTTTTATGTGTTTTATGAATGAGTTTTTTTTACAGAATCAAAATACCATGGGCAGAATATATAAATGCTTCTAAGCTTCTCTGGAATTACCCATAAGTTATAATATTAAAAGATCTACTTATATAGGCAGACAAATACATAGGAAAATGAACAGGTTTTATGAACCTTCCAAACTACAAGGCTAGAAAATAAAATACATGATGATTAGATGAACAGACTTGATTCATGTATTTAAATTTTCAAGAGATAAATCAAATAAATTTGAGATTATAGTTAACAGCCACCTCTTTCATTATTTTAAAGAATTATGATCTGTTATTTTATTTTTTTTGATTTGGCCGATAAATAAAGGAAAATATTATTTTCACAGCCGATTTTTTATTTTCGGAGCAAATAAATTATGAAATGACAAAACTGTCCCATACATTCATAATAACAACAATAGGAAAAGAGTAATGTGAGGATAATTTTATAATTTCATATTTCATCTGCTCTGAAAATTAAAAATTTATTTCGAAAATAACATTTTCCTAAATAAACTAAGCATAATAATATTTGAACAATTGAGCATGATATTTTTTGAGAGGAGCAATTTTGAAATATTATAGAATGGTGAAAATAAAACAAATACGTAGATTTTGCAGAAATTATAATAGAAAAATGTTAATTTTTGCATTGAAAATCATCTATAAACCGTGGTTAACTGTATTAATTTATAATCTCCCTCAGTTAGTTGTCCAAAAAATGATGTGAAGTATAGCTCAGAGTCGGGCGAAGATGTTCAAAATATTCAAAATATTCAAAATATGAAACCAAGTCGGATCCGGTCCAGAAAAAAAGTACGGTCTGGCTCGTCTCGAGATAGGGACCTTCAACGAGTCTTTTTTTAATTTGAAAGTCGACCCAATCTAAAACCTAAAAATTCGTGTAAAATTTCAGTTCTGAAAAAATTAAATAGTAGGCCAAATTAAAAGAAGCACGGTTCGACCCAGATAAAAGTTTGAGCTTTATGATAAAATTCTTTTTCTATATAAATTTTTTGATAAATTTTCTAATACATATTATATTATTAGGACTTAGAAGTTGAATACGATATATTTTAATAGTTGTCAATTTGACACCCTCAATAACAATCGATATTTTGTTAGTTGTCGATTTAATACACTAAATATTAGAATTTAAGGTTAATAAATAAGATAGTTAAATGTAATATAAAAAATTATTTATTTTAGTACCAAATTTTTTCTCATAGTTTAAAATATTAGTTATTTGACAATAAAATACTCCCTCCATCTCATATTATGTGTCTTATTTTGACTAGTCAACAGTCAAATTATTTAAATTTTGACCATGAATTATGCATAATATATAATTAAATAATTTTTAAAACTAGTATCATTAGAAAATATATCTAATTCTCTTTCAAATTTATTTTTTAGTTTTTAAAAATAATATATAAAATTTTCATAATTATCGGTCAAACCTTGGTCAATTTGATCATATATTAGTCCAAATAAAATACATAATATGAGATGAAGGTAGTATATTAATTCATGATATCTAAAACACTCAGCACAGCTAAGGCAG
The DNA here is from genome assembly GCF_009905375.1 of Apium graveolens. NCBI lineage: Eukaryota > Viridiplantae > Streptophyta > Magnoliopsida > Apiales > Apiaceae > Apium > Apium graveolens. The sequence goes on from NC_133656.1 coordinate 241,475,738, forward strand.
GAAATATAAACTAGTATTTTATGTATAAAATTTAACTTATTTATTTGCGGGCCTAACTTATTTAACTTATCTAAAACAGTCAGCACAGCTAAGACACGAAATATAAAGGTTTTAGTGACATGCATCCACTTTTATTCATCTAATCACATAATCAACTCTCAATAATCATTATATCCAAACTTTTAAGCATAAAAACTTGATTTAAAACCAAAAACTCAAAGAAATACCAAGTAACATGCACTCTTCATCACATCATATTTACACTAAATCACTTTGAAAATCATATTTTTACAAAGTCACCGGCTCCCATTTGGTCACGGCCGGTGGTGGTCGAACTCGAGGGTTCCCATACGCGGGTCTCCCTTCGAGTTTAGAACCTCAAAATCATACAATCTATCTTGTCTAGTATATAACACTCTTATGTAGGGCTGTGCTTCCGGTTCGGTTAACCGAAAACCGAACTGAATAACTGATATTTTTTCGGTTCAGTTAACTAAAATATTAAATTCGATTCGGTTTTTGGTAATGATTTTTTAAAATTTCGGTTTTTCGATATTTCGGTTTTAACCGCGGTTAACCAAAAGCCGTTAAAATTAACCGAACAAATTTACATGGTATGAAATATTGATTATTAGTATTATTACATTTGTACTACTATACTTAATCTTACATTTCTACTATACTTTCTAGTTTCTTTACGACCAGCTGCCGACTGCCGACTGCCGACTGCCGACTACCGACTATCAGCTGCCGACCTCCTCTTCATATATATAAGTTGGTCATCTATACAGTTTAGAACTTTTGACGGTAGCATTTTAATTATCTTCTGGAGAATAAGAATAGAAATGCAGGTCAGTTAATTATATGTTCTATGGTCTAATTCTTTCTATTTTTATCCTTGGCTTATTACAGACTTGCAGGAGCAGTGCAATATGTGGCAGAAATGCAGAATCATAGGAGCTCTGGTCTCTGGAGTCTAGATTTTGGACTGGAATAGAAGATTCCAGTTTCATCACCTGCCAAGTGCCAAGCATTGCAATTTCCTTATATTTCAGACTCATATTATATTAGCCAAGTTGTTAAGTTTTGAATGCAAACTAATGTTATCAAGCATCAAAAACTTATATTTCTGTTTGTTTTAAATTGCTGCTTGTAAACTTTAATTCTCTGATTGTTTTTTGGATAAATATAGCCTTTTCTTTTGAAATTTGGTTTTATATTTCGGTTTCGGTAATAACCGAATTATTTATTTCGATTTCGGTTTCAAACCGAATAAAATTTCGGTTCGATTTTTGGTAATGATTTTTCAGGTTATTCGGTTTCTGTTAACCGAACAAAAATTCGGTTCGGTTCGGTAATAACCGAATGCACTGCCCTACACTTACGAACATACATTAAGAAATTGTATTTTTCTTGAATATAATTAAAGAGATGATGTTGCAAAACTTGATTAAAAACTTACATGTAAAAGGTGTGGTGATAGAGGATTAAAAAAGGTGAAGGTTAATGACAAAATCTTTGAAATCCAGCTAGTATTTGATGTTGCATGTAGGGGGGGAGAGATAGAACTCAAGAGAGAGAAAGAAGAAAAGAGACAGTGAGCCGAGAGAGAGAAAGAAGGAGGAGAAGGTGGGGGATGAAGGAGTAGTATATATAATGGAGTGGATGGGCAAAAAGGAAAATTGACCTTTTTTTTATTCTCTTTTCTTTTATTATGAAATTACTAGGAAATGATTTAATAATAAAAACAACTTTATAAAACCCGAAAGTGTCACAAATCCATTTTTAATATGAGTAATATGAAATTAGCTCTCTCCCCATATTTTTAAATAATTTTTTCAGTTAATAGATTATTTGTTATGAATCTTTCAAATAAGTCCCAAATAATAGAATTAAACCTCATAAAAATGATTTTAAAATATCAAATCACACAAATAAATCCAACTATATTTTTTTAAAAAACTCTCTTGAACTAATTTAAGAGTAACAAAACAAATTTTGCACCTTGATCGCATTTCTATAATTTTATAAAAAAGTTTAAAGATCAATAAAATCCTTATACATCCTTTTAAAAACATTTAAAAAAAATTTCCAGAGATCTCAGATTTGAACACGTATACACCAAACAACATGCAAACACACAAGATCATCAAATATATTTCACATTAGCACTCTTAAATACTTTAATCCCCTTTTTAATACGGGTTTCGTTCAACTTGACCGCCCAATGACACAACTTAATCCATTAGATGACTGATCTAAGTGGAATACTATTATGCAATAATCACACTTAACCATAAAATCATTTAACCTTTTATTTATTCACATAAATCCACATAAACCATAACTATAGCACAAAACTATACTTTATTCATTTAATTACATTGCGAAATTCCGGGTCTTTACATTGCTGAAACTAAAGTCTCATTTTCTCTAGTTACAAATAATATTATATAGCGTATATTTACAGAAAACAACAAAATCGTAAAAAAGAAATTTAAAAAGTTAACACTTTTGCTCATTTTCATTTATTTAATTAATTCATAAATAAATAACTTTCATAGAAATTTTAGAAAATTCAAACAACACATCTCACAAGAAAACAAACACCCATATTTCCCAAAAAATTATTTTCCTATACTTTTCGTAAAAAATAATAAGAAAATATTTAATCTACAAAATATTACACCAACATAACAGATATTGACACTCATTGTCAAACACAATAAATCACAAAGTTTCTAATTTTTTCTTCTCTAGGCAGCGCTATAGCCTTCAAATATAAGAATTTAATTTTTTTAAGAAACATAATTTTTTTAAAAAAATTGCAAAATAATTTTTTTAAGAAAAAATGAGCTATATATAATTTTACAATTGAAATTAACCAAAATTAATTTTAAAAACGAAGCGACTCTTTAAATGTAATCAAGAGAAGTTTTAATTATTTTGCAGAAGTCGAATTTGGTTACAAAGCATATTTTTATTGCGAATATTTATAGAAAACAAAAAAATCGTAAAAATGCTTTAAAAAGTTATCACTTTTAATTATTTTCCTTTATTTAATTAATTCATAAATAAATACCTTTCATAGAAATTTTAGAAAATTCAAACAACACATCTCACAAAAAATACCCATATTTCCAAAACAATAAATAAAATTCCTCTACTTTTTCATAAAAAATAATAAGAAAATCTTAAAAATATAAAATACTTTATACCAACATGACACATATTGACACACAATGTGAAACACATAAATCACAAAGTTCCAAAAATTTTGTCACTAGAACCCACCAGATCACACCAAAAGACAAATTTCTATCTACCACCATCTAAACAATCATATCACAAATGATTTCTCAACTCTTTACCATTTATCAACTCTATACGCGACTAACTCGATTACTTATTCCAAACTCATGCCGTCTTTTAAAATTTAAACGAAACGACTCTTTAAATGTAATTATAAACAGTTTTAATTATTTTGTAGAAGTCATATTTGTTTACAAACCATAATTTTATTGTGAATATTTATAGAAAACAACAAAATCATAAAAAAAAGCTTTAAAAAGTTCACTTGTAATTATTTTCCTTTATTTAATTAATTCAAAAATAAATACCTTTCATAAAAATTTTAGAAAATTCAAACAACACATCTTACAAAAAAATAAACACCCATATTTCCAAAACAATAAATAAAATTCCAAACTTTTTTTTCATAAAAAATAATAAGAAAATATTAAAACTATAAAATTCTTTACACCAACATGACACATATTGACACACAATGTGAAAGACATAAATCACAAAGTTCCAAAAAATTTCTCTCTAGAACCCACGAGATCACACAAAAAGAAAAATTTCTATCTACCACCATCAAAAACTCAGCGACCTTGACAAGCACACTGTGGCTGCTGATTGTCAAATCTATAATGTAGTAGCTACTTCTGAACCCGTTATTTTCCAAACCAGTGGGCAATTGGTCGGTTTAGAGAATTCTCGTCTAGTCAAGGAAAGTTCCTCGGAACTTAAAGAAGTCAGGCATACAAGAGAACCATCAGAATCATGTGATGCGACTTTTATTTCTGCAGGTCAGCTTACTAAGGATAAAATGGTAGTTTTTTCAAGGAAATCATCTTCAACCTCAGCAACCATTTTCCTTTATTTAATTAATTCATAAACAAATAAATTTCATAAAAATTTTAGAGAATTCAAACAACACATCTCACAAGAAAACAAACACCCATATTTCCCAAAAAATTATTTTCCTATACTTTTCGTAAAAAATAATAAGAAAATATTTAATCTATAAAATATTACACCAACATAACAGATATTGACACTCATTATCAAACACAATAAATCACAAAGTTTCTAATTTTTTCTTCTCTAGGTAGCGCTATAGCCTTCAAATATAAGAATTTAATTTTTTTTAAGAAACATAATTTTTTAAAAAAAAATTGCAAAACAATTTTTTAAGAAAAAGATGATCTATATTTAATTTTACAATTGAAATTAACCAAAATTAATTTTAAAAATGAAGCGACTCTTTAAATGTAATCAATAGAAGTTTTAATTATTTTGCAGAAGTCGAATTTGGTTACAAAGCATATTTTTCTTGCGAATATCTATAGAAAACAAAAAAAATCGTAAAAAAGCTTTAAAAAGTTATCACTTTTAATTATTTTCCTTTATTTAATTAATTCATAAATAAATACCTTTCATAGGAATTTTAGAAAATTCAAACAACACATCTCACAAAAAAATACCCATATTTCCAAAATAATAAATAAAATTCCTCTACTTTTTCATAAAAAATAATAAGAAAATATTAAAAATATAAAATACTTTACACCAACATGACACATATTGATACACAATGTGAAACACATAAATCACAAAATTCCAAAAATTTTATCTCTAGAACCCACGAGATCACACCAAAAGACAGATTATATCTACCACCATCAAAACAATGATATTAGAAATGATTTCTCAACTCTGTACCATTTATCAACTCGCCTATTGCTTATTCCAAACTAATGCCCTCTTTTAAAATTTAAACGAAACCACTCTTTAAATGTAATCAAAAACAGTTTTAATTATTTTGCAGAAGTCATATTTGTTTACAAACCATAATTTTATTTTGAATATTTATAGAAAACAACAAAATCATAAAAAAAAGCTTTAAAAAGTTCACTTGTAACTATTTTCCTTTATTTAATTAATTCATAAATAAATACCTTCCATAGAAATTTTAGAAAATTCAAACAACACATCTCACAAAAAAAAATAAACACCCATACTTCCAAATAAATAAATAAAATTCCTCTACTTTTTCATAAAAAATAATAGAAAAAATATTAAATCTACAAAATATGTTATGCGAACATAACACATATTGACACACAATGTGAAACACAATAAATCACAAAATTCCAAAAAAATTCTTCTCTAGAACCTATGAGATCACACCAAAAAATAAATTTCTATCTACCAACATCAAAACAATGATATCAGGAATGAATCCTCAACTCTCCTAACTCGATTTCTTATTCCAAACTCATACAGTCTTTTAAAATTAAAATGAAGTGACTCTTTAAAGGTAATCAAAAGCAGTTTTAATTATTTTCCTTTATTTAATTAATTCAAAAATAAATACCTTTCATAAAAAATTTAGAAAATTCAAACAACACATCTCACAAAAAAAATAAACACCCATATTTCCAAAACAATAAATAAAATTCCTCTATTTTTTCATAAAAAATAATAAGAAAATATTAAAATTATAAAATTCTTTACACCAACATGACACATAATGACACACAATGTGAAAGACATAAATCACAAAGTTCCAAAAAATTTCTCTCTAGAACCCACGAGATCACACAAAAAGAAAAATTTCTATCTACCACCATCAAAAACTCAGCGACCTTGACAAGCACACTTTGGCTGCTGATTGTCAAATCTATAATGTAGTAGCTACTTCTGAACCCGTTATTTTCCAAACCAGTGGGCAATTGGTCGGTTTAGAGAATTCTCCTCTAGTCAAGGAAAGTTCCTCGGAACTTGAAGAAGTCAGGCATACAAGAGAACCATCAGAATCATGGGATGCGACTTTTATTTCTGCAGGTCAGCTTACTAAGGATAAAATGGTAGTTTCTTCAAGGAAATCATCTTCAACCTCAGCAACCACTTTGCTTTCCGGAACCAAATATTCTGATTGTGATAAGACGTCTGATGCTCAGAATTATAAAGTCAGTGTTGGACAAACTTAGTATTTTAGACTAAGTTGTGAATCATTTTGAGACTCTATATGAGTGAGACACATTATGTGTTAGTGGTGTGTACTTATTGGAACGTATTGTCCTCTTCGAGGGGATTCCAACGCATATTTACACGCTCAAAATGAGTAAAAGATGAATGAGAACTGATATTCCAAAGTTTTACCTTTTAATATGAAAAGTGGTTTTGTACCACATCGAGAGTATCAGAAACCTATTCCTTTGTTTTTCTTATAAATACCATGTACCACATCGAAAAGAAAAACAAGTCCTTTCAAGCCTCTCTTTATAAATAGGGTTTTAGGGCATCAGTTTTATTAAGTTGAGGAAATAAGAGTCATCTCTTTCATTCTCGGTCTCTTTAGTCTTAAATTTTTCCAATATTCCGGTGATAGTTCTCGGGCTCAGTTCAAGTTCGCTGAGAGTATATTCAATCTATCGATTATACTAGTATCTCGTTTTATCCTGGGAAGCAGGTCGCTAAACACGGATGGTGCGAGGCGAAACTGCTTTAAGGAGATAGTTTTCTGGACTCGAGATTAAATCCAATCTCTGTTTGTTTTCTCAAACCCTTCTAATTTAATTGTTAATTCTCATATGCTTATGTGATTTAAGAATTAGCAATGTTCTTGTGAAATAGTTATATATTCAATATATATATATAATAATGTCTTTATCGTACAAGATTGATAACAATCTTAAAGCAGTTTTCTTCAATTTTTATACTTTCTTGTGAGTAGACGTAAAAGTCGATTTGATTGTTTAAATTGAATTTATTTATGGGTATATGAGTGGCCATTATTTGTCTCATTAATTAAATTAAATTTAGTGCGTTAATTTCTTTGATCATTTGTTGGCATGTGCTTGAAATTAATATAAATTTGATTTTAAGTGGTGCTTTGTTTAAGCATAACAGGTACTAGGCAAAAGTAAGTACAAAGTTGTTGGATAATTGGTTTCTTATAAGGCTATTGATGCTTTAATGGTTATTGATTTATGATCAACATATTCAAGTGGACATATTTGGTGACATCTCTCTCGGGTTGATCATTATAAATTGGTAGATTAAACCCAAATTTATAATTCGTCCATGTTTTCGCTATTAATGGATAGCTTATTATGTTTTGTTATCATGGTGATTGATAATATATATGAGCTAGAGTTTCTTAATTCTGAATTGATTTCGGAATTATTAGTATACTAATACAAGAATCGTATATGCTATAGTTTACATGCGTGTTTGCAAGTTCATAACATGATATTGCTATGCAATTAAATGATATGGCCACATTAATGTGACCGTTCATAATGGAACTTGATTATTTAGTGATTAATTTTTAATCATTGTTGAGTGATGATAAGGCATCAATTATTATTGTTTAATCTTTAATAATAGAGTTATATCACAAACTTATAATACTGGATAGAATGCAGTAACATGTTTGTTGTTAAATAATGTGATGAGTTGTGCAGCTGAAGTGAACCAGATTTACAATTGCTCAGGATTCTCCATATTAAAAAAACCTAATGGGCCTGGAGTACAGGTTATGGGTCGACACATAAATTATATTTTTCTGGTTGGATTTTTCCTCCTGTTAAATAGTAATTTCACGTGTTGGTGTCGGTATGCTGCGACAGTGACACACGAGCCTATTATAGTGATCCATATGATACTTAATACGACGAATATTGATATCAGTATTTATGCTGAACTTCGGAGAGAATCCGAAAAGTTGTTAACCCTAACGCATCAGTTGATCAAGAATCACTGAATATGGGGTTATTAAAGATTTATGTTCTTCCTTGGGCCTTTTCTGGTTGTACCAGTAGGTGAGCCAGAAATGTAGGTTCGTGTGAACCATGTAAATATTTTAGAAAAATTCGGTAATTGAATTTTTAATGATAAGAACCACGGGAAGTTCTTTAAACATGATATTAAAATCTTATAGGTTTAATGAATGACGTAAAACCTGCTCAGATGAGAGGTAGTGACACGAAACGTGTTTACTGTCTGGTTTGATAGTAAAACATTTATCACTCGTACTCGTAGTCGAGTCAATATTGAAGCTAAATAGAGAGATGTGTGCTCTATAAACTCAAGGGTAAATCCAACTTAATACAGATAAATAAGATGGTAGTGAATAAATTTGATGATGAATAATCACCAAGCAAACTCTGTTTGTAACGTGAATATTCATGAGGTCGTTGCACCTTACTCGCATTAAATAAATGGAGTAGATGCAGGCTTGAGTTGCGCTCTGAGAGAGATGCAAAACGATTGTGATCAGCTCAGACTATCACTGAATTTGAGGATATTAGTTACGAAGGGCTAATCGTTCCATAAACATGATACCACAAAAGGAAATAATTAAATTTCCTATTAGTTTTGGAATGTTTTCTGACATTCTGTAAAATATTAAAATTGTGGAGGTATCTAAAATAGAAAATTATTGAATTTTCTATGAATAGTGGAATGTAATGAAACATTCTTGAAAAATAATTGAAATATGGGGGTATCTCGAAACTTGATACCAATACCTCTGTTGGTAGCATGAGATCCAAAATCAATTGAGATATTTTGGATGGATACATAGACAATGGTTGAGTCTAATAATATCCGATATATGAATCTAATTTTTGAGATTCGTAAGAATACTATTACAGAGTTTAGGAATGCTTATGCGATAAGCTAGTAGATCCTGGTAGATCTGTAATTAAAAGTCATCTAAATGAACTTACGAGTTATTGGATGAATGTGAGGATGAACCTGCAGAGAGCAAAAGACTTGTAGAATTGCTAGTCCCGAATGTCTTGATAATTTGCTTGAAGGTGAACTCGTAAATTTAATAGAAGCAATGCGCTTCTCGTATAATTCCTTGATAAGTGAATATATCAAGAGAAAATTTGACTATTACTGAGAGTCAATAAATCAATATTTTTTAGCACGTGTACTAGAAAATGGATTGTGCATGTTCTCTCTATGTCCTTTGTGGGGGAAAGGATGTTAAGAAATAGAGAGAGTGGTTCTGTTTGACAGAATCTTGTGTAAAAAATATATAGATCTTCTTACGAGATAGAAGCATTAGGACCCAAATGAATTTTCAAATTGGGAAAATATATATGGGTCTGAAGGAAGTATAAGGTCAGACTGATAATAAAATATTACAGTCAAAAGTGATGACCTTATATAATTTATGAAATATTCTCGAGTTTTGAGAATAAGGTTCATTAAGATGATACTAAAATTATCTTATTATGAAATTTAAAAGTGCATCAATGAACATTGAGATGGTCTTTCTAAATAGATATTTGGAGAAATATCTATTTACGTGAACCCGAGGGTTGCTCTAGATAAAGCAAGAGTAGAAAATCTGTATTTTCGGTGATCATGTTGAGTGAAACAACATTGACACGAAATAATGGCATATTAAATTTGATATTGCTATGACAAGAAATGGCTTCAAATAAATGACATGGTTGCCATTTTCAAGACGCTCAAAATGGGTTGTTATGTGAATAAGGATTGCCAGTTTAAGGACGCTTAAACTCCGTAATGATGCAAAATGAAATTTCTGGTTTTTGGGACGCTAAAAGCTGGTAATATCAATAACAAGTGAAGCCTTAAGTAATAACTAGTAAAGTTATTTCATAAATATGAAATATGTCAATATGAGATGTCAAACTGATTCAAAATCAGAGAATTGACAGGTGTGCATGTGTTATTTACACATGATATGCAAGTCATAATTGATTGCATGTGAGTGATCTGATCATTACGAGAAGTAATGACAAGAGGATCATCTCTGAAAATCTTGATGAGATTGAAAAGTTTTGATTTGAAGATTATAATCTTCGTGACTTTAAAATTTTTAAATGATACACGACACATGTTGGTGATGTGAATTTTGAAGAGATCAACGAAGCTAAAGTTGTCATAGCTAGAATGGATTTATATTTATCCAAGCGTAGATGAACAAGGATCTCTCAAGAAAGATTGCAAGTCTGTTATACTTTTTAAAATTGTACAAAATTAGACATAGCCTACACAGTTGGTAAACTATGTAGATGCACGAGTACAATGGAAATTGGTCACTTCGAAGTGATTGCAATAAGATTTAAGGTGTATGATATGTGCTCGTGACCTTGGACTGCAATAGAAAGATATCTAATTGTACTATGTAAATATAGTATATAAATTAGATATTTGACTTTAAGACCTTAAAAGTCATTCGAGAATACATTTCACACTTAGCAGTCGTGTCATGGAAATCCTAAACTTAGCTTGATTCATGATGGAATACGAGTCTAGTGCATAAAATAAATGCAGTTAAAAGGCTGAATAGCCACTTTGTAAGGATATTCCTAAATGACAAGGAAAATGTGTCTTCAATATGCATATATCGTGTAAAAAATATGTAAATTGGGAGATCACATTATTGTGTATGAAATGGTATGTCTCACATCTATGATGAGGACATAATACCATTAAAAAACTATTCTCAAAGAGAATTATCATGATTGACTATGTAAAGTCAAATGATAATGTTTGGATCCACTAACCAGATGGTTAAACTGAGCGAATTTGTTTAAGACAGGGGAATCTAGTTAGACCGAGAGATAGTTGTCAAATCATCGAGAGGAATGAGCCTTGCCTATTGTTTAACGGCGTCATGGTGGACACCCAACCTTGCTGACTGGAGATCCCAAGAACCTGGTTCAATGGGACAACTAAATCATGATGACCAAATCATTGTGGGGTAACCCCTGGCCTATTTCTATGATGATGAAACAGTGAGACCCGTAAGGTATGAGGTTAAGCTTTATGCTTTTAATGATCTTTGACGAATACAAGGATTTTAAGTTTGAATACATAATATTCGGTTGAGTAAACGTGGGTTACTCTATAAGATAAAGATCACTTATGTAAGAGAGAAGTATGGCCGCTTCAAAGGAGAATTGTGAGGCACAATTCTTTAGATACTCTTGCAGAAGCAAGACGATGTTCCAGGGCCAAAATGGACATAATCATGAGAACTGAATGAGTCAGGAAAGATATAGTGATGAGTATGTCATCGTTTACACAAACGGTCGAACAGTTCAAGGACATCGCGTCATACTGTCTACCAGTAAAGTCGATATACTTATTCGAGCGAAGGTTCAAGGAGCATTCTCTACCTATCGTATGTTATATCTGACCGTCGGAACTATCACCAAGTCAAGCTCCGTGTCTGTCTTTCTATGTGGTGCGTGCTACTGGACCATCAATCTCATTTGTGGGGGATTGTTGGACAAACTTAGTATTTTAGACTAAGTTGTGAATCATTTTGAGACTCTATATGAGTGAGACACATTATGTGTTAGTGGTGTGTACTTATTGGAACGTATTCTCCTCTTCGAGGGGATTCCAACGCATATTTACACGCTCAAAATGAGTAAAAGATGAATGAGAACTGATGTTCCAAAGTTTTACCTTTTAATATGAAAAGTGATGTTGTACCACATCGAGAGTAGCACAAACCTATTCCTTAGTTTTTCTTATAAATACCATGTACCACATCGAAAAGAAAAACAAGTCCTTTCAAGCCTCTCTTTATAAATAGGGACTTAGGGCATCAGTTTTATTAAGTTGAGGAAATAAGAGTCATCTCTTTCATTCTCGGTCTCTTTCGTCTTAAATTTTTCCAATATTCCGGTAATAGTTCTCGGGCTCAGTTCAAGTTCGCTGAGAGTATATTCGATCTATCGATTATACTAGTATCTCGTTTTATCCTGGGAAGCAGGTCGCTAAACACGGATGGTGCGAGGTGAAACTGCTTTAAGGAGACAGTTTTCTGGACTCGAGATTAAATCCAATCTCTGTTTGTTTTCTCAAACACTTCTAATTTAATTGTTAATTCTCATATGCTTATGTGATTTAAGAATTAGCAATGTTCTTGTGAAATAGTTATATATTCAATATATATATATATGTAATAATGTTTTTATCGTACAAGATTGATAATAGTCAGAACTCAACAAAAATTTGTGTCTGAAAAGAAAACAAGTGGTAAGAATGACAGTTCTGCTGGTGGTTTTGTTAAGGACAAGGAGAGGTATGAAAAGTCAACGAGTTCTGTAAAAGAGCTTCCAAAATCTTTTGCCTCTTCTGTGAAAACTTCAAACTGAAGCAAGATTTCGGGTTCCTCTAATTTCAATAAAACCTTGTCTGAATCAAAGGAATCTATTACAGAATCAAAATACCATGGGCAGAATATATAAATGCTTTCAAGGTTCTCTGGAATTACCCATAAGTTATAATATTAAAAGATCTGCTTATATAGACAGACAAATACATAGGAAAATGAACAAGTTTTATAAACCTTCCAAACTACAAGGCTAGAAAATAAAATACATGATGACTAGATGAACAGACTCGATTCATGTATTTAGATTTTCAAGAGATAAATCAAATAGATTTGAGATTATAGTCAACAAATTCCTCCCTTAATCTCGAATCTTACTTCCATTCTTTATTCCAATCTTCTCCATGAATTTGTAAAGCAAAAGTTTTGATAAAGGTTTTGTGAACATATATGCTATTTGATCACGACTCTTTACATGAGTTAGCATCAGTTTCTTTTCAGCTACCTTCTCTCGAATAAAATGAAACCTCACGTCAATATGCTTGCTTCATTCATGATGTACCGGATTCTTTGCTAATTCAATGGCTGATTTACTATCCATCTTGATCTCTATTGCTTTGTCTTGGGGTAGATCAATTTCCTTCAATAAATTCTTTAGCCATATTGCATGACAAACACACCAGGAAGCAGCTACGTACTCTGCTTCGCATGTTGACAAAGTCACTTCGATGCAGTATCTCTGATATAAAACACATAGCCGGACGTGCTTTTCCTGTCATCTATGTCTCCGCAGCAATCTGAATCAGAATATGCCCTTAGTTTGTATTCTTTTGACTTTGAGTAAAACATGCCCATTCCTTTGCTTCCTTGAATGTATTGTAAAATTCTCTTTGCTGCTTTCCAATGTGAACTTCTTGGTTCTTCCATATATCTACTAACTATGCCAACACTGAAGGCTAGATCAGGTCTGGTGCAACAAAAGTATCGCAAACATCCAATGAGACTTCTGTATCTGGTTACATCCTTTGTACTTCCTCCTTCCATTTTTGACAATCTTGCACCAGGCTCCATTGGAGTTGAAACTGGTTTACAGTTTTCCATCCTAAATTTTCTCAAAATATCACCCGCATACCTTTCTTGAGACATAAATATGCCAGAAGCAGTCTGCTTTATTTCAAAGACCAAAAAATATTTTAAGAAGCCAAGGTCTGTCATCTCAAACTCACATGTCATACCCTTTTTGAACCCTTCAATAAGCTTTTGACAATTACCCATAAAAATTAAGTCATCAACGTATAAAGCAACAATTAAAATTTTACCTTCAAACTTCTTTACATAAACTGAATGCTCATAAGGACACTATTTAAATCCCATTCTCTTGAAGTATCCATCTATTCTGGAATTCCAAGTCCGTGGTGGTTCTTTTAAACCGTATAATGCCTTCCTTAGCTTTAAGACTTTTCTTTCTTCTCCCATTTGTATATATCCCGGTGGTTGGTTAATGTACACCTCCTCTTCAAGATTTCCATTTAAAAATGCTGATTTTACGTCCATCTAGTAAATAGGCCAATTATATTGAGCAACTTGTGAAATCAGTAGTCTGATGCTTTCCATCCTTGCCACTGGAGCGAAAACTTCGTCATCATCTATTCCTGCCTTTTGTTTGTAACATTTCACTACTAAGCGTGCTTTATATTTCTTTATTACACCATCATTCTTCTTTTTATAAACCCATTTTACATCTAATAGTCGGTGACCTTTTGGAAAATCGACAATCTCTCATGTCCCATTCCTTTCTATTGCTTTAATTTCTTCATCCATAGCATTCTTCCAACTTTCTTCTTGTACAGCTTCTTCAAAGCCTAAATTTTCAGCATCTGCCATAAAACACATTAGTTGCACTTCATTAGTCTCGTCATAAATATCTTGCAAACTTCTCATTTTTTATTCTCTTCTTCTTCATCAGATGATGTTCCCTCTTCCGTATCAGTATTTGAATTTGTCGTTTCATTTGTTTCTGTATCGCAAGAGATTGACCCTTTTTGTAATGAGACAGACACCTTTTCTGATGCAGCGTTTGTTGTCTTCTTCTAATCCCACGAGTCTTCCTCGTTTATGAGAACATCTCTGCTGACTACAACCTTCTTTTGATCTGGATCAAAAAGCTTGTATCCCTTTGTCTTCTTATCATATCCGATCCACACCAATTTTTTGCTTTTATCTTCAAGTTTGCTTCTTTTCTGATCAGGTACATGCATATAAGATATACTTCCAAACACCTTCATCTGTTTAGCGGTTGGTTTCCTTTCATTCCACATTTCTTGTGGTGTTTTATTTCCAAGAATGGAATGTATACTTCTATTTTGAATATAAACATCACACTGCACTGCCTCTGCCCAAAACTCCTTTGGCATTTCCTTGTTTTTCAGCATAGATCTAACCATATCCATGATAGTTCTATTTTTCCTCTCTGTAATTCCGTTTTGCTGAGGAGAATATGGTGCCGTCAAAAATCTTTTAATTCCATGCTCCTCATAAAATGAATTAAATTGTTTGAAAGTGAACTCGCCACCATTATCTGATCTCAAAGCTTTAATTTGACATCCTGACATTTTCTCTACCATAACTTTAAATCTTTTAAACACATCAAAGGCTTCTGATTTTTTATTCAAAAAATATACCCAGGTACGACGAGAGAAGTCATCTATGAAAGTAATGAAGTACCTTTTGCCGCTAAAAGATCCGGGAGTAATGGGTCCGCATATCTCTGAATGTACCAGATTGAGTCGCTCCCTTGTTTTATATGTCGTTCCCTTTTGGAAAGAGTTCCTCCCTTGTTTTCCATATGTGCAGCTTTCACAAAACTCACCGTCGAACACAATATCAGGTAGTCCGTGTATCATCTGATTTTTTGCCATTAACTTGAAAGCTTTATAATTAAGATATCCAAATCTCTTGTGTCACAAAGCTCCTCACTTTTTTCAATTTTTAAACATTTTTCTTCAAAATATTTTATATTCACCTTAAACATTCTATTGCTTTCCATATCAGAACTTATGACCACCTTACCATCTTTGTCTCTTAATTGCATCTGCTGCCCCTTTGTATGAATTTCATAACCCTTTTGCAGCAATTGTCCAACACTTAGAATATTGACTTTAATATCTGGAACATAGTATACATCCTCCACTGCTCCAGTTTTTCTATTCTTCTGTAGGAATCCAATTCTACCTTTTCCCATCACTTGCATTTTCGATGCATCTCCAAATGAAACACTTCCACATACTCCTTCCTTTAGACTTTGAAACAAATGATGGTGCCCACTCATATGATTGCTTGCACCTGTGTCCATGTACATTCTTCTTGGTCACGAGATTTTTACATTCTTCATTCTTCTTGTTATGCCAACATTTTTTTGAGATGTGTCCAAACTTGCCACAGGTGTAACACTCTTTTCCTTGAGTTGTTCTTCCTAATCTGCCTCTTCCACGACCACCTTGACCTCGAAAATTATTTTGGAAAGTTGGTGCTTAATGTTCTGGTCTGTACAGGCCGCGTCCATTGCCCCTTTCATATCCATTTCCCCTTCTGTAGCTACTAAAATTTATTCCTCCTCGGCCTCGGCCTCGTCCTCGAGTTTATTTATATTATTGTGTGTACAAAATCTTTGCTTTATCTTCGACTTTTACTTGCAAAGCTTCTGCCACAGGCTCTTTTTCTTTTAGCTTCTTCCGCTGTTCATGAGCTTCAAGGCTTCTAACTAAATCATCTACCTTCATTTCTGAAATATTTTTGATTCCTCTATTGCACAAACAATATTTTCAAAATTTTCTGTCAAAGATCTAAGAATCTTCTCTACTATTCTTGCTTCAGTTATCTCCTCTCCATTGCTCTTTAATTGATTTGTTACCTTTTCCACCCTTGTGATGTAATCTGAAACACTTTATGTCTCCTTCATTGTCACAGACTCCATTTCACCTCTAAGTGTTTGTAAACGCACTTGCTTTACCCTATCCGCACCTTTGAACGTCTTAAATAAGATGTCACAGGCTTCCTTCGACGTTTCTGCTCCTGCAATCTTCTCAAAAATTGAATCTTCCACTACATTCTGCAAGGCACTTAGAGCTCGGTTATCTCTCTTTCTTTCTTCCCTTAATTTATTTTGTTGAGCTTGTGATAAAGCTCCCAGATTTTCAGGTTTCGTAAAACCATCTCTAACCATCTCCCAAGTTTCTTCAGCCTTCAACCAAGTCTTCATCTTTATACTCCAAGTATCAAAATTGATCTTTGTAAGTTGTGGAATAGGAGTCTGTGTATGTGATGACCCTCCAACCATTTTCTTAATACTTTTCGTGTAGAAACACTCTTTTTGTTTTTGAGGCTCTGATACCAATTTGTTGTGTTTTATGTGTTTTATGAATGAGTTTTTTTTACAGAATCAAAATACCATGGGCAGAATATATAAATGCTTTCAAGCTTCTCTGGAATTGCCCATAAGTTATAATATTAAAAGATCTGCTTATATAGGCAGACAAATACATAGTAAAATGAACAGGTTTTATGAACCTTCCAAACTACAAGGCTAGAAAATAAAATACATGATGAATAGATGAACAGACTTGATTCATGTATTTAGATTTTCAAGAGATAAATCAAATAAATTTGAGATTATAGTTAACAGTCACCTCTTTTATTATTTTAAAGAATTATGATCTATTATTTTATTTTTTTTGATTTGGCCCATAAATAAAGGAAAATATTATTTTCACAGCCGATTTTTTATTTTCTGAGCAAATAAATTATGAAATGACAAAATTGTCCCATACATTCACAATAACAACAAAAGGAAAAGATTAACGTGAGGATAATTTTATAATTTCATATTTCATCTGCTCTGAAAATTAAAAATTTATTTTGAAAATAACATTTTCCTAAATAAACTAAGAATAATAATATTTGAACAATTGAGCATGATATTTTTTAAGGGGAGCAATTTAGAAATATTATAGAATGGTGAAAATAAAACAAATACGTAGATTTTGCAGAAATTATAATAGAAAAATGTTAATTTTTGCATTGAAAATCATCTATAAACCATGGTTAACTGTATTGATTTATAATCTCCCTCAGTTAGTTGTCCAAAAAATGATGTGAAGTATAGCTCAGAGTCGGGCGAAGATGTTCAAAATATTCAAAATCTGAAATCAAGTCGGATCCGGTCCAGAAAAAAAGTACAGTCTGGCTCGTCCCGAGATAGGGACCTTCAACGAGTCTTTTTTTAAAGTCGACCCAATCTAAAACCTAAAAATTCGTGTAAAATGCCAGTTCTGAAAAAATTAAATAGTAGGCCAAATTAAAAGAAGCACGGTTCGACCCTGATAAAAGTTTGAGCTTTATGATAAAATTCTTTTTCTATATAAATTTTTTGATAAATTTTCAAATACATATTATAATATTAGGACTTAGAAGTTGAATATGATATATTTTATTAGTTGTCAATTTGATACCCTCAATAACAATCGATGTTTTTTTAGTTGTCGATTTGATACACTAAATATTAGAATTTAAGGTTAATAAATAAGATAGTTAAATGTAATATAAAAAATTATTTGTTTTAGTACCAAATTATTTCTCATAGTTTAAAATATTAGTTATTTGACAATAAAATACTCCCTCCATCTCATATTATGTGTCCTATTTTTACTAGTCAAAAGTCAAATTATTTAAATTTTGACCATGAATTATGCATAATATATAATTATATAATTTTTAAAACTAGTATCATTAGAAAATATATCTAATTCTCTTTCAAATGTATTTTTTAGTTTTTAAAAATAATATATAAAATTCTCGTAATTATCGGTCATATCTTGGTCAATTTGATCATATATTAGTCAAAATAAAACACATAATATGAGATGAAGGGAGTATTTTATGTATAAAATTTAACTTATTTATTTACGGCCCTAACTTATTTAACTTATCTAAAACACTCAGCACAGCTAAGACACGAAATATAAAGGTTTTAGTGACAGGCATCCACTTTTATTCATCTAATCACATAATCAACTCTCAATAATCATTATATCCAAACTTTTAAGCATAAAAACTTGATTTGAAACCGAAAACTCAAAGAAATACCAAGTAACATGCACTCTTCATCACATCATATTTACACTAAATCACTTTGAAAATCACATTTTTACAAAATCACCGGCTCCCATTTGGTCACGGCCGGTGGTGGTCGAACTCGAGGGTTCCCATACACGGGTCTCCCTTCGAGTTTTGAACCTCAAAATCATACAATCTATCTTCTCTAGTGTATTACACTCTTATGTAGGGCTATGCTTCCGGTTCGGTTAACCGAAAACCGAACCGAATAATTGATATTTTTTCGGTTCAGTTAACTAAAATATTAAATTCGATTCGGTTTTCGGTAATGATTTTTTAAAATTTCGGTTTTTCGGTATTTCGGTTTTAACCGTGGTTAACCAAAAACCGTTAAAATTAATCGAACTAATTTATATAGTATAAAATATTGATTATTAATATTATTACATTTGTACTACTATACTTAGTCATACATTTGTACTATACTTTCTAGTTTCTTTACGACCGACTACCGTCTGCCGACTTCCAGCTGCCGACCTCCTCTTCATCTATATAAGTTGGTCATCTATACAGTTTAGAACTTTTGACGATAGCATTTTTATTATCTTCTGGAGAATAAGAACAGAAATGCAGGTCAGTTAATTATATGTTCTATGGTCTAATTCATTCTATTTTTATCATTGGCTTATTACAGACTTGCAGGAGCAGTGCAATATGTGGCAGAAATGCAGAATCATAGGAGCTCTGGTCTCTAGAGTCTGGAATTTGGACTGGAATAGCAGATTCCAGTTTCATCACCTGCCAAGTGCCAAGCATTGCAATTTCCTTATATTTCAGACTCATATTATATTAGTCAAGTTGATATGTTTTGAATGCAAACTAATGTTATGAAGCATCAAAAACTTATATTTCTGTTTGTTTTAGATTGCTGCTTCTAAACTTTAATTCTCTGATTGTTTTTTGGATAAATATAGCCTTTTCTTTTGAAATTTGGTTTTATATTTCGGTTTCGGTAATAACCGAATTATTTATTTTAATTTCGGTTTCAAACCGAATAAAATTTCGGTTCGGTTTTTGGTAATGATTTTTCTGGTAATTCGGTTTCTGTTAACCGAATAAAAATTCGGTTCGGTTCGGTAATAACCGAATGCACTGCCCTACTCTTAAGAAAATACATTAAGAAATTATATTTTTCTTGAATTTAATTAAAGAGATGATGTTGCAAAACTTGATT
Organism: Apium graveolens; assembly: GCF_009905375.1. Classification (NCBI taxonomy): domain Eukaryota; kingdom Viridiplantae; phylum Streptophyta; class Magnoliopsida; order Apiales; family Apiaceae; genus Apium; species Apium graveolens. The sequence continues at coordinate 241,495,489 of NC_133656.1, forward strand.
AAAAACTTACATGTAAAAGGTGTGGTGATAGAGGATTAAAAAAGGTGAAGGTGAATGGCAAAATCTTTGAAATCTAGCTAGTATTTGATGTTGCATGTCGGGGGGAGAGAGAGAGAACTCAGGAGAGAGAAAGTAGAAAAGAGACAGTGAGCGGAGAGAGAGAAAGAAGGAGGAGAAGGTGGGGGATGAAGGAGTAGTATATATAATGGAGTGGTTGGGCAAAAAGGAAAATTGCCCTTTTTGTTATTCTCTTTTTTGTTTTATTATGAAATTACTAGGAAATGATTTAATAATAAAAACAACTTTATAAAACCCGAAAGTGTCACAAATCCATTTTTAATATGAGTAATATGAAATTAGCTCTCTCCCCATATTTTTAAATAATATTTTGAGTTAATAGATTATTTGTTATGGATCTTTCAAATAAATCCCAAATAATAGAATTAAACCTCATAAAAATTATTTTAAAATATCAAATCACACAAATAAATCCAACTATATTTTAAAAAAAACTCTCTTGAACTAATTTAAGAGTAACAAAACAAATTTTGCACCTTGATCGCATTTCTATAATTATATAAAAGTTTAAAGATCAATAAAATCCTTATACATCCTTTTAAAAACATTTTAAAAAAAATTCAAGAGATCTCAGATTTGAACACGCATACACCAAACAACATGCAAACACACAAGATCATGAATTATATTTCACATTCGCACTCTTAAATACTTTAATCCCCTTTTTAATACGGGTTCCGTTCAAGTTGACCGCCCGACTGGAACGAGTTACTTTATGTTCACAGTTACTATTATGCAATAATGACACTTAACCACAAAATCATTTAACCTTTTATTTATTCACATAAATCAACATAAACCATAACTATAGCACAAAACCATACTTTATTCATTTAATTACATCGCTAAAAACATTATAAAATCCTTATACATCCTTTTAAAAACATTTTAAAAAAAATTCAAGAGATCTCAAATTTGAACACGCATACACCAAACAACATGCAAACAGACAAGATCATGAATTATATTTCACATTCGCACTCTTAAATACTTTAATCCCCTTTTTAATACGGGTTCCGTTCAAGTTGACCGCCCGACTGGAACGAGTTACTTTATGTTCACAGTTACTATTATGCAATAATGACACTTAACCACAAAATCATTTAACCTTTTATTTATTCACATAAATCAACATAAACCATAACTATAGCACAAAACCATACTTTATTCATTTAATTACATCGCTAAATTCCCAGTCTTTACATTGCTGAAACTAAAGTCTCATTTTCTCTAGTTACAAATAATATTTTATAGCGTATATTTACAGAAAACAACAAAATCGTAAAAAAGAAATTTAAAAAGTTAACACTGTTGCTCATTTTCATTTATTTAATTAATTCATAAATAAATAAATTTCATAGAAATTTTAGAAAATTCAAACAACACATCTCACAAGAAAACAAACACCCATATTTCCCAAAAAAATATTTTCCTATACTTTTCGTAAAAAATAATAAGAAAATATTTAATCTACAAAATATTACACCAACATAACAGATATTGACACTCATTGTCAAACACAATAAATCACAAAGTTTCTAATTTTTTCTTCTCTAGGTAGCGCTATAGCCTTCAAATATAAGAATTTAATTTTTTTAAGAAACATAATTTTTTTAAAAAAAATTGCAAAATAATTTTTTTAAGAAAAAATGAGCTATATATAATTTTACAATTGAAATTAACCAAAATTAATTTTAAAAACGAAGCGACTCTTTAAATGTAATCAAGAGAAGTTTTAATTATTTTGCAGAAGTCGAATTTGGTTACAAAGCATATTTTTATTGCGAATATTTATAGAAAACAAAAAAATCGTAAAAATGCTTTAAAAAGTTATCACTTTTAATTATTTTCCTTTATTTAATTAATTCATAAATAAATACCTTTCATAGAAATTTTAGAAAATTCAAACAACACATCTCACAAAAAATACCCATATTTCCAAAACAATAAATAAAATTCCTCTACTTTTTCATAAAAAATAATAAGAAAATCTTAAAAATATAAAATACTTTATACCAACATGACACATATTGACACACAATGTGAAACACATAAATCACAAAGTTCCAAAAATTTTGTCACTAGAACCACCAGATCACACCAAACGACAAATTTCTATCTACCACCATCTAAACAATCATATCACAAATGATTTCTCAACTCTTTACCATTTATCAACTCTATACGCGCCTAACTCGATTACTTATTCCAAACTCATGCCGTCTTTTAAAATTTAAACGAAACGACTCTTTAAATGTAATTATAAACAGTTTTAATTATTTTGTAGAAGTCATATTTGTTTACAAACCATAATTTTATTGTGAATATTTATAGAAAACAACAAAATCATAAAAAAAAGCTTTAAAAAGTTCACTTGTAATTATTTTCCTTTATTTAATTAATTCAAAAATAAATACCTTTCATAAAAATTTTAGAAAATTCAAACAACACATCTTACAAAAAAATAAACACCCATATTTCCAAAACAATAAATAAAATTCCAAACTTTTTTTTCATAAAAAATAATAAGAAAATATTAAAACTATAAAATTCTTTACACCAACATGACACATATTGACACACAATGTGAAAGACATAAATCACAAAGTTCCAAAAAATTTCTCTCTAGAACCCACGAGATCACACAAAAAGAAAAATTTCTATCTACCACCATCAAAAACTCAGCGACCTTGACAAGCACACTGTGGCTGCTGATTGTCAAATCTATAATGTAGTAGCTACTTCTGAACCCGTTATTTTCCAAACCAGTGGGCAATTGGTCGGTTTAGAGAATTCTCGTCTAGTCAAGGAAAGTTCCTCGGAACTTAAAGAAGTCAGGCATACAAGAGAACCATCAGAATCATGTGATGCGACTTTTATTTCTGCAGGTCAGCTTACTAAGGATAAAATGGTAGTTTTTTCAAGGAAATCATCTTCAACCTCAGCAACCACTTTGCTTTCCGGAACCAAATATTCTGATTGTGATAAGACGTCTGATGCTCAGAATTATAAAGTCAGAACTCAACAAAAATTTGTGTCTGAAAAGAAAACAAGTGGTAAGAATGACAGTTCTGCTGGTGGTTTTGTTAAGGACAGGGAGAGGTATGAAAAGTCAACGAGTTCTGCAAAAGAGCTTCCAAAATCTTTTGCCTCTTCTGTGAAAACTTCAAACCGAAGCAAGATTTCGGGTTCCTCTAATTTCAATAAAACCTTGTCTGAATCAAAGGAATCTATTGCCTTTAGATCTGCTAAACCATCACTGTTACAAAATAGTATACGTAATCCACTGTCTTGTGAATCTGCTAGTTCCTTGCAACCTAAGAGTGCATCATATATTGACAATACAACTACCACTTCTAAGTTGATGCATAGAAGTAAGACACTTGACCATTTAGATTATCAACCATCATCGAAGGTCAACCTCACACTACGAGAGGATTGTTGGAAATTTTTTGGTAATCTAATCTTGCTGTCTGAATAAGTTGATCGAGTAGAGTTGTGGTATCTAGTTATTTAATAGTTTGATTTGGTCAGCTGGTTGTTAGCATGATTTTAGGATCTTGCTGCTGATTTTTAGCATCCATCTACGTATGGGTTTCTTCTATATAATCTTGTAATCGTTTTAGTTTATCATTAAGGCTGGTGAACATTTTCACAGAGTAAAAAAGCTTTTGGTTTCTCAGTTTACACATACAGTTCATATCTATATTTATAGCAGGTGTTTAACCAATATATGGTATCAGAGCTTGATATCAACGTTGTATGCCCAAGTATATGCCAAGAATGGCCGAAGAGAAAACAAAGGTGAAGGAGGGTTCACTCGGTTTAAGTTATCCTATGTTAACCAGGGGTAATTATACCGCTTGGGCCATGAAAATGAAGGCCTTTATGAAAGCACATGGTGTGTAGAAAGCTGTAGAAATCAGCGAAGGAGAAAAATCAACAGTTGACGAGAAGCAGGATCAGATCGCACTCGCTGCAATCTACCAAAGTATACCGGAGGATATACTTTTGTCTGTGGCAGAAAAGGAGACTGCAAGAGAAACGTGGGAAGCAATAAAAATTATGTGTCAAGGTGCAGATCGCGTAATGAAAGCGAAGATTCAAACGCTTAAAAGCGAGTTTGAAACACTGAGAATGAAGGACTCGGATCAATTAGAAGATTTTTGTATGAAACTAAATGGTCTAGTGACTAACATCCGTGCTCTGGGTGAGGGGATGTCTGAGAGTTATGTGGTGAAGAGATTGTTTCGTGCAATGCCAAGCAAGTATCTGTAAATTGTGTCTACCATTGAACAATTTGGGGATTTTGACAAGATGACGGTCGAGGAGGCATTTGGTTCGCTTAAGGCACTTGAGGAGCAAATTAAAGGACAAAGTGATAATGGAGGAGGACAACTGATGCTTACTGAAGAGGAATGGACAAGGAGAGAGAACTCGAGTGAAAAACTATTGTTGACTAAAGAAGAGTGGATGAGCAAGACAAATAAGAACAGAGGTGAGAATTCAGGAACACAGAGAAATCGATGGGCAAGGAATGGCGGGCGTGGGAACCGCGACAAAAGCACTGTAAGATGTTATAATTGTGGAGCATACGGTCATTATGTGTATGAATGTAAAAAGCCTCGGAGAGACAGGGAACAAAAGCAAGAGGTAAACATGACTCAGGCTGAAGAGGATGAGCCTGCTTTATTGTTGATGAAGTGCGAAGATAAACATACAGACATGGTGTTATTGAATGAAGAAAAGGTGGATCTTATGCTCAGTAAACGCAGTGAAGAGACCAAGATGTCACAGGTCTGGTATCTTGACAATGGTGCTAGCCAACACATGACAGGAGATCGAGGAAAATTCAAGGAACTAGATCAAACAGTCACGGGACAGGTGAGGTTTGGGGATGGATCCACAGTGGCCATTCGTGGTAAAGGAGTGATTTCGTTTCTATATAAGAATGGCAAGGAATGGAAACTGAAAGATGTGTACTATATACCGAGCCTGTGCAATAATATTTTGAGCTTGGACAATTGGCAGAGGAAGGAAGCAAGGTAGTGTTGGAAGAGGATCAATTGAGGATCTACAATAAGGAAGGAGCATTACTAATGAGAGTGAGGAGGTCTGCAAAAAGACTTTATAAGATAAGCCTTGAGGAGATTCAACCTGAATGTGGATTGTCTAAGGTGGAGGAAGAAACGTGGTTGTGGCACAATAGACTTGGACATGTCAACTTCAGAGCAATGAAGCTAATGTCAAAGGAGGAAATGGCCTTGAGAATTCCTAAATTTGTACAACCAACAAGGAAGTGTGAGGGGTGTTTAATGTCAAAACATGCACGCTAACCATTCCCATCTCAGGCAATGTTCATTGCTAAGAAACCATTGGAGTTGATCTATGCTGATATATGCGGACCAATTTCTCCCTCAACTTTGGCAGGTAATCGATACTTTCTTCTGTTTGTAGATGATTGCACCCGAAAGATGTGGGTTTATATGCTTAAACTGAAAAGTAATGCGTTTAATGTTTTTAAGAAATTCAAAGCATTAGTTGAAAAAGAAACTGGAAGTGAAATTAAAATTCTGCCTACTGACAGAGGAGGAGAGTTTTGTAGTCAAGAGTTTCGAGTTTATTGTGAAGAAGTAGGTATTCAGAGATAATTTACAGCTCCATACACTCCACAACAAGATGGAGTTGTGGAGCGAAGAAACCGTACAGTAGTTGCGATGACAAGAAGTCTGCTAAGAGGCTCTAATATGCCATCTTATATGTGGGGTGAGGCAGTGCGACATTCAGTCCATGTGTTAAACCGTTTACCAACTAAAATATTGAAGGGAAGAACTCCATATGAAGCTTGGAGCGGACACAAGCCTGACATGAGCCATATTAAGGTGTTTGGATGCATTGTGTATATGAAGATTCCATCAGTGTATACGAGCAAGTTAGATGATCGTAGTAAGGCTGTGGTGTATTTGGGTAAAGAACCGGGAACTAAGGCTAATCGGTTGTTTGATCCTAACAGCGGCACTTTGCACATTAGTAGAGATACAATGTTCAACGAAAGGGAGTTTTGGAATTGGAAGGCGCCAGAAGATACGGAATTAAATTTCCCTGAAACTGTTGGGAGTGGTGGCACTATCACGATTCATAATGTTCACCAAGAAAGTGCTTACCAGGAAAGCTCGCAAACTGGTACTGAAGAACAGGAGCCACTTACACCAGTTCAAGCAAGTCACAATCAAAATTCAGAGTTAAATGCAAGTGAAGACAATGCTGGTTCGATCACAGGTTCAACCACCAACAGTGCACCTCGAAACTTTCGGTTATTGAGTGAGATTTATGATGACCCAGAACAAATTGAAATTGCAGATGACTTGTTACTGCTGAGTATTGAGGAGCCCAGCAACTTTGATGAAGCAAACCAAGAAGTTGAGTGGAAGAAGGCTATGATTAATGAACTGGAGTCGATCGAGAAAAATAAAACCTGGGTGTTGACTGAGTTACCACCAGGTCATAAAGCCATCGGACTGAAATGGGTATATAAGATTAAAAGGGACGCAAATGGAGTAATTACAAAGTATAAAGCCAGACTTGTCGCGAAGGGATATGTTCAAAAACAAGGAATTGATTTTGAAGAGGCATTTGCTCCGGTCACGAGATTCGAAACAGTACGACTCTTACTAGCTTTGGCTGCACAAAATGGATGGGAGGTACATCACTTGGATGTTAAATCAGCCTTCTTAAATGGTGATATATATAAGGAGGTGTATGTAAAACAACCACAAGGCTATGAAACGGAAAACGAAGAACACAAGGTTTATAAATTGTTGAAAGCTTTGTATGGGTTGAAACAGGCTCCACGAGCCTGGTATGCACGTTTGAAAAAGTTTCTTGAGAAAGTAGGGTTTTCAAAGTGTCCGTATGAACATGACGTGTACACTAAAAGGGAAGGAAATGAGTCATTAATCGTAGGGGTGTATGTTGATGATTTATTCATAACGGGAACAAATGTTGCTAATATATTCGAGTTCAAGAAACAAATGCATGATGAGTTTGAAATAAGTGATATGGGCAAACTGACTTACTACCTCGGTATAGAGGTAGAGCAGCGAAGGGATTGCATAGAACTGAAGCAGACTGCGTATGCTAAGAAATTGTTGGAGAAAGCAGGTATGCTAGACTGTAATGAAACGAATTATCCTATGGATCCCAAGGTTGTGTTGCATAAAGATGAAACAGGAAAACCAGTTGACTCGACCACGTTCAGAAGTTTAGTGGGTGGACTACGATATCTGGTGCACACCCGGCCTGACATTGTTTTCGTCGTGGGGTTAATAAGTCGGTTTATGGAAAAACCAACTGTTCTACATTGGAATGCTGCGAAATGAGTTCTACGCTATATAAAAGGCACGTTGGAATACGGACTGAGATACGCAAAGGGGTCGGGAAACCATTTGTTGACAGGGTTTTCTGATAGTGATTATGCGAGCAGTTCTACTGATAGGAGAAGTACCAGTGGAATGGCATTTTACCTAAATGAAAATTTGATAACATGGATTTCGCAAAAGTAGAGATGTGTAGCACTGTCGACATGTGAGGCGGAGTTAATGGCTGCAACTACAGCAGCGTGTCAAGGCATCTGGTTGCAGAAATTATTAAGTCATATTATTGATATAAATCCGGGACCAGTGATGCTGTACATTAACAACAAATCAGCCATAGATTTGGCAAAGAATCTTATTTTTTATGGGCATAGTAAACACATAGATGTGCGATATCATTTCATCCGTGAATGTGTGGATCGTGGGGAAATTGTGATCAAGCATATCAATTCGAGTAAGCAATGTGCAGATGTTCTTACTAAGGCAATGGCAACAGCGAAATTTGCAGAAATGAGGAAACTCCTGGGAATCAAGAACCTGGATAAGCAAGCTTAGATTAGGGGGGAATGTGTTGGAAATTTTTTGGTAATCTAATCTTGCTCTCTGAATAAGTTGATCGAGTAGAGTTGTGGTATCTAGTTATTTAATAGTTTGATTTGGTCAGCTGGTTGTTAGCATGATTTTAGGATCTTGCTGCTGATTTTTAGCATACATCTACGTATGGGTTTCTTCTATATAATCTTGTAATCGTTTTAGTTTATCATTAAGGCCGGTGAACATTTTCACAGAGTAAAAAAGCTTTTGGTTTCTCAGTTTACACATACAGTTCATATCTATATTTATAGCAGGTGTTTGATCGCAACAATAAGTGATGAAGAGGTCTGAGTCAAGCTGGCATTTTGTTGTCATGTTTTCTTGAAGTTCCTCTGCTAATGTTATGCTAATTTCTGTTTCATCTTTTGCAGTTTGCATTATTATTGGATCAGGAACTTAACAGATCTACAAGAGTCTCGCGGGTACCACGCATGCGGCATGCTGGTAGTTTACCCCAGTTAGCTTCTCCGACTGGTGCAAGCATGCTCATGAAGCAGTCACCATCTAATTCTGTGGGAAAAGACCATGGTGCGGTAAGTTGCACATGTCACTTTTAATTTCATTTATACTAGTGATTTCTCAATTACTTCAATCGTTGTGCTTAAACAATACAAATATTCATTTCACCCTTGGTAAGGCCCGTCCTTGTTAAGTTAGTTGTGTACTGATATTTTTCCTTTTATATCCTTGTTGATTTAAATATAACGTGATAAGTACGGTTAGGGTGTTAAGTAACCATTTATAATTAAAATCCTAAGGTGTTAGGAAGCATGCTCAATTGGGTTATATAACTCTAATATATTGCGCGACATGTGTTAGATATATAACTATAAAATCACTTTTTTTTAAGAATCAAACTTTAAAGCGCATCATGAGTATGCGTTTCCATAAACGTGATAAAAAAACAAAGTACTATTTTAGTTATGTTTCCATAACTAAAACTAGGTACCATTGAGTGTTGACATCATAAATGTTTATCTCATCCTTCTTGGTTGATATTAATAGCTTATGTGTCATTCTTTATTGATGTTTTTATCAATATTTATGTCTCGATTGTTGACCTTTTACGGCAAACTAGCTCTATAGCGCATGATCTAACATCAACTATTATAAAATTTGTATGCATGTTTGTGAAATGAAATATATTTTCTGTTATGAGAAGTTATTTTATCTATGTATAGTATTTATTGTAAGAATGAGCTTTTTCGACAGGTATATTTTATAGTCCAAATGAGACACACATAATTTCAAATCTAATATGTTAATGAAATGTACATGTTATATAATTGAAAAATATGGTATAGTGTGATATGCACTTTTTTTAATTTTGTATCAGATGACTGATTGTTGATTTTTGTAAAAGATGTACTTCAAAGTGTTCAAAATTTTGTTAAATTTTATAATTGTTACTGTATATAATTGAAATTCATTATTTGACAAGATCATGTTTATCGATTATGAAAAAATTGAGTTCATTTGTGTTGGTTACCTTAATTTCTTATATGTATATTTGTATGTGTATATGCATGTGTGTATATATGTATGTATGTATATATGTATTTATGTATGTATGTATGTATGTATTTGAATTTTAAATGTGTAAAAATAAGTTATACGATAATTAATTTGGCACAAGTATATGTGTATTGTGAACTTATAATACAACTGTTATACGTATCTAAATAAGAATATGATATTTTTTTTTCGTTCGAATTTAAGTTTCTACCACTGTAAATGGAATAACTAAAATGTGATAGACGACATTAGATGATGTAATGATAGATATATAAAAATATAATAATATTAGAATTTTAATCTATACTTATAAAATACATATGTAATTATAAGTATAAGTATTTGTCTTATTACACAATAATGGAGTAGTAATAAATATAATTATTAGTAATTAATGAGTTAGATGTAATTAATATATGTTATTAAATTTGAAATTTATTAGTATATATTTTTGAGGGGTAATTAAGTATATGTAATTAATATATGTTATTAAATTTGAAGTTTATTAGTACATATTTATGAGGGGTAATTAAGTAATTTCAAATAAATAAATTATCTCAATGAACCTCTAGTTGCTCTATTATATATATAATAGAATTTGAGAAAAAATGTCTTCTTTTAAAAACTAGTCATAGACATGTCTTCTTTTAAAAACGCAAATGCGTGCAACGTTTCTTATATTTATAACACTGCATTCACTTTTTTTTAAGAAACAAACTTTAATGCGCATCATAAGTATGCGTTTCCAAATACGTGATACACAGTGGCATGTTTGGAAGACGTCACATGCAGTAGCGGTTTTACTAAATTGTAATGGATCCCTGTACATATGTTTCGGAATGGTTCCACACACGTTGGTAGTCTTCTTTGTCTTCGAAAGAGAGAAAAGCATATATACTGGTAATGTGTGGAGTCGACTGAGCCAGATATATGCTTTGGCAAGATGTGAAACACACAATATTATAATGTGTCACATGTGGCATTAAGGGCCTTTCTATCCAGTTTATACTTTTTGGGCAATATTACTTGCATGATTAATTTTCATATCTAATGAATATCAATGGTGAAGAATATTGTATATCCGTGCTATATAATTATTTATCAAACTTTTAATCTTAAACAAAATATAAGTATGCTGATTACAATTTTATTTAACCCATTTGACTAAACTACGAAGTTAATTAATATATCTTCTGAAGGTGAATTATTATTTGCTCGTACTATTATTTTTTATAGTATATCTTCTGAAGGTGAAGTGAGGCCTGAGGAGAATATATAAAAATAACCATGTTTAGGTAATGTCTTACATTGCCGAGGGTATAGCTTTGTACTTTTTTAGCCAAGTGGTATCCATCCTCCCTTGGTAACAAGAGGGCGATAATCGAAAAAAGCTATAGCAATTATAGGAAATCTAAATTGACAAAGTAGCATAGCAATTGACAAAGTAACTCTACATAAATCCGCCCATAACCGTAGCATAGCAATTGACAAAGTAACTCTACATAAATCCGCCCATGACCGTAGCATAGCAATTGACAAAGTAACTCTACAGTGTATGGTACTATTGGCGGAACAATTATGTTCTCAACTTTGTTCATATGTGTATATCAAGTAATCTAGCTAGTATAGTTTAAAAGTTCATTAAGCAAAAAAGAGACTACAGAGTCCATACTACTTGAAAAGCAATGTCAGTGTAGAAAATACATCTGTTTTTTTAACATTGATAGCTGTTTAATTAACAGATACAGATATACCAATGACAACGATAGGTCGATACTCAACTCGGTCACAAGAACTAGCTATCAGAATAGACAAAACCTTATAAGCAAGAAGATCATCAGAAATATTTGATCTTGTTCTCATTCTTTACATATGCCATTTGGGATCTTGAAGAAAAAACATGGCTATAATAGAAGTCTACTGATCGAAGATGCTATGAAAGAGGTCTGATCGATTTCCATCATTCTAGTTGTTCACGATTCTGCCAACACTTCAATTTTGAGATCTTGTAAGCTGTTTCTGAATAATTCAATTGATAAATTTGGATAAGTGATGCACTTTCACAATCGATGCGAGAAGTTCCATATTGAGATCTTGTAAGCTATTTATGAAGATATAATCCACTTGATAATTCTGAATAAGTGACGCTCTTTCAAAACTGACACACATAATCGCCACTTGTTTCTATGTCTTCAACATCTGATTCATCCATATAATCAAAGTCCATACTACCTCCAAGTGAAAATTTCCCGCTTTTAGCTGCCTCAAAAGGCACAGTCCTCGCTTCCTGTAGTATCGCTAATATATCTTCAATGCTTTGGGATGGGATGTTTACATCATTGCACTGATAGCTTCCTCCTTCCATTAGCTCCATAGGCAAGTTCTTCAGGAACCAAGGATGCCTTTTAATTTCAGAAATCGTTATCCTCTGTAAATCGAAGAAGAAAAGAGAGTTATGAATTATGACAGAGAAAATTGTATGATATAATTCAGGGCAGAAATTATTACCTTTTCTGGGTTTGTAATGAAAATCTTAGACAATAGATGCCTACATTCCATGGAAATCTGAATGCAGTTTGGTATCAAGAATTGGGCTTTCAGTATTCGCTGTCAAAAGCTAATTGTACATACGTTTACGAAGGCGTATAGCTCCCAATTTGAAATCAGGCAATTTAAAATTTAGCTTCTATTTCCCCTTCATATGCAAACTACTCTCTTGTACACTATGTTGGAAACGTGAATGGGCTTTACACAAGTTCCTTGACTCAAGAACACAGGCTGTATGTTTATATTATTTTTATAATAAAACTAACACTCAACACACTTTGTATATATATATATATTATATAAATAGAGCATACAACAGATTTTCACTCACAGGCTTCAACCTTTTTATCTCTCTGGAGCTACAGCTCTTTTCTTTTACTCTTACAATTCACTTGAATATATTACAAGACTGCTGGGAAGTTCTATTTATAGACCTACAGAGGATTATGTCACTGCTTACATAATTTAACTTGCTGATCTAATCAATTATATAAGCTATATTTAATACCAGCCTACCATATTAACTATAGTCCAGCCTTATTTCTAGCAACTAGGTGCTGTATATACTCTGGAAGCTTTGAGCTGCATGAAGCTAGCATATAGGTTTAGTGTGTATTTCCTAGTTTCATATGCCAAATTCAAGCTAGCCCACCTTATTTCTAGGGATGTATATCTGGTGCATGTATATCTCGTGCATGATTTTACTTCTTTATTTCACATATATTCAAAGATTTCCAGATGGGCTTTCCCAGTCACAACCATAATCTATTTCATGCAGTCTTCCTGATCTTGTGCATGCAGCATTTGTTGACATTAGTTTCTGGACAACTAAACCTTCACACTAACAAGATATATACTTTAATTTACTTTTACTACTACTGAGAATAATGTAAACTTTTATTTTAGTTCGAGTTTGAATTCTAACACTCCCCCTCAAACTCGACTTTGTATTCCGAGCTTCTTTTTCATTTTACGAAACACGTCCGGCTTGAACTGCTTTGTAAATATATCCGCTAAATTTTTTCCCGTGTTGCAATGCACTAACTCCACGATTTTATCATTCACCTATTCTCGAATGAAGTGATATTTGATATTGATGTGCTTGCTCCGACTGTGTGATACTGGATTTTTTGCTAGAGAAATTGCGGATTTATTATCCACATAAATTTTAACCGGACCTTCCTTCGCAAGATTTAACTCGCCCAATATGTAGCCTAGCCATATAGCCTGACATGCGCATGCTGCTGCTGCCATGTACTCCGCCTCACATGTTGATAGGGCAACTGTCTGCTGCTTTTTTGATGACCACGAAAATATCATTGAACCAATATGAAAAGCATAGCCTGAAGTGCTTTTCCCGTCATCGAAGTCACCACCGTAATCACTGTCTGAATAACCAACTAATTTCGAATCTTGTGAATGCGTGTAAAACAGACCATGATCAAGTGTTCCTTTTATGTACCTCAAGATTCTTTTAGCTGCCATGAAATGATCTTGCTTCGGTTTCTCCATGTACCTACTAACCAATCCAACTGCATACATAATATCTGGACGAGTAAAAGTTAGGTACCTCAAACTTCCAACCAAACTTTTGAACAATGTCAGATTTAGCGACTCCCTCATTGAATCAATCATGAGCTTTATGCTTGCTTCTGCTGGCGTGCTCACTGGCTTGCATTCCTCCATTCTGAACTTCTTTAAAATTTGCTCCGCATATTTTTTCTGAGACATAAAAATCCCATCTTTGCGTTGCTTCACCTCGACTCCAAGAAAGTATCACATTTGACCAATATCTGTCATCTCAAATTCGTTAGTCATAACTTTCTTAAAATCATCAAACATACTAGGGTTGTTTCCTGTAAAGATCATGTCATCCACGTACAAGCATACGATCATAATATCTCCCCCTTAATTTGTCTTCGTATAGAGGGCATGCTCGTATGGACTCTTCACGAAGCCATTTCTCTGAAAATATTCATTAACCCTTGTATTCCATACTCGCGGAGCTTGCTTCAAACCATATAAGGCTTTTTTCAGTCTGTAGACTTTGTTTTCCCGGCCTTTCTGAACATATCCTGGAGGTTGTTCGATGTAGACTTCTTCTTCGAGATAACCATTTAGAAATGCCGACTGCACGTCCATCTAAAAAATCTTCCATTGATTTTGAGCGGAAATTGCTGTAAGAAGTCTGATGGTGTCAACTCGTGCAACTGGAGCAAACACCTCATCATAGTCAATGCTATATCGCTGCTTGTAGCCTTTAGGCACTAGCCTCGCCTTGTGCTTTTCCACTTCACCATCCTGATTTGTCTTTGTCTTGTAGACCCACATGACACCAATTGCTTTATGTCCTTCTGGAAGATCTGTGAGCTCCCATGTATCATTTTTCTTGATTGCGCCAATTTCCTCATCCATGGCTTTGTTTCATTTGCTTTCTTCAGAAGCTTTCTCAAATGTAACTGGATCACATTCAGCCATTAAGCAAAATAAGGAATAATCAAGGATGTTTGTACCGGACTTGTAGCTTCGTAGATATTATCCAGACTCCGCATCTTTCGTGGTGCTCCCCCTGAACTGCTGCTTCCTCCCGTTGATGGTGTCGATCCAGGAGTTTGTTGATTTGGACTTGGTGGAGGAGTTTGATCATCATCTCCGTCATCTTCAATGTTCTGGTTATCACTGTCACCGTCATCACCATTGAAAAATAAACTAGCAACTTTTCTTTCATCCTCGCTCCATCTCCAGTAATCTGATTCATCGAACTCAACATCTCGAGAAATGATTAATTTCTTCGTTAGGGGATTATAGAGTCTGTACGCCTTCTTCTTTTGTCATATCCGGTAAAGATACATTTCTCGCCTTTATCATCCAGCTTCTTCCTTTTCTGATCAGGAACGTGGGCATAAGCAATACAACCAAAAATTCTGAGATGTCCAACTGATGGTTTGCTCCCGCTTCATGCTTCATTTGGAGTTTTGTTTCTGACACTTTTTGTTGGACAGCGATTCAACAAATAAACTGCACATAGAACGGCTTCGGCCCAAAAAGTTCTCGGCAAGTGCTTTACTTTCACCATGCTCCTTTCCATGTCAAGAATAGTGCGATTCTTTCTTTCTGCAATGCCATTTTGTTGAGGAGTATAGGCCATTGTCAACTGATGATTGATTCCATGTGCTCTACAAAAGCTTCTTAACAGATTAGAAGTATACTTGCCTCCTCTGTCTGATCTGAGTACCTTCAAATAATGACCACTTTGGTTTTCTGTCAGTGCTTTGAACTCCTTGAATTTATCAAGAGCCTCCGAATTTTCTTTAATGATATACACCCAACTTTTCCTGCTAAAATCATCAATAAAAGTTAGGTAATACCTATTACCTCCAAGTGATGGGATATAAAAATGGACCAGCTATATCTGTGTGAATTATCTCCAATGGCCTCCTGGCTCTCCATGATTTTCCAACTGGAAAACTTTGTCTGTGTTGTTTCCCCTTTACACATGCTTCACACAAATTTTCTGATTCGTTGATTTCTGGAAAACCGTCCACCATTTTTATCTTTGACAATAATTTCAGGCCAGAAAATTCAAGATGACCATATCTCAAATGCCACAACCACGAGTCATTTTTAATGACCGACTTTAAGCACTTCTGCATATTTGTTGGCATATCAAGCGCAAACAAACGATTCTTTGACATCTCCACATTTGCAATCAATTCTCGAGCTTGATTTCTGATAATGAGGGAATTGTACTGTATCTGTATATTATATCATTTATCCACAAGTTGGCCAAGACTGATAATATTATTTTTCAATGCAGGAATATAATAAACATCATTTATATACTTTTTCTCACCATTCTTTGACATGATCGTGACGGTACCTTTTCCTTTCACCGGAATCTTTGACGAGTCACCAAAAGTAACTTCTCCGCTGATGGTGTCGTCTATCTCTGTGAATAATTCCTTGTGACCAGTCATGTGATTACTGGCCCCTGATACCAAACATTCTTCTTGCTCTCCTCATCTCCTTTATAAGTGAGGAACATAGCAGTACCAACGTCTTTATCTTCTTTTGCTGCAGCAAAGTGACTCCTTTCTTCCACTTTTGGTGCTCTACACTCATAACTGAAGTGACCAAATTTATTACAATTATAACATTTAAATTGAGATTTGTCACCTCGTTGAAATCCACCTCTTCCACGTCCTCTGAAATTTTGACTACGACCAGATGGTTGATAACCTTCAGAATTCTGGCCTCTGTTGAAAGACTGCCTTCAACGACCTCATCCATCTCGGTAGCCACCTCTTCCACGTACAGAACTGCTACTGCCAGAATTGTCGCCAATGGATACCTTACTTTACAACGCCTTTTCCAAATGACTTGCATCATCATACCGGTTCATTCGCTGCTCGTGAGCTTGAAGTGAACCTACTAGCTCATCAATGGAAATTATGGACAAGTCCTTTGACTCCTCGATAGAAGTAACAACGTAATCAAATTTCCTCGTCAACGAGCAGAGTAATTTTTCCATCACCTTGGAGTACCCAAAATCACATATTTTGACACGAGGCGCTAGACTTCCATCTAACAGTGTATTTTCGAGCTTCATATCTCTATGGCTGATATGATGTACAATATCATAGATCGCTAAAAACTAAAACTGTGAAATTCAGAGCTGATACCAAAAACAAAGCACAGACACATACCATTGAATGACAATAGCTAACTCCTGATATTAGTTGTTGGAAGAAAAACCTTGCCTGGTTCTAAATATAACAGGAAGTGCAAAATGAGTACATAAAATTTACCTATTTACAATTATAACGATGCCATTGTAAGGAGGAAACTTGGGCCTGACAGCTGACATATTTCACCATAACCAACTATCAACAAGATCCACTAATACATGTTCATATAACTTGAATTTGAATTTACAGCAACACGAGACATGCCAGGATTTTAGTTTCCACCTAATTATAATTAATACCAAGGAGATTAATTAGTCAACTGAAAACTTAATTTTATTTGGTTCCCTTCATATATTCCTCTGGAATGTAGATATAGAATACAAAAGTGAAGCTAATAAGATAAGGGCTGAGGAAATAATGTAATGTATGAAACAATGATGAAAATTGTGAAACTGGAGCAGAAGAATAGAAATGAGCAAAGCGTGTAACATACTCACCTCATCCTCTACACACCTTCCTGTCCTGCATATCCTCTCAAAAAGTTCCCCACCTGCAGCATACTCCATGACTATAGCCAGATGAGTTGGCGTTAACATTTAAAGACTTCAACTCACTAAACCAGCTCCAGCATCACTCCTTATGATTCCACCACTATGCATTTTGGTACCAAACCGAAGTGAAAAATTCAGCGGGTCCCTGCCTAAGAGCTTGAATGTATCACAGAACTACTACAATTGTTTATGATTTACTTAAAGAAGCTGAAAAACAAGTAAGTTGTTTACTCAAAATGTGACATATAAAAAAAGTGAAAAAAACAAAACAGTAAAAAGTTCTGCATTTCATTCTCAGCTCGTGAGCTACACGCTACCCAATACCCATATCCAGGCAGTAAATTAAACTCCCTGAACCCTTTCCTCTGGAAAGAAAGACTAAAACTTGATTAAGGACCAACAATTTGCTTTTCAACTAATCAAAACCATGTATAATAAGTTAATTAGTACTTATACTACACAGTTTACCCAGAACACACTACTACTACACCAAAAATAACTACAAAATTCTAAATCAGAAAGAGCATCTATAATCACACTCACACAACACACAATTATATTCTACATAAATTCTAAAAATTAATTTTATATTCCACAACACAAAATTATATTCCACATCTATAACTACACTAAGGTTTTTAAGCTATTCCACATTAATTTCAAAAACTAAAAGAAATCACAAACCTCTTTGAACCTAATTATATTAGGATGCATCAAAGACCTAAGATTCATAATCTCTCTTTGCACATGCTCATCAATCTGCAAAAGTAAAAAACCATCAAACATGCAAAAACTGCTTAAACTACCAAAACCAAGAACACACTAAATTAACTGGGCACTTGTCACTGTTGTGTTTTATGTGTTTTGTGAATGAGTTTTTTTTTTACATAATCAAAATACCATGGGCAGAATATATAAATACTTTCAAGCTTTTCTGGAATTACCCATAAGTTATAATACTAAAAGATCTGCTTATATAGACAGACAAATACATAGGAAAATGAACAGGTTTTATGAACCTTCCAAACTACAAGGCTAGAAAATAAAATACATGATGAATAGATGAACAGACTTGATTCATGTATTTAGATTTTCAAGAGATAAATCAAATAGATTTGAGATTATAATCAACAAATTCCTCCCTTAATCTCGAATCTTACTTCCATTCTTCATTCCAATCTTCTCCATGAATTTGTAGAGCAAAAGTTTTGATAAAGGTTTTGTGAACATATCTACTATTTGATCACGACTCTATACATGAGTTAGCGTCACTTTCTTTTCAGCTACTTGCTCTCGAATAAAATGAAACCTCACGTCAATATGCTTGCTTCGTTCATGATGTACCAGATTCTTTGCTAATTCAATGGCTGATTTACTATCCATCTTGATCTCTATTGCTTCCTCTTGGGGTAGATCAATTTCCTTCAATAAATTCTTTAGCCATATTGCATGACAAACACACCATGAAGCAGCTACGTACTCTGCTTCGCATGTTGACAAAGTCACTATGGGCTGCTTCTTCGACGCAGTATCTCCGATATAAAACACATAGCCAGACGTGCTTTTCCTGTCATCTATGTCTCCGCAGCAATCTGAATCAGAATATGCCCTTAGTTTGTATTCTTTTGACTTAGAGTAAAACATGCCCATTCTTTTGCTTCCTTGAATGTATTGTAAAATTCTCTTTGCTGCTTTCCAATGTGAACTTCTTGGTTCTTCCATATATCTACTAAATATGCCAACACTGAAGGCTAGATCAGGTCTGGTGCAACATAAGTATCGCAAACATCCAATGAGACTTCTGTATCTGGTTACATCCTTTGTACTTCCTCCTTCCATTTTTGACAATCTTGCACCAGGCTCCATTGGAGTTGAAACTAGTTTACAGTTTTCTATCCTAAATTTTCTCAAAATATCACCCGCATACCTTTCTTGAGACATAAATATGTCAGAAGCAGTCTGCTCTATTTATATGCCCAAAAAATATTTTAACAAGCCAAGGTATGTCATCTCAAACTCACATGTCATACCCTTTTTGAACTCTTCAATAAGCTTTTGACAATTACCCATAAAAATCAAGTCATGAACGTATAAAGCAATAATTAAAATTTTACTTTCAAACTTCTTTACATAAACTGAATGCTCATAAGGACACTGTTTAAATCCCATTCTCTTGAAGTATCCATCTATTCTGGAATTCCAAGTCCGTGGCGGTTGTTTTAAACCGTGTAATGCCTTCCTTAGCTTTAAGACTTTTCTTTCTTCTCCCATTTGTATATATCCCGGTGGTTGGTTAATGTACACCTCCTCTTCAAGATTTCCATTTAAAAATGCTGATTTTACGTCCATCTGGTAAATAGGCCAATTATATTGCGCAGCTTGTGAAATCAGTAGTCTGATGCTTTCCATCCTTGCCACTGGAGCGAAAACTTCGTCATAATCTATTCCTGCCTTTTGTTTGTAACCTTTCACTACTAAACATGCTTTATGTTTCTTTATTACACCATCAGTCTTCTTTTTATAAACCCATTTTACATCTAAAGGCCTGTGACCTTTTGGTAAATCGACAAGCTCCCATATCCCGTTCATTTCCATTGCTTTAATTTCTTCATCCATAGCATTCTTCCAACTTTCTTCTTGTACAGCTTCTTCAAAGCCTAAATTTTCAGCATCTGCCATAAAACACATTAGTTGCACTTCATTAGTCTCGTCATAGATATCTTGCAAACTTCTCATTTTTTTTTCTCTTCTTCTTCATCAGATGATGTTCCCTCTTCTGTATCAGCATCTGAATTTGTCGTTTCATTTGTTTCTGTTTCGCAAGAGATTGACCCTTTTTATTGATTTACTGGAGATTAATCTACTGCAAAACATTAGCTGAGTTCTTACCTTAGGATGAAGGATTAAGCATTCCAATTTCACCTACAAGTCTAGTGAAAATTGCTTCATCCAAAGGTTTAGTAAAAATGTCAGCCAATTATTTTTCTGTTAGTACAAAAATGAGCTCAATGGTACCATTTATAGCTTGTTCTCTGATCAAAATGATACCTCACATCAATGTGCTTTGTCCTAGAATGATTAATTGTATTAGCTACTATAGATATAGCACTAGTATTGTCACACATAATAGGGATTTTGTGTAACACTAGGCCATAATCCATGAACTGATTTCTAATCCAAAGCACTTGAGCACAACAACTTCCTGCAGCTATGTATTCAGCTTCAGCTGTAGAAGTTGATACATATTGTTGTTTCTTATTATACCAAGATACAAATCTTTGTCCAAGAAATTGACAGATTCCACTAGTACTCTTTCTGTCAACCCTGCATCCAGCAAGATTTGCATCTATGTAACCAACAGCTTCAAAACCAGTTCCCTTAGGATACCATAATCCCAAGTTTGGAGTTCCCTTCAAGTATCTGAAAATCCTCTTTACAGCCATCAAATGTGATTCTTTTGGATTATCTTGAAATCTTGCACATAGACATGTTGCAAACATGATGTCTGGTCTACTTGATGTTAAATAAAGCAATGATCCAATCATCCCTCTATAGCTTGAGATATCTATACTCTTGCCCTTTTTATCTTCATCCAACTTTATTGTAGTAGACATAGGTGTAGATACAGGTGAACAATCAATCATTCCAAACTTTTTCAATAGATCCTTGACATATTTAGTTTGGCTGATAAAGATACCATCACTTCTTTGACTGACTTGAAGTCCAAAAAAGTAACTCAGTTCCCCCATCATACTCATTTCATATTCACTTTACATAAGCTTGGATAATCTTTGGCAAAGCTTCTCATTAGTAGAACCAAATATGATATCATCCACATAAATCTGAACTAGGATCATATCTTCACCATGTTTCTTGTAGAAGAGAGTCTTGTCTATGGTACCTCTAGTAAAACCATGCTTTAGTAGGAAATCTGATAGTGTGTCATACCAAGCTCTAGGTGCATGTTTTAGTTCATATAGAGCCTTGAGTAACTTGTATACAAAGTTTGGAAATTCTGGATCTTCAAAGCCAGATGGGTGTTGCACATAAACTTTTTCTTCTAGCTCACCATTTAGAAAGGCACTCTTGACGTCCATTTGATATACTTTAAAATTTGAATGTGTAGCAAATGCTAGAAAGATTCTTATTGCTTCAAGTCTTGCAACTGGAGCAAAAGTTTCATCATAATCAATTCCTTCTTCTTGTGAGTAACCTTTTGCAACCAACCTTGCTTTGTTTCTGGTAACTATACCATTTTCATCCATTTTGTTCCTGAACACTCATTTTATTCCAATAATGCTTCTATTCTTTGGTACAGGAACTAACTTCCAGACTTTGCTTCTTTTAAACTGATTCAGCTCTTCCGGCATGGAAGATATCCAGTCAGGATCCAGTAGAGCTTCATCAATTTTCTTAGGTTCTACTTGAGATAGAAAATATGCATGTAGGAACTCATTATCAATTGCACTTCTAGTCCTCACACCAGCAGTAGGATCACCAATAATTGCTTCTTTAATGTGACTTCTATCCCACTTCCTTGTATGAGTTTGTTGACTTGTGCCTTCATTATTTTCTTCATTATTGGTATGACTACTGGATCCTTCTTCTCTTTCTCCCCCTGATTTTTTACTCTCAAATTCAGGTATTTGAGATGAGTTTCCATTTTCATGATTTTCTTATTGAGTAGTCTCTTCATTTAATATTTGTTGTGCATCAACTTCATCTTCCCCATCAGAATCACTATCAATGTTGAGGTTTTCAAATGCCAGGGCTTCAGCTTCATTATCATCAAGGCATTTCAAGCCTGGACAATTGTCATCATCAAAGGTCACATCTGTGCTCTCCATAATCTTCTTTTGATCAATCACATAAACTTTGTAGGCTGTTCTTTCCGGTGAATATCCCAGAAAAATTGCTTCAAAAACCTTTGAGTCAAATTTTCCCACATATTCAGAGTTGTCTTTCAAAATGTAACACTTTCTTCCAAACACATGAAGATGTTTTACAGTAGGCTTTCTTTTAGACATGATTGAGTAAGGTGACTTGCCATTTGCCTTGTTAATGAGATATTTGTTCTGAGTATAGCATGTAGTGTTAACAGCCTCTTCCCAGAAACTTATTGGTAACTTGGCATCTTGCAGCATTATCCTGGAAGCTTCAACCAATGTTCTGTTCTTTCTCTCAACTACTCCATTTTATTGAAGTGTTCTGTAAGCTGAGAATTCTTGAACAATGCCTTTGACTTTGCAAAAATCACTCAGTGTAGCATTTTTGAATTATGTTCCATTGTCACTTCTCAATCTTTTCACATAATTATAATCTTCAGCCTGTTTTTCTATCTTCTTGATGTGCTTAACTATGATGTGTGCAGTTTCATATTTAGAATACATGAACTCTACCCAAGTGTATCTTGAGAAATCATCCACCATCACAAGTGCATATTTGTTCCTTAAAATTGATAGGACATTCACTGGCCCAAATAAGTCCATGTAAATAAGTTGCAATGGTGCACTTATAGAATTCATAATTTTTGACTTGTGACTATATCTTTTCATTTTTCCTTTCCGACAAGCTTCACAAATTTCAACTTGAGAAAATTCCAGTTTGGGCATGTCTCTTACTAACTCCTTTTTGACTAAGGTGTTAATTTCCTTGAAATTCAGGTGAGACGGCTTCTTATGCCATAGCTTGCTTTGTTCCTCTGATGCCTTGGTGTAGAAGCAGCAAATACCATCCTTATTTGTTGAGTCTAAGTCTATAACAAATAAGCTTCATTTCCTTGCTCCTTTCAGAGTAACTTTACCAGTTCTCTTGCTGATAAAAGTGCATTCTTCTTTGTTGAATAAAACTTCGAAGCCTCTGTCTGTAAATTGGCTAACACTGAGAAGATTCACCTCAAGACCAGCTACTAGTGCTACATCATCAATGACAATATTTTCAGAAACAATCTTGCCATATCCCATTGTGAATCCTTTGTTGTTGTCTCCAAAGGTCACCAATGGGTCAGCTTTCTCCTCAAACTGTGATAGCAGGGCCTTATCACCTGTCATATGTCTGGAACATCCACTGTCAATGATCCATATGACTTTCTTCACTTTGCCCTGCACACAATGAGATTCAGGTATGTTTAGTGACTCAAGCAGTGTTGGGTACTTTCTTCTTGTTAACTGATTTAGCAGAAGCAGAGTGAGTTGTTTCAGATAAAATAGAGTTCAATGATTGTTGTGCATTTTCCCTTTCTGATGTAGACTCAATTTTTGTTTCTTTAAGGTCTACTCTCAGTTTGTGACAACTCTTCATCACTTTCAAGTTGCAAGGGATGCAGTCAAACTTATCACAGAATGAGTACGGGTCATTTAAATCTGCTTCATTATATTTGTAAGCTCCTTCAGTTGGCTTGCTAACAACCTTTTTACAAAGGTGAGTTAGATGATTTGCAGAGCCATATTTTTCACACTTCTTTCTAGGAGCATCTGCAACATAAGCAAGATTATTTCTTTTGTTTATCCCTATTTTCCCATTTCTATATTTCTTCTTCTTTCTTGCATCTTCAATCTTTATTTCTTTAACAGGAGTCTTGGTGTTTTGATTGTCCATGAGATTTTCTTCAGCCTCAGAGGATTGAGTTGAGTTTACATTTTTCTTTTCATTATCCTCATCTGCAATTTCTTGCTTGATAATCAATTCTTCTTCACTGAAGTTTACTTCACAAGCCTTGAACACAGGTGACCCGACATTTTTCAGCATTGCTGGAACATTTTCATTCTCTGTTGTTTTTCCTTTGTCACTTATGTTTTTCTTTTTGCTGTTCAAGGCATCATAATCAAGACCAATAGCAATATTTGCACATGGTTTATTTTTCTCATGATACTGACCAACTAATTCAGATACATTCCTGAAGGAATTCAACTTTACTTCATTTTTCTCCAATTTTTCCCTTAGCACAGCCTCAATCTCATTTGCACACTTGAGCTTGTTCTTCAGATAGGCATTTTTTTGTTTTAAGGCTTCAAGCTCCACTATTAACAATTTAGTTCCTTGTTTTTCATTCTCAAGCTTCTCATTCATTTTTGTCAGTCTGCTCACTTCTTCATTTGCAGCCACCATGCTTGTATGAATGTGGAACATTTCTGTGCTCATCTTTTCAACAGTTTCCTTATATTGATTCACATTTAAATCAGTGGTGGTAAGAGTTGGTACCTATGATTTAGATGAGGATGATTCTTCTTGCTCTAAGGCCATAAGTGCATTGTTTCCAATTTCTTCATCTTCATCATTTTCAGAATCATCCCAACTTTTACCTTCTACAATTTAAGCTTTATTTTACTATTTCTTCAGAAGAGCTTCATACTTCGCTTCAAATTCAGGATAAGCTTTATCTTTCTTTGCCTTCTTGGGTTCCTGCATTCTGTAGGAAAGTGGCCCAATTCATCACAATTGAAATACCTTATATTAGATATGTCAATAGATCCAGTTTTGTAGCCATTCTTACTATCAGAATTGTACTTCCCTTTTTCTTTCCAGCTGTTGTCTTTATTAAAAGACTGTCCTTTACTCCTGAAGTATCTTGGCTTCTTTACTCTAATATTAGGGAATTTTCTAGCCAAATAGGCCATTGACTGATCTAGCTCATCCAGCTCTTCAAGTGTGTAGAACTCATCTTTTTCTAATTCCAGAATGACTTGTTCCTGTGAATCATTTGTTCTTTGCTCACTTGTTGAGGCAACTGGAATTTGAGATCTTGACTCATCAGTCGATGTTTGGCTTTCATTGACAATTAAAGCACTTGAGCCATATACAGCATGTCCTTGGCCAGATCTCAATGATTTTCTCTGAATTATTTCAAGTTCATATGTTTTCAGAATTCCATATAGAACTTCCAGTGTTATCCTACTTAAGTCTCTTCCTGCCCTGATTGCTGAGATTTTCTGTTCCAAATTATCAGGAAGAGTAAGCAAGAACTTTAGGTTCACTTCTTCAGCTTCATAGTATTTGTCATGAAGTTGCAAGTAATTTATCAGTTTATTGAATCTTTCAAACACATCAGTAATGCTTTCATTTGGCTTTGGCATAAAACCTTCATACTGTGAAATCAATATTCTTCTTTGGTTTGATATAACTTCCTCAGTTCCCTCACAGAGTATCTCAATATTTTCCCATATTTGCTTGGCAGAGTCATAGTTGACAATGTTGTTGTACATCACATTATCAAGTGACTCAATCAATATTAATTCCAAGCTGTTATCCAGGGAAACTTTCTCTTTTTCAGGGTCACTATACTCAGAGGGATCTTTTGGAGCATAATGAGTTGGGATAACCATGTCTCCATCTGTAGATTCCTCAACTCTAACCATAGGAATGAAGGGTCCATTCTTGAGGATCTGAATGTATAGTGGATTGGCCATCCTGATAAACAACATCATTTTCTTTTTCCAAAGAGTGTAGTTAGCTTTGTCAAAGGTAGGGATTTGATGCTACTGATTTTCTGTATATTCATTCTTCCAAGATCTTGAATCTGTTTACTTTCATATTTAGCTCTGACACCACTTGTTAGGAAATAAATAACACACAAAGGGGGGGAATGTGTTTTACTATTTTTGTGCTTTTCTTGAATTTTTATGGTTGATCAAAATAAATTAAATCTTGTAATGAAATGTGTTCATGCAGAAATTAAACTTGCATAAAATAAAGAACACGGATCTTCAAAATTCACTTAATTTTATATTAAAATTAAGACTATTTTGCTACAAATTTCTAGGCTCTTTATTGATAAAGAGCTTAGCTTCTTCTTGAGAGTGTTACAAGAAATTTGATCTGAATTGTTATAACTAACTTAAGGACCAGTGTTAACTTTATAATTCAGTTAACTGTTGATTTATATAATGTATAATAAGACATGCTATTAGCTTTTCTAAATTGTCACTTGTCATTTCTATTTATAAAAAAGTAGATCTTCCATTTCTGGATTAGCATATCTTTAGCATCTTGTGATAATTTTAATATCCCTCTGTCAGTTAATCTTCACCATTGATCATGCACATTCTTCAAGCTGCTTTTTGTAGACTTGTCAATCCAGCTGTTTGGATTATTTGTTGATTGTTAATCTTGAATATTGAATTGGTCTGTGATTTTGTACTTTGAGAGTTTTTCTCGAGATCTTCAATAAGGCATGTAGAGATCTTGACATCTCGATAAGTATAATGACTTATCGAGATCTCTAATATTCTAGTGAATTTGACTTATAGAGGTCTTTGAGTTCTCGAATGAACCTTTAGCTTGTCGAGATCTCTCAGCATCATGTCTTCACTTTATCTTGTCGACAACTTAGAGTTCTCTAGTGAATTTTGACTTATCGATATCTCTGAGTACTCTAGCAGACTTAGACTTATTGATAACTCAGAGTTCTCTAATGAATGTAGACTTGTCGATAACTCTGAGTTCTCTAGTGAAGAAATGACTTGTCGATATCTCCAATCTTCATGTCTTCTTGACTTGTCGATATCTCACTGAGTTGTCTAGTAGCTTTTCTGACTTCTCGATAAGTCATTTGGAGTTCTCGAATGACTTCTCTATAACATTAAATCTGTGACTTGTAGAGATCTTCTTGACTTAGAGTATTTTTCCTAAAACAACTTTATTCAACTCCAAACTTCTTTATAATTCTTCTGAGGCGTGATCTTCTTGATCTTCTTCCAGATAGAATTCTTAGGCTTGATACTGTTTACAGAAAAAGGCTCAAGTCTGCTCCTTTCACATTTTTACAGACTTTAAATATTACAAGTACAAAATATAAATTAAGATAAAAATACAACTTACTTAGGATTGACAAAATATCTTAGTCTTGTTTATATATAGGTAAGTCTTGCACAACAATCTCTCCCAATTGGTGAGAAAATTGTTTAACACACATTCATGCCTGTTAACAAGGCTAATCCCAAGATTAACAGATTATGAAAAGTAACAGTTTATTATTCTCCCTAGATCAGATATCCATTTGGCTATGCTTCACACTTTGACCAGGGCCACTAATGATATTGTTATCTTCGGTAATCTTTGACATCGTCACTTAAATAATACACATACTCAATAGAGGAAAAGTTTCTAATTTTGCAGATATCTTACACTCCCTCAAAATATATTATAATTGCAAAAATAACTACATTTCTTTTATAATTGTTTGTAGTTGAATGATCAATTCTAATAATATTTTCTATAAATGTTAGGATAAAATGTTGTTGGTCAAAATCATACAAAAACTATACAAAAATACCATCATTGATGAATTTTTGATGAATTTTCTATAAGAAGGATACACAAGATTAAGTCACTAAAGCCTAGATGGAAAATAAAATATATGTAGGTTGCATATTATAGAATGGTGAAAATAAAATATATTTGTAGGTTTTTCGGAAATTATAATATAAAAATATCAAATTTGGATTAAAAACAATTTTTAAAACATGTTAACTTTATTGATTTATGATCTACCTTGGTTAGTTGTCCAAAAATAAAGTGAACTATAGATGAGAGCGGGGTTGTTCAAAAAATTCGAAATCTGAGACCAAGCCGGATCGGATCCGAAAAAGTACGGGTCGACTCGTCCCGAGATAGGGACCTTCAAATAGTGTTTTGTTTTATTTGAAAGTCCGACCCAACCTGAAACCTAAAAATTCATGTAAAAGTCCAGTTTTGAAAAAAAATGGATAGTAGGCCACATTAAAAGAAGCACTGTTTGGCCCCCATAAAAGTGTGAGCTTTTCGATAAAATTCTTTTTCTGCGTAAAATATTTGATAAATTTTCAAATATATATTGTATTATTAGAATTTAGAAGTTGAATACGAGATATTTTACTAGTTGTCAATTTGATACCCTGAATACTAATCCATATTTTTTAGTTGTCAATTTGATACTCTAAATATTAGAATTTAAGGTTAATAAATGAGATATTTAAATGTAATATTAAAAACATTATTTGTTTTAGTATCAAATTATTTCTCATAGTCTAAAATATTAGTTCTTTGCCAAAAAATAGTAATTCATGATCACTAAAACACTCACTTTAACTTTACTTTAACAACTTAAACATTCCGAAGAGCTGGTTACTTGACAATGTATGAGATCCCGGTCAGACTCGGATTCAAATTCTTGATTTTAAGTGAGAGGGTGTTATATTAATATTATAAGATCCAGTAGAAATAATATCTTAAAATTTTAGATGATCTAGTTACTAAACATGCATAATATTGTAATATTTATGTATTATTTGATCTATCTTTCATTTCCGAGTTTCACTGTTCAAGGAGCATATATTAGCATATATTACTACAGAAACAGGCTCAAAAGAGGGAAAATGTGCAATTTTGCAGTTATCTTCCGTCCCTGGAAATATAATACAATAGCAAAAATAATTATTACTGTCCCTTTTTGATTATATATATTTGAATGATCACTTTAATAATATTTTCAACAAATATGAGAATAAAAGGTTGTTCTTGAGTCTTACAGAAACTTTACATAAATACCATCAAAGAAGAATCTTTGATGATTTTTACCTTGATTCTAGAGAAGAACAATGATATAAAATATTGGGTGAAATATGATTAGAGTTGTGGGTTATAGTCCTTTTAATAATTGATTTTGACATCTCTCAAGAAATACAAAGATGCCATACAGTTGGAAAAAAATATTATTATTCTTTTTCAGGAATTTAAATTGATCCTTATCATATTTCTTAAAATCGTGTGGCTAAAAAGTGGTAAATATATCCTTATCATATTTCTTAAAATCGTGAGGCCAAAAAGGGGTAAATATTCAATTCGTCTCGTAAAAGAGTTATACCAATATACGATTACAAATGAATATTTAAAACTAGAATCGAAACGTTAAACACAAATACAACGTCCATTTACCAATAGATATCAACAACAAAAATATTACGCGCGGATTTTAAATATTAAATTATTTTTATTGTAAAATCGGAAACATATTTAAACATTATGGATCATGAAATGACAAAACTATTCTCATGTATTCAAAATAACAACAAAAGAAAAGAGTGTAATGTGAGGGTAATTACACCTTGTTTGATCTGAAAATAAAAAATTTACTTTAAAAATTAAAAATTTACTTTAAATATAATATTTTTTCTGAAAAAACTGAGTATAATAATATTTGCATAAATTGAGCATGATATTTCCTGAGATGAGCAATTGAGAAATATTATAAACTGGTGAAAATAAAATAAATATTTAGGTTTTTCGGAAATTATAATATAAAAATATCAAATAATGGATTAAAACCCTCTTTAAAACTTGTTAACTCTATTGATTTATGATCTACCTTGGTTAGTTGTCAAAAAATAAAGTGAAGTGTAGATGAGAGCGGGGCTATTCAAAAAATTCAAAATCTGAGACCAAGTCAGATCCAATCCGAAAAAGTACGGGCCGGCTCGTCCCGAGATACGGACCTTCAAAAAGTCTTTTTTATTTGAAAGTCTGACCCTAAAAATTCGTGTAAAAGTCCGGTTTTGAAAAAATTAGATAGTAGTCCAGATTAAAACACTACAAGGACAAAGCCTAAATGTGATGGACTAAATATGACGGAAAAATGGAGCGCTTAAATGTGACGGATCGTGTTACATTTAATTATATGACATATTTGACTTTGACTATTTTATAAATATGACGGATTTCATGGTATTAAAAGTCAACATTGACCATGAAAGCTTCCCCCCTGATTATCGGAAATAAAAAATGTGACCAACACGGTTAATACTTTTGTATGTGACCAAATCTATCATGTTTATGTGCATTTTAAATGTGACGGAATCTGTTATATTTATTTGTATCTTAAAAGTGACGAAATCAGTTGTATATGGTAGTGCTATACGTGACCGAATCCATCAAATTTAGTCTTACCCTAATTTTTAGATTACTTTTCCCCTGCTACGTCCATGTCTCTGTGATAGCGTGATCTCTCTTCTTTTTCCTTCTACAACAGCTGTTCTTGTGCACTTCCTTGTCCATGTTTGATTGGTATTTCTTGTAATAGTGGGTCAATCTTTACAGTTGATATTGCTCATTACTAAAGATTTCTTATAATCAGGTATGTATTTGCAACATTAAAATTATAATACATACAACATGATAATTTTATATTTAGCAATAAAACATGATAGCTTTATTGATATAAAAAGTTATTATTTGAATTCATTTCAAGATTTGGCTCATATATTTACTAGTTAATTTTTTGTTTTCACTTTTTTGCTTTAGACATAATATCAATGTGTTTATTATGCAAAATTAAATGAATAAGTGATTAATTTGTATACGTGCATTGTAGATGTCATCGAATCAAAGTTGGATGAGCCATAGGGAAAATGGTAGAGGTGGTTTATCTGATGAGTATAAAAGAGGTGTTGATAGTTTTGTTAAGTTCGCGCAAAGATTAAGAGATTCTGATGGAAACATATTATGTCCTTGCAATGAGTGTAAAAATTTATTTTGGAGGACTGAAGACGAGTTAAAAATGCACTTATATCGATTTGGCATTATTGAGTCGTACACAAGATGGTATTATCATGGAGAAAATTTTGATTTTCACAACCATTATTCCATGGGAACCAATCACAATGATGAAGATGATGTGTAAGATGCATTCGAAATGTTAAGGGACCTTGGAGAAGAACAAAATGAAATTGAAGATATGGAAGAAGAACGGAATGAAGAAGCATCTCAGTTTTATAATATGTTGAATCAGGCCTCAGTACCCCTTTCTCCTAATCATGAAAAACATTCAAAGTTGTCATTTGTTATGAAGTTGCTGCACTTTAATAATAGACATCATTGTAGTCAAAAGGGTTTTGATGAGTTACTTGAGCTGATTGGATCTGTTTTGATGAGTTACTTTAACAAGCATGGTTGGGGGCGCATAAAAGTTGAGCTTTTTGATAAAATTCATTTTCTATATAAAATTTTTGATAAATTTTCAAATATATATTATATCATTAGAACTTAGAAGTTGAATACCATATATTTTATTAGTTGTCAATTTGATACCGTGAATAACAATCAATAATTTGTTAGTTGTCAATTTAATACTCTACATATTAGAATTTAAGGTTAATAAATGAGAGATTTAAATGTAATATAAAAAAATTATTTGTTTTAGTATCAAATTATTTGTCATAATCTAAAATATTACTTCTTTGACAAAAAATAGTAATTCATGAACTCTAAAACACTCACTTTAACTTTACTTTAACAACTTAAACTTTCTCATGAGCTGTTTACTTGACAATGTATTAGATCCTGGTGTCGGATTCAAATTCTTGCTTTTAAGTGAGAGGGTGTTATAATAATATTAACATGCATAACATTCTAATATTTATGTATTATTTGATCTGTCTTTCATTAGCGAGTTTCACTGTTCAAGCGGCATATTACTACAAAAA
This sequence comes from Apium graveolens, assembly GCF_009905375.1. Taxonomy (NCBI): domain Eukaryota; kingdom Viridiplantae; phylum Streptophyta; class Magnoliopsida; order Apiales; family Apiaceae; genus Apium; species Apium graveolens. The sequence continues at coordinate 241,527,288 of NC_133656.1, forward strand.
CAGGCTCAAAAGAGGAAAAATGTGCAATTTTGCTGATATCTTCCCTCCCTCTGAAATATAATAGAATAGCAAAAATAATTATTATGTTTCCCTTTTTGATTATATATATTTGAATGATCACTTTAATAATATTTTTAAGAGGATAAAAGGTTATTCTTGAGTCTTACCGAAACTTTACATAAATACCATCAAAGATGAATCTTTGATGAATTTTTTATAAGAAGGTTAAAAAAAGATTAATGACTAAAAAAATTTCTTCTCTAGAATCAAGGTAAAATTTACAAAATCTTACCCTGTTTTGGATCTAATTTATGAGCGGGATACATAAAGTAAATTTTTTTTTTGTTTTTCAATTTAAGTCCGATCGTCTGTTTATATAGAAAAAAAATACTTTGAATACACTTATGAAAACTTATACATGAAATAATTGAAATAATTTACATTTTAATTCATATAAGATTTTACTAGAAAATCCATCAAAATCCACATGTTTTTCAAATAAAACGAAATTTGTGGACTTTTAAATATCGTCTGAAATTTTAAAATCCAAATTAAATATCCTAAGATTTTGATAGATTTTTTTAAATCTGGATTGAATACACATTTTTTTACAATCCAAATTGAATACCTCCATATTTTGCATAATTTTTCAAAATCTAAATTAAATACCCATAGATATTAAAAATCCTTAAAATCTTATTTGAAAACAACTCTCTAAATTGTTCATGCACACCTTTTTTGTATAAACAAATTTTGATAAACACCATTAAAGACGAGACTCTATGCGGTCTGTGTAAAATTAAAATTAACAATAATGAATTTATATTTATATTATTATTCAATCTCCAAAATCAACGAATTACTTAAAATTTATATTATTATTCATTGTCTAAAATTTAAATTGAATACACAATGTGGGATTTCATTGATACTTTTATGTTATAAGTTATTTTAATAATATATTTTATCAAACAAATTTGATATTTCATGTTCTCTAAGATTTTACTCCCTCCGTCCCCGTCATTGTGGTTATTTCCGATTATGTCCCAAAATTATATTTCACTCATAATTAATATGATAATTTAAGGGTTAATTATGTTAATGTTTTTGAAAAGTAGAATAATTTTTTGATAACTTTTAATTTGTTTAATATTTTGATAACTTTTTGAATCAAAGGTGAAAACGATAAAATAAGTGGGACGGAACTAGGAGTAATATTTTATCAAAATATATTGGATTATGGGTAGTTGAGGTGGGTTGGATAACTCAAGTAGGAAATTGATTTCGAATGAATCGGCTACAAGCCCAATATTTCTGCAATTGCTCTGAATTTAGGGCTTTCGACAAAAATGAATTGGGATTACAAATAAAAAATGACTTCATTTGCACGTAAAGATTATATCTATATTTTTGGCTTTCGAGATAAGTATTAGAGTTATAATTTTTATTTTTTCTCTTTGAATGCTCTAATTCTTTACAAAGTGTACCATTTGTAATATTTTTATTTTTTCTTAGAACTTCTGTAGGATAATATTTAAAATCACATTCGCACATTATCGAACGAACTGAAAACCTCTTTAATATTAAAAAAATCTTTTTATAACTAGCAAATTACCATGCTATGATAACTCAATAATAACAGTCCAAAAAATATATAACTCTAGATACTCACTCACCAATATAAAATCAAGCACCGGAGAAAAAGAAAAAATATATATATATACAAGAGCAACGATACCCGTTATTCGAGTTGAGTATACAAGAAAATCAAATAAAACTACCAACATATTGAGAGAAGGTTGCTACTAAAATAAAAAGAGAAATACATCCACTATTAAGGAAACCGATATTTAAAACAGAATCCTAAAGAATTTGGAGGTGTTGAAGCGTGCATCGCAAGTAAAAATATTCAAATCCGAAATAAATAGATTTTAGAGATGTAAAACATACTATAAAAAATACTAAATAAAGTCGAATCAAATAGATTATAGAGTCTTAAATCTCTCGAACAAAGTTCTCCAAATTGAAAATAGTAAAATGTAAACGACTAGATTGTAGTAGAATTCTAACTAAAAATAGTAGGGCCAGTACATCCTTTTATTGAAAAATAAAGAAAATAAATAGAGAATAACGCTTTCTCTAAATATTCAATCTTTAAGCATCCTTAAGCTATATTCGCATGACAAACAACCAAGACATCTGGATTTTTGGAAATAAGAGCAGTCACATGCATCGTTCCAAAGGTAACAAGCCTCCAAAGCGTCCCACCAATGACATCGCCATTCGTCCTAGCAAATATAGCGTTCAAAGTGCAAGAACCAGATGGTTCCGAAGGAGATATTTTTCCTACAGGCCCTGTCAAAGAAAGTAAGCAAAGTCTCTCAGAAAATATTGTTGGATGTACTGATGAGATGAGGCTTATGGAAGCATTTGTAATCATTCCTGAACCACCCAGAACATTCATAAAAATATTTCTTGAATGAGCAAACTGTTTCAGCCATTCAATGACATCTTTCCAATGCGGGATTTCAAGAACAATAGACTTCATTTCCGAAGTCATTTCGATGGTGTTTTCTTTCGCCTTGTTTTTTGAACCACGAGGACGTCCTCGTGGCCTTGACAATGAAAAATGACCCCCAGACGCCACAATATCATTTCCACCAGACTGGCCCATATTACTTATATCATTACCAACTCCTGGATTAGACATTTGAGTGTTTGGCAATGGTTGAGAGTGGTGTTCTTCGCTGTTAATTTTAGTAGGATTAGTGTAGCCCATTGAATTTGGGATTTGAAGAGCAGGTGAAGAGTAATTCATAGAATTTGAGAAAGAAAACGAATACTTGTGATTCATCTTTCGAAGGCTAAGCAAAGATATAAAATATTGGGTGAAATGTGATTAGAGTTGTGGGTTATAGTCCTTTTTATAATTGATTTTGACGTGCTCTCTCAAGAAATACAAAGATTCCATACAGTTGGAAAAAGTATTATTTTTCTCTTCCAGAAATTTGAATTGAATAATCAATCCTTATCATATTTTCTAAAATTGAGAGGCCAAAAAGTTGTTAATATTTGATTCGTCTCATGAAAAAGCGTTATACCAATATACGATTACAGATGAATTTCTAAAACTAGAATCGAAACAAAAATAGAACGTTTATTTACCAATAGATGTCATCGACAAAAATATTAGGCACGAATTTTAAATATTAAATTATTTTGATTGCAAAATCGAAAACATATTTAAACATTATGGTCTGTAAAATTTAATTATTAATTTACTATTTCTCTTCATTATTTTCCGTGCTCATATCAGTATTTTTTTGGTGCATTAATATCGTAATATTATGAGATTTAGTTGAGAACTTCCTCTCCCACCTTAAACTTTCAGATGAACTGGTTACTTAATGATTTATCATAGCTTAGTCAGACTCAAGTTCGAGTCCTTACTTTTTAGTTAGGGGAGTATTAAAATAATATTATAAGATTCAGTTGGGGTATTTTTCTAATATCTTCAGATTTTAGGTGAGCTGATATCTAATAATATTCTAATTTTTGTGTGTTATTTGATCCGTCTTTTATTAATATTTTCAACTGCTTAAATGATAATTACTACATAAACATACTCAATAGAGGAAAATTTTATAATTTCTTAGATATCTTACACTCCCTCAAAATATAATATAATTACAAAAGTAACTACATTTCTTTTACAATTGTTTGTAGTTGAACGATCAATTCTAATAATATTTTCTATAAATGTTAGGATAAAAGATTGTTGGTCGAAATCATACGAAACTATACAAAAATACCATCATTGATGAATTTTCTATGAATTTTCTATAAGAAGGATACAAAAGATTAAGTCACTAACGCCTAGATAGAAAATAAAATATGAAGGTTTCATATTATAGAATGGTAAAAATATAATAAATTTGTAGGTTTTTCGGAAATTATAATATAAAAATATCAATTAATGGATTAAAAACCATATTTTATACTTGTTAACTCTATTTATTTATGATCTACCTTGATTAGTTGTCGAAAAATAAAGTGAAGTGTAGATGAGAGCGGGCTATTCAAAAAATTCAAAATCTGAGACCAAGTCGATTCCAATCCGAAAAAGTCTTTTTATAACTAGCAAATTCTTGCTTTTAAGTGAGAGGGTGTTATAATAATATTATAAGATCCAGTAGAAATAATATCTTAAAATTTTAGATGACCCGATTACTAAACATACATAACATTCTAATATTTATGTATTATTTTATCTGTCTTTCATTACCGAGTTTCACTGTTGAAGCGGCATATTACTACAAAAACAGGCTCAAAAGAGGAAAAATGTGCAATTTTGCAGATATCATCCCTCCCTCTGAAATATAATATAATAGCAAAAATAATTATTACGTTTCCCTTTTTGATTATATATATTTGAATGATCACTTTAATAATATTTTCAACAAGATAATCGGTTGTTCTTGAGTCTTACAGAAACTTTACATAAATACCATCAAAGATTCAAGATGAATTTTTTATAAGAAGGTTAAAAAAAGATTAATGACTAAAAAATATTTTTTCTCTAGAATCAAGGTAAAATTTACAAAATCTTACCGTCTTTTGGGTCTAATTTATGAGCGGGATACATAAAGTAAAATTAATTTTTTTTTGTTTTTCAATTTAAGTCTGATCCTCTGTGTATATAGAAAAAAAATACTTTGAATACACTTATGAAAACTTATACATGAAATAATTTACATTTTAATTCATATGAAATTTTACTAGAAAATCCATCAAAATCCACATGTTTTTCAAATAAAAAGAAATTTGTGGACTTTTAAATATCGTGTTAGAAATATGTGTATTAGTTTGATGATAAGTTAAACAAAACACTTAAGTAGAAATCTGGTGTTTGTAGCCTCAACAGATAAGACCATTCTCGCTATCCGTTGATGGAGTAGCTTTACTTAGAAATAAGTATAGTATTGTAGCACATTTTAGTTTTTGTATTCAAGTTATAATTCTTAGATGTTGGGGGAAATTTTAAGTCATGTTGACTACTAGTGGATATGCAAATAGGAGGGCTAACTGTAAATATTTCATGTCTTGTAATTTTATATAAGTGAAGTAGTATTAACTGATAAGTTAAAGGTCTTCAATGGATAAGAAACAAAGCTTCAACGGATGTCTCTAAAGCTTCAACGGATAACATCCATCAACGGATGAGTGCATCAACGGATAAAGCTTCAACTGCTAATGCATCAACGGATAAAGTCTTCAACGGATGAAAGCTTCAATGGATGCTAAGTTCAATAGCAGTTGCAGTGACGATTCATAAGCTGAAAGAGGCACATGGGTTGACAGAGACAATTAGAATGTAGCATCCTCTTGGAGGAATCAAGAAAATACAGCATTTCCATTCTGGTGCAAACAAGGAAGTATTCAAAGATTCACAGATTATCCTAGATTGCATTGGATAGAGAAATAAAGAAGAAACATGTGAAGAATCTTTTCAATTGTATTTTATATTTTTTGTCTTCACTTGTAAACTTGGTGATATATAAACCAAGTTGCAGCTAGTAACTAGAGTGTGAATTTTCCAGAGCTGTTTAGAAAAACATTTAGAGGAAATCATCTAGTTTGTATTAGAAAGTAGCTGTGATCAATTTCTTGAATCACAGATTTTCTGAAATAACACATCTCTAGTGGAACAACAAATCCACCAGAAAAGTTTTTAAGTCTTTTGTGTTCTTTACATTTGTGTTTGAATATATATCTGTCTGCATTAGCTCAAAGCAATTCACACACACTTGTTCATCAAAACACACAGCCTTCGAAACTGCTCAAAACTTGAAAAAGTTTTGAGATTTACATTCAACCCCCCTTCTGTAAATCTCATTGTTAGTTCCTTGGGAATAACAATTGGCATCAGAGCAAGCTCTTAACTTACAAAGAATTTAAAGATCTATTCTACTAACATCATGAGTAAGAAGGATATGAGTATAAAGATTCCAATCCTGGAAAGAGATAATTATCATCACTGGAAAGTGAAGATGCATCTACATCTTCTCTCTCAAGATGAAAGCTACATCAACTGCATTGAAAATGGTCCTCACATCCCTCACAAGGTGGCCACAGCTGCAACTGGCACAGTTGCTATTGGACAGTCTATTCCCAAGCTAAAAGCAGAATGGACTGATGAAGATATTGAAAAGGTTCACAAGGACAAGAAAGCCATGAACATTCTGTTCAATGGTTTAGGTCAAGATATGTTTGATAATGTCATTAACAGCTAAACTGCTAAGGAAATTTGGGATACTGTGCAACTTATCTGTGAAGGTACTGAACAAGTTAGAGAAAACAAAATGCAGCTTCTCATTCAACAGTATGAATACTTTCACTTTGAAGAAGGAGAATCACTGAATGATACCTTCAATAGATTTCAGAAATTGTTGAATGGATTGAAGCTATATGGCAGAGCCAAGTCGAGGACTCCAACATAAAATTTCTGAGGTCTCTACCAAAGGAATGGAAGCCTATAACTGTTTCACTAAGGAATTCTCAAGATTATAAGGACTTCACACATAAAAGATTATATGGAATTTTGAAGACCTATGAACTTGAGATGGAGCAAGATGAGCTGTTGGAAAAGGGAAAGAGAAAAGGTGGATCAGTTGCACTTGTAGCTGACAATGAGAAGACTGGAGCCATGAATGAAGAAAAGACAATGCCAAGTCTCAAAATTGGCACAAGCAAATCAGAATCAAGTAAGGGAAATGAGCAAGTAGCTGAGGTTGAAGATAATTCCAGTCAAGATGACTCTGATGATGTTGATGAACATCTGACCTTTCTGTCCAGGAGGTTTGCAAAGATGAAATTCAGGAAAAATGCTAAATTCACTAAGTCAAACAAGAACATGGTGGACAAATCTAAGTTCAAATGTTATAACTGTGGCATAAGTGGACACTTTGCAAATGAGTGCAGAAAGCCAACCTCTGATAAGAAAAAATTTAAGCAAGTTGATTACAAAAGGAAATATTTCGATTTGCTCAAACAAAAGGAAAGAGCTTTTCTAACTCAAGATGACTGGGCAGCAGACGGAGCCAATGAAGATGATGATATGAAATATGTGAACCTAGCCCTGATGGCTAATTCTGATGAAAATAAAACTAGTTCATCAAGCAACCAGGTAATTACTACTGACCTCTCTCAGCTCTCTAAGATTGAATGCAATGAAGCCTTAAATGATATGTCCAATGAATTATATCATTTGCGTGTTTCCCTTAAATCACTAGCTAAAGAAAACACAAGAATCAAAGAGAATAATTTATTTTTAAGTGATAGGAATGTTGTGTTAGAGGGTAAGGTAATTGAGCTTGAAAAGATTAAAATCAAATACTTAACTGTTGAAAGTGAACTAGAAGAATCTGTTAAGAAAGTAGAAATTCTTTCTAGACAAATAGAACGTGAGCAAGAGGTAATCAAGGCCTGGAAAACATCTAGGGATGTTAGTGCTCAGATTGTCAAGGTTCAGGGAATTGAATCACTATGTGAGAATGCCTGGAAGAAAAACAAAAAGGAAGTAGAATTAATTGATGGATTATCAACGGATGTGGAATCAACGGATGATGAAAGTTATCCGTTGAAGGAAGAAAAGGAGCATCTGTTGAAGGCTCATTAATTAAAATAGGCAAGTGATTCTAAAAAGAACAATTTGAAAAATCTCAATAAAAAGTTTGGTTCAACTTCCAAGAACTTTGTCAAAGAAGAAGCTAGCACATCCAAAGATGCCAGTAAGGTGAATATAGGACATATGACTTTAGATTAGTTGAAAAATAGGCTTAAGATGGTTGAGGATAAAAAGGAAACTAAAAGAAAATTAAATAGAAATGGGAAGGTACGAATTAACAAACACAACAATTATACACCTGATAAATATGCTCCTAGAAAAAGTTGTGTGCATTGTAAGAGTGTTAATCAACTATCTACCAACTGCAAGTCAGTTAAGAATGCTCCCATGCCTTTAACTCCTTCCATGCCTAACATATCTATGTCACCTCTGCATGCTACGCCTGTTATATCTCAACAGAATCCGCATGCACATTTTGCAAACATGCCATATGTTAATAATTCTTATTTTGTTGTATTCAGTATGCCTCAAATGCCATACAACATGCCTATGTGGAATAATATGTTTGCACAATCCATGCCTTATCAAATTCAACCAAATAAGCTAAATAATTCTGTGACTAACCCTACATTTCAACCAACTACATCTGAGACTAAGGTTTGACATAACTTCCTCAGTTCCCTCACAGAGAATCTCAATATTTTCCCATATTTGCTTGGCAGAGTCACAGTTGACAATGTTGTTATACATCATATTATCAAGTGACTCAATCAATATTAATTCCAAGCTGTTATCCAGGGAAACTTTCTCTTTTTCAGGGTCACTATACTCAGAGGGATCTTTTGGAGCATAATGAGCTGGGATAACCATGTCTCCATCTGTAGATTCCTCAACTCTAACCATAGGAATGAAGGGTCCATTCTTAAGGATCTGAATGTAGAGTGGATTGGCCATCCTGATAAACAACATCATTTTCTTTTTCCAAAGAGTGTAGTTAGCTTTGTCAAAGGTAGGGATTTGATGCTACTGATTTTCTGTATATTCATTCTTCCAAGATCTTGAATCTGTTTACTTTCATATTTAGCTCTAACACCACTTGTTAGGAAATAAATAACACACAAAGGGGGGGAATGTGTTTTACTATTTTTGTGCTTTTCTTGAATGTTTATGGTTGATCAAAATAAATTAAATCTTGTAATGAAATGTGTTCATGCAGAAATTAAACTTGCATAAAATAAAGAACACGGATCTTCAAAATTCACTTAATTTTATATTAAAATTAAGACTATTTTGCTACAAATTTCTAGGCTCTTTACTGATAAAGAGCTTACCTTCTTCTTGAGAGTGTTACAAGAAATTTGATCTGAATTGTTATAACTAACTTAAGGACCAGTGTTAACTTTATAATTCAGTTAACTGTTGATTTATACAATGTATAATAAGACATGCTATTGGCTTTTCTAAATTGTCACTTGTCATTTCTATTTATAAAAAAGTAGATCTTCTATTTCTGGATTAGCATATCTTTAGCATCTTGTGATAATTTTAATCTCCCTCTTTCAGTTAATCTTCACCATTGATCTTGCACATTCTTCAAGATGCTTTTTGTAGACTTGTCAATCTAGCTGTTTGGATTGTTTGTTGATTGTTAATCTTGAATATTGAATTGGTCTGTGATTTTGTACTTTGAGAGTTTTACTCGAGATCTTCAATAAGGCATGTAGAGATCTTGACATCTCGATAAGTATAATAACTTATCGAGATCTCTAATGTTCTAGTGAATTTGACTTATAGAGGTCTTTGAGTTCTCGAATGAACCTTTAGCTTGTCGAGATCTCTCAGCATCATGTCTTCACTTTATCTTCTCGACAACTTAGAGTTCTCTAGTGAATTTTGACTTATCGATATCTCTGAGTACTCTAGCAGACTTAGACTTATCGATAACTCAGAGTTCTCTAATGAATGTAGACTTGTCGATAACTCTGAGTTCTCTAGTGAAGAAATGACTTGTCGATATCTCCAATCTTCATATCTTCTTGACTTGTCGATATCTCACTGAGTTGTCTAGTAGCTTTTCTGACTTCTCGATAAGTCATTTGGAGTTCTCGAATGACTTCTCTATAACATTAAATCTGTGACTTGTAGAGATCTTCTTGACTTAGAGTATTTTTCCTAAAACAACTTTATTCAACTCCAAACTTCTTTATAATTCTTCTGAGGCGTGATCTTCTTGATCTTCTTCCAGATAGAATTCTTAGGCTTGATACTGTTTACAGAAAAAGGCTCAAGTCTGCTCCTTTGACATTTTTACAGACTTTAAATATTACAAGTATAAAATATAAATTAAGATAAAAATACAACTTACTTAGGATTGACAAAATATCTTAGTCTTGTTTAGATACAGGTATGTCTTGCACAACAATCTCTCCCAATTGGTGAGAAAATTGTTTAACACACATTCATGATTGTTAACAAGGCTAATCCCAAGATTAACAGATTATGAAAAGTAACAGTTTATTATTCTCCCTAGATCAGATATCCATTTGGCTATGTTTCACACTTTGACCAGGGCCACTAATGATATTGTTATCTTCGGTAATCTTTGACATCGTCACTTAAATAATACACATACTCAATAGAGGAAAAGTTTGTAATTTTGTAGATATCTTACACTCCCTCAAAATATATTATAATTGCAAAAATAACTACATTTCTTTTACAATTGTTTGTAGTTGAATGATCAATTCTAATAATATTTTCTATAAATGTTAGGATAAAATGTTGTTGGTCGAAATCATACAAAAACTATACAAAAATACCATCATTGATGAATTTTTGATGAATTTTCTATAAGAAGGATACACAAGATTAAGTCACTAAAGCCTAGATAGAAAATAAAATATATGTAGGTTGCATATTATAGAATGGTGAAAATAAAATATATTTGTAGGTTTTTCGGAAATTATAATATAAAAATATCAAATTTGGATTAAAAACAATTTTTAAAACGTGTTAACTTTATTGATTTATGATCTACCTTGGTTAGTTGTCCAAAAATAAAGTGAACTATAGATGAGAGCGGGGTTATTCAAAAAATTCGAAATCTGAGACCAAGCCAGATCGGATCTGAAAAAGTACGGGTCGGCTCGTCCCGAGATAGGAACCTTCAAAGAGTCTTTTGTTTTATTTGAAAGTCCGACCCAACCTGAAACCTAAAAATTCATGTAAAAGTCCACTTTTGAAAAAAAATGGATAGTAGGCCACATTAAAAGAAGCACTGTTCGGCCCCCATAAAAGTGTGAGCTTTTCGATAAAATTCTTTTTCTGCGTAAAATATTTGATAAATTTTCAAATATATATTGTATTATTAGAATTTAGAAGTTGAATACGAGATATTTTACTAGTTGTCAATTTGATACCCTGAATACTAATCGATATTTTTTAGTTGTCAATTTGATACTCTAAATATTAGAATTTAAGGTTAATAAATGAGATATTTAAATGTAATATTAAAAACATTATTTGTTTTAGTATCGAATTATTTCTCATAGTCTAAAATATTAGTTCTTTGACAAAAAATAGTAATTCATGATCACTAACATACTCACTTTAACTTTACTTTAACAACTTAAACTTTGAGAAGAGCTGGTTACTTGACAATGTATCAGATCCCGGTCGGACTCGGATTCATATTCTTACTTTTAAGTGAGAGGGTGTTATATTAATATTATAAGATCCAGTAGAAATAATATCTTAAAATTTTAGATGATCTGGTTACTAAACATGCATAATATTGTAATATTTATTTATTATTTGATCTATCTTTCATTTCCGAGTTTCACTGTTCAAGCAGCATATATTACTACAGAGAATATATTACTACAGAAAAAGGCTCAAAAGAGGGAAAATGTGCAATTTTGCAGTTATCTTCCCTCCCTCGAAATATAATACAATAGCAAAAATAATTATTACTGTCCCTTTTTGATTATATATATTTGAATGATCATTTTAATAATATTTTCAACAAATATGAGAATAAAAGGTTGTTCTTGAGTCTTACACAAATTTTACATAAATACCATCAAAGAAGAATTTTTGATGATTTTTTTATAAGAAGGTTAAAAAAGATTAATGACTAAAAAAAAATTCTTCTCTAGAATCAAGGTAAAATTTACAAAAATCTTACCCTCTTTTGGGTCTAATTTATGAGCGGGATACATTAACTAAAATTATTTTTTTATTATTTTTCAATTTAAGTTCGATCATTTGTATATATAGAAAAAAAATTGAATATACTTATGAAAACTTATACATGAAATAACTTGAAATAATTTACATTTTAATTTTATATAAAATTTTACTAGAAAATCCATCAAAATCCACATGTTTTACAAATGAAAAAAAAATTATGGACTTTTAAATACAGAATTTTTAAAATCCAAATTAAATACCCTAAAATTTTGATAGATTTTTTAAATCTGGATTGAATACACTCAGATTTTAATGAATTTTTTACAATCCAAATTGAATACCTCCATATTTTGAATGATTTTTCAAAATCTAAATTAAATACCCATATATATTAAAAATCCTTAAAATCTTATTTGAATACACCCCTCTAAAATGTCTAATCCTTAAAATGTCTAAACTCTTGGATTAGACATTTGAGTGGTTGGGAATGGTTGAGAGTGGTGTTCTTCGTTGTTAATTATAGCAGGATTAGAGTAGCCCATTGAATTTGGGATAGGAAGAGCAGGATAAGAGTAATTCATAGAATTTGAGAAAGAAAACGAATACTCATGATTCTTGTTTCGAAGGTTAAACAATGATATAAAATATTGGGTGAAATATGATTAGAGTTGAGGGTTATAGTCCTTTTAATAATTGATTTTGACATCTCTCAAGAAATACAAAGATGCCATACAGTTGGAAAAAAATATTATTATTCTTTTTCAGGAATTTAAATTGATCCTTATCATATTTCTTAAAATCGTGCGGCTAAAAAGTGGTAAATATATCCTTATCATATTTCTTAAAATCGTGAGGCCAAAAAGGGGTAAATATTCAATTCGTCTCGTAAAAGAGTTATATCAATATACGATTACAAATGAATATTTAAAACTAGAATCGAAACGTTAAACACAAATACAACGTCCATTTACCAATAGATATCAACGACAAAAATATTACGCGTCGATTTTAAATATTAAATTATTTTTATTGTAAAATCAGAAACATATTTAAACATTATGGATCATGAAATGACAAAACTATTCTCATGTATTCAAAATAACAACAAAAGAAAAGAGTGTAATGTGAGGGTAATTACACCTTGTTTGATCTGAAAATAAAAAATTTACTTTAAAAATTAAAAATTTACTTTAAATCTAATATTTTTTCTGAATAAACTGAGTATAATAATATTTGCATAAATTGAGCATGATATTTCCTGAGATGAGCAATTGAGAAATATTATAAACTGGTGAAAATAAAATAAATATGTAGGTTTTTCGGAAATTATAATATAAAAATATCAAATAATGGATTAAAACCCTCTTTAAAACTTGTTAACTCTATTGATTTATGATCTACCTTGGTTAGTTGTCGAAAAATAAAGTGAAGTGTAGATGAGAGCGGGGCTATTCAAAAAATTCAAAATCTGAGACCAAGTCAGATCCAATCCGAAAAAGTACGGGCTGGCTCGTCCCGAGATACGGATCTTCAAAAAGTCTTTTTTATTTGAAAGTCTGACCCTAAAAATTCATGTAAAATTCCGGTTTTGAAAAAATTAGATAGTAGTCCAGATTAAAACACTACAAGGACAAAGCCTAAATGTGATGGACTAAATGTGACGGAAAAATGGAGCGCTTAAATGTGACGGATCCTGTTACATTTAATTATATGACATATTTGACTTTGACTATTTTATATATATGACGGATTTCATGGTATTAAAAGTCAACATTGACCATGAAAGCTTCCCCCGGATTATCGGAAATAAAAAATGTGACCAATACGGTTAATACTTTTGTATGTGACCAAATCTATCATGTTTATGTACATTTTAAATGTGACGGAATCTGTTATATTTATTTGTATCTTAAAAGTGACGAAATGAGTTGTATATGGTAGTGCTATACGTGACCGAATCCATCAAATTTAGTCTTACCCTAATTTTTAGATTATTTTTCCCCTGCTACGTCCATGTCTCTGTGATAGCGTGATCTCTCTTCTTTTTCCTTCTACAACAGCTGTTCTTGTGCACTTCCTTGTCCACGTTTGATTGGTATTTCTTGTAATAGTGGGTCAATCTTTACAGTTGATATTGCTCATTACTAAAGATTTCTTATAATCAGGTATGTATTTGCAATATTAAAATTATAATACATACAACATGATAATTTTATATTTAGCAATAAAACATGATAGCTTTATTGATATAAAAAGTTATTATTTGAATTTATTTCAAGATTTGGCTCATATATTTACTAGTTAATTTTTTGTTTTCACTTTTTTGCTTTAGACATAATATCAATGTATTTATTATGCAAAATTAAATGAATAAGTGATTAATTTGTATACGTGCATTGTAGATGTCATCCGATCAAAGTTGGATTAGCCATAGGGATAATGGTAGAGGTGGTTTATCTAATGAGTATAAAAGAGGTGTTGATAGTTTTGTTAAGTTCGCGCAAAGATTAAGAGATTCTGATGGGAACATATTATGTCCTTGCAATGAGTGTAAAAATTTATTGTGGAGGACTGAAGACATGTTAAAAATGCACTAATTTGGCATTATTGAGTCGTACACAAGATGGTATTATCATGGAGAAAATTTTGATTTTCACAACCATTATTCCATGGGAACCAATCAGAATGATGAAGATGATGTGTAAGATGCATTCGAAATGTTAAGGGACCTTGGAGAAGAACAAAATGAAATTGAAGATATGGAAGAAGAACCAAATGAAGAAGCATCTCAGTTTTATAATATGTTGAATCAGGCCTCAGTACCCCTTTCTCCTAATCATGAAAAACATTCAAAGTTGTCATTTGTTATGAAGTTGCTGCACTTTAATAATAGACATCATTGTAGTCAAAAGGGTTTTGATGAGTTACTTGAGCTAATTGGATCTGTTTTGATGAGTTACTTTAAGAAGCATGGTTGGGGGCGGATAAAAGTTGAGCTTTTTGATAAAATTCCTTTTCTATATAAAATTTTTGATAAATTTTCAAATATATATTATATCATTAGAACTTAGAAGTTGAATACCATATATTTTATTAGTTGTCAATTTGATACCGTGAATAATAATCAATAATTTGTTAGTTGTCAATTTAATACTCTACATATTAGAATTTAAGGTTAATAAATGAGAGATTTAAATGTAATATAAAAAAATTATTTGTTTTAGTATCAAATTATTTGTCATAATCTAAAATATTAGTTCTTTGACAAAAAATAGTAATTCATGAACTCTAAAACACTCACTTTAACTTTACTTTAACAACTTAAAATATTAGATCCTGGTGTCCGATTCAAATTCTTGCTTTTAAGTGAGAGGGTGTTATAATAATATTAACATGCATAACATTCTAATATTTATGTATTATTTGATCTGTCTTTCATTAGCGAGTTTCACTGTTCAAGCGGCATATTACTACAAAAACAGGCTCAAAAGAGGAAAAATGTGCAATTTTGCTCATATCTTCCCTCCCTCTGAAATATAATAGAATAGCAAAAATAATTATTATGTTTCCCTTTTTGATTATATATATTTGAATGATCACTTTAATAATATTTTTAACAGGATAAAAGGTTATTCTTGAGTCTTACCGAAACTTTACATAAATACCATCAAAGATGAATCTTTGATGAATTTTTTATAAGAAGGTTAAAAAAAGATTAATGACTAAAAAAATTTCTTCTCTAGAATCAAGGTAAAATTTACAAAATCTTACCTTGTTTTGGATCTAATTTATGAGTGGGATACATAAAGTAAAATTATTTTTTTTTTAATTTAAGTCCGATCCTCTGTGTATATAGAAAAAAAATACTTTGAATACACTTATGAAAACTTATACATGAAATAATTGAAATAATTTACATTTTAATTCATATAAGATTTTACTAGAAAATCCATCAAAAATCCACATGTTTTTGAAATAAAACGAAATTTGTGGACTTTTAAATATCGTCTTAAATTTTAAAATCTAAATTAAATACCCTAAGATTTTGATAGATTTTTTTAAATCTGGATTGAATACACATTTTTTTACAATCCAAATTGAATACCTCCATATTTTGCATAATTTTTCAAAATCTAAATTAAATACCCATAGATATTAAAAATCCTTAAAATCTTATTTGAAAACAACGCTCTAAATTGTTCATGCACACCTTTTTTGTATAAACAAATTTTGATAAACACCATTAAAGACGAGACTCTATGCGGTCTGTGTAAAATTAAAATTAACAATAATGAATTTATATTTATATTATTATTCAATCTCCACAATCAACGAATTACTTAAAATTTATATTATTATTCATTGTCTAAAATTTAAATTGAATACACAATGTGGGATTTCATTGATACTTTGATGTTATAAGTTATTTTAATAATATATTTTATCAAACAAATTTGATATTTCATGTTCTCTAAGATTTTACTCCCTCGTCCCCGTCATTGTGGTTATTTACGATTATGTCCCAAAATTATATTTCACTCTTAATTAATATGATAATTTAAGGGTTAATTATGTTAATGTTTTTGAAAAGTAGAATAAGTTTTTTGATAACTTTTAATTTGTTTAATATTTTGATAACTTTTTGAATCAAAGGTGAAAACGATAAAATAAGTGGGACGGAACTAGGAGTAATATTTTATCAAAATATATTGGATTATGGGTAGTTGAGGTGAGTTGGATAACTCGATTAGGAAATTGATTTCAAATGAATCGGCTACAAGCCCAATATTTCTGCAATTGCTCTGAATTTAGGGCTTTCGAGAAAAAGGAATTGGGATTACAAATAAAAATGACTTCATTTGCACGTAAAGATTATATCTATATTTTTGGCTTTCGAGATAAGTATTAGAGTTATAATTTTTATTTTTCTATTTGAATGCTCTAATTCTTTACAAAGTGTACCATTTGTAATATTTTTATTTTTTCTTAGAACTTCTGTAGGATAATATTTAAAATCACATTCGCACATTATCGAACGAACTGAAAACCTCTTTAATATTAAAAAAATCTTTTTATAACTAGCAAATTACCATGCTATGATAACTCAATAATAACAGTCCAAAAAATATATAACTCTAGATACTCACTCACAAATATAAAAAACAAGCACCGGAGAAAAAGAAAATATATATATATACAAGAGCAACGATACCCGTTATTCGAGTTGAGTATACAAGAAAATCAAATAAAACTACCAACATATTGAGAGAAGGTTGCTACTAAAATAAAAAGAGAAATACATCCACTATTAAGGAAACCGATATTTAAAACAGAATCCTAAAGAATTTGGAGGTGTTGAAGTGTGCATCGCAAGTAAAAATATTCAAATCCGAAATAAATAGATTTTAGAGATGTAAAACATACTATAAAAAATACTAAATAAAGTCGAATCAAATAGATTATAGAGTCTTAAATCTCTCGAACAAAGTTCTCCAAATTGAAAATATGAAAATTACAGAAGTAAAATGTAAACGACTAGATTGTAGTAGAATTCTAACTAAAAATAGTCGGGCCACTACATCCTTTTATTGAAAAATAAAGAAAATAAATAGAGAATAACGCTTTCTCTAAATCTTCAATCTTTAAGCATCCTTAAGCTATATTCGCATGACAAACAACCAAGACATCTGGAATTTTTGGAAATAAGAGCAGTCACATGCATCGTTCCAAAGGTAACAAGCCTCCAAAGCGTCCCACCAATGACATCGCCATTCGTCCTAGCAAATATAGCGTTCAAAGTGCAAGAACCAGATGGTTCCGAAGGAGATATTTTTCCCACAGGCCCTGTCAAAGAAAGTAAGCAAAGTCTCTCAGAAAATATTGTTGGATGTACCGATGAGATGAGGCTTATGGAAGCATCTGTAATCATTCCTGAACCACCCAGAACATTCATAAAAATATTTCTTGAATGAGCAAACTGTTTCAGCCATTCAATGACATCTTTCCCAGGCGGGATTTCAAGAACAATAGGACTTCATTTCCGAAGTCATTTCGATGGTGTTTTCTTTCGCCTTGTTTTTTGAACCACGAGGACGTCCTCGTGGCCTGGACAATGAAAAATGACCACCAGACGCCACAATATCGTTTTCACCAGACTGGCCCATATTATTTATATCATTACCAACTCCTGGATTAGACATTCGAGTGTTTGGCAATGGTTGAGAGTGGTGTTCTTCGCTGTAAATTATAGTAGGATTAGTGTAGCCCATTGAATTTTGGATTTGAAGAGCAGGTGAAGAGTAATTCATAGAATTTGAGAAAGAAAACGAATACTTGTGATTCATCTTTTGAAGGCTAAGCAAAGATATATAATATTGGGTGAAATATGATTAGAGTTGTGGGTTATAGTCCTTTTATAATTGAATTTGACGTGCTCTCTCAAGAAATACAAAGATTCCATACAGTTGGAAAAAGTATTATTTTTCTTTTCCAGGAATTTGAATTGAATAATCAATCCTTATCATATTTTCTAAAATTGAGAGGGCAAAAAGTTGTTAATATTGATTCATCTCATAAAAAAGCGTTATACCAATATACGATTACAGATGAATTTCTAAAACTAGAATCGAAATATTAAACAAATATACAACATTTATTTACCAATAGATGTCATCGACAAAAATATTAGGCGCGAATTTTAAATATTAAATTATTTTGATTGCAAAATCGAAAACATATTTAAACATTATGGTCTGTAAAATTTAATTATTAATTTACTATTTCTCTTCATTGTTTTCCGTGCTCATATCAGTATTTTTTGGTGCATTATTATCGTAATATTATGAGATTTAGTTGAGAACTTCCTCTGCCACCTTAAACTTTCAGATGAGCTGGTTACTTAATGATCTATCATAGCTTAGTCAGACTAAGTTCGACTCCTTACTTTTGAGTTAGGGGAGTATTAAAATAATATTATAAGATTCAGTTGGGGTATTTTTCTAATATCTTCAGATTTTAGGTGAGCTGATATCTAATAATATTCTAATTTTTGTGTGTTATTTGATCCGTCTTTTATTAATATTTTCAACTGTTTAAACGATAATTACTACATAAACATACTCAATAGAGGAAAAGTTTATAATTTTTTAGATATCTTACACTCCCTCAAATATAATATAATTGCAAAAGTAACTACATTTCTTTTACAATTGTTTGTAGTTGAATGATCAATTCTAATAATATTTTCTATAAATGTTAGGATAAAAGATTGTTGGTCGAAATCATACGAAAACGATACAAAAATACCATCATTGATGAATTTTCGATGAATTTTCTATAAGAAGGATACAAAATATTAAGTCACTAACGCCTAGATAGAAAATAAAATATGAAGGTTTCATATTATAGAATGGTGAAAATAAAATAAATTTGTAGGTTTTTCGGAAATTATAATATAAAATATCAATTAATGGATTAAAAACCATCTTTAATACTTGTTAACTCTATTGATTTATGAATCTACCTTGGTTAGTTGTCGAAAAATAAAGTGAAGTGTAGATGAGAGCGGGGCTATTCAAAAAATTCAAAATCTGAGACCAAGTCGGATCCAATCCAAAAAAGTACGGGCCGGCTCGTCCCGAGATACAGACCTTCAAAGGGTCTTTTTTTATTTAAAAGTCCGACCCTAAAAATTCGTGTAAAAGTCCGGTATTGAAAAAATTGGATAGTAGTCCAAGATTAAAAGAAGCATGATTCGGGCGGGATAAAAATTTGAGCTTTTTGATAAAATTCATTTTCTATATAAAATTTTTGATAATTCTCAAATATATATTACATTATTAGAACTTAGAAGTTGAATACGATATATTTTATTAGTTGTCAATTTGATACCCTGAATAACAATCAATAATTTGTTAATTGTCAATTTAATACTCTAAATATTAGAATTTAAGGTTAATAAATGAGATATTTAAATGTAATATAAAAAAATTATTTGTTTTAGTATCAAATTATTTGTCATAATCTAAAATATTAGTTCTTTGACAAAAAAATAGTAACTCATGATCTCTAAAACACTCACTTTAACTTTACTTTAACAACTTAAACTTTCTGACAATGTATTAGATCGTGGTGTCGGATTCGAATTCTTGCTTTTAAGTGAGAGGGTGTTATAATAATATTATAAGATCCAGTAGAAATAATATCTTAAAATTTTAGATGACCCGGTTACTAAACATGCATAACATTCTAATATTTATGTATTATTTGATCAGTCTTTCATTACCGAGTTTCACTGTTCAAGCCGCATATTACTAAAAAACAGGCTCAAAAGAGGAAAAATGTGCAATTTTGCCATATCTTCCCTCCCTCTGAAATATAATACAATAGCAAAAATAATTATTATGTTCCCTTTTTGATTATATATATTTGAATGATCACTTTAATAATATTTTCAAGGTAAAATTTAGAAAATTTTACCCTGTTTGGGTCTAATTTATGTGCGGGATACATAAAGTAAAATCATTTTTTTTGTTTTTCAATTTAAGTCTGATCATGTGTGTATATAAAAAAAATACTTTGAATACACTTATGAAAACTTATACATGAAATAATTGAAATAATTTACATTTTAATTTATATAAGATTTTACTAGAAAATCCATCAAAATCCACATGTTTTTCAAATAAAAAGAAATTTGTGGACTTTTAAATATCGTCTGAAATTTTTAAAATCCAAATTAAATACCCTAAGATTTTGATAGATTTTTTTAAATCTGGATTGAATACACATTTACAATCCAAATTGAATACCTCCATATTTTGCATAATTTTACAAAATCTAAATTAAATACCCATAATATTAAAAATCCTTAAAATCTTATTTGAAAACACCTCTCTAAATTGTTCATGCACACCTTATTTGTATAAACAAATTTTGATAAACACCATTAGAGACGAGACTCTATGCGGACTGTGTAAAATTAAAATTAACAATAATGAATTTATATTTAATTATTATTTCAATCTCCAAAATCAACGAATTACTTAAAATTTATATTATTATTCATTGTCTAAAATTTAAATTGAATACACAATGTGGGATTTCATTGATACTTTTATGTTATAAGTTATTTTAATAATATATTTTATCAAACAAATTTGAGATTTCACCGTTCTCAAGATTTTACTCCCTCCGTCCTCTTCATTCTGGTTATTTCCGATTATGTCCCGAAATTATATTTCACTCTTAATTAATATGATCATTTAAGGGTTAATTATGTTAATGTTTTTGAAAAGTAGAATAATTTTTTGATAACTTTTAATTTGTTTGATATTTTGATAACTTTTTGAATCAAAGGTGAGAATGATAAAATAAGTGGGACAGAACTAGGAGTAATATTTTATCAAAATATATTGGATTATGGGTAGTTGAGGTGGGGTGGGTTGGATAACTGGATTAGGAAATTGATTTCAATGAATCGGCTACAAGCCCAATATTTCTGCAATTGCTCTGAATTTAGGGCTTTCGAGATAAATGGATTGGGATTACAAATAAAAAATGACTTCATTTGCACTAAAGATTATATCTATATTTTTGGCTTTCGAGATAAGTATTAGAGTTATAATTTTTATTTTTTCTCTTTGAATGCTCTAATTCTTTACAAAGTGTACCATTTGTAACATTTTTATTTTTTCTTAGAACTTCTGTAGGATAATGTTTAAAATCACATTCGCATATTATCGAACGACTGAAAACCTCTTTAATATTAAAAAATCTTTTTATAACTAGCAAATTACCATGCTATGATAACTCAATAAAAAAAGTCCAAAAAATATATAACTGTAGATACTCACTCACAAATATAAAAAAACAAGCACCGGAGAAAAAGAAAATATATATATACAAGAGCAACGATACCCGTTATTCGAGTTGAGTATACAAGAAAATCAAATAAAACTACCAATATATTGAGAAAAGGTTGCTACTAAAATAAAAAGAGAAAGACATCCACTATTAAGGAAAACGATATTTAAAACAGAATCCTAAAGAATTTGGAGGCGTTGAAGCGTGCATCGCAAGTAAAAATATTCAAATCCGAAATAAATAGATTTTAGAGATGTAAAACATACTATAAAAAATACTAAATAAAGTCGAATCAAATAGATTATAGAGTCTTAAATCTCTCGAACAAAGTTCTCCAAATTGAAAATAGTAAAATGTAAACGACTAGATTGTAGTAGAATTCTAACTAAAAATAGTCGGGCCACTACATCCTTTTATTGAAAAATAAAGAAAATAAATAGAGAATAACGCTTTCTCTAAATCTTCAATCTTTAAGCATCCTTAAGCTATATTCGCATGACAAACAACCAAGACATCTGGATTTTTGGAAATAAGAGCAGTCACATGCATCGTTCCAAAGGTAACAAGCCTCCAAAGCGTCCCACCAATGACATCGCCATTCGTCCTAGCAAATATAGCGTTCAAAGTGCAAGAACCAGATGGTTCCGAAGGAGATATTTTTCCTACAGGCCCTGTCAAAGAAAGTAAGCAAAGTCTCTCAGAAAATATTGTTGGATGTACTGATGAGATGAAGGCTTATGGAAGCATCTGTAATCATTCCTGAACCACCCAGAACATTCATAAAAATATTTCTGGAATGAGCAAACTGTTTTAGCCATTCAATGACATCTTTTCCCAGGCGGGATTTCAAGAACAATAGACTTCATTCCGAAGTCATTTCGATGGTGTTTTCTTTCGCCTTGTTTTTTGAACCACGAGGACGTCCTCGTGGCCTGGAGAATGAAAAATGACCACCAGACGCCACAATATCGTTTTCACCAGACTGGCCCATATTATTTATATCATTACCAACTCCTCGATTAGACATTCGAGTGTTTGGCAATGGTTGAGAGTGGTGTTCTTCGCTGTTAATTATAGTAGGATTAGTGTAGCCCATTGAATTTGGGATTTGAAGAGCAGGTGAGAGTAATTCATAGAATTTGAGAAAGAAAACGAATACTTGTGATTCATCTTTTGAAGGTTAAGCAAAGATATATAATATGGGTGAAATGTGATTAGAGTTGTGGGTTATAGTCCTTTTTATAATTGAATTTGACGTGCTCTCTCAAGAAATACAAAGATTCCATACAGTTGGAAAAGTATTATTTTTCTTTTCCAGGAATTTGAATTGAATAATCAATCCTTATCATATTTTCTAAAATTGAGAGGCCAAAAAGTTGTTAATATTTGATTCGTCTCATAAAAAAGCGTTATACCAATATACGATTACAGATGAATTTCTAAAACTAGAATCGAAATATAAACAAATATACAACGTTTATTTACCAATAGATGTCATCGACAAAAATATTAGGCACGAATTTTAAATATTAAATTATTTTGATTGCAAATCGAAAACATATTTAAACATTATGGTCTGTAAAATTTAATTATTAATTTACTATTTCTCTTCATTGTTTTCCGTGCTCATATCAGTATTTTTTGGTGCATTATTATCGTAATATTATGAGATTTAGTTGAGAACTTCCTCTGCCACCTTAACTTTCAGATGAACTGGTTACTTAATGATCTATCATAGCTTAGTCAGACTAAGTTCGACTCCTTACTTTTGAGTTAGGGGAGTATTAAAATAATATTATAAGATTCAGTTGGGGTATTTTTCTAATATCTTCAGATTTTAGGTGAGCTGATATCTAATAATATTCTAATTTTGTGTGTGTTATTTGATCCTTCTTTTATTAATATTTTCAACTGTTTAAACGATAATTACTACATAAACATACTCAATAGAGGAAAAGTTTATAATTTTTTAGATATCTTACACTCCCTCAAAATATAATATAATTGCAAAAGTAACTACATTTCTTTTACAATTGTTTGTAGTTGAATGATCAATTCTAATAATATTTTCTATAATGTTAGGATAAAAGATTGTTGGTCGAAATCATACGAAAACGATACAAAAATACCATCATTGATGAATTTTCGATGAATTTTCTATAAGAAGGATACAAAAGATTAAGTCACTAACGCCTAGATAGAAAATAAAATATGAAGGTTTCATATTATAGAATGGTGAAAATAAAATAAATTTGTAGGTTTTTTCGGAAATTATAATATAAAAATATCAATTAATGGATTAAAAACCATCTTTAATACTTGTTAACTCTATTGATTTATGATCTACCTTGGTTAGTTGTCGAAAAATAAAGTGAAGTGTAGATGAGAGCGGGGCTATTCAAAAATTCAAAATCTGAGACCAAGTCGATCCAATCCAAAAAAGTACGGGCTGGCTCGTCCCGAGATACAGACCTTCAAAGAGTCTTTTTTTATTTAAAAGTCCGACCCTAAAAATTCGTGTAAAAGTCCGGTATTGAAAAAATTGGATAGTAGTCCAGATTAAAAGAAGCATGATTCGGGCGGGATAAAAATTTGAGCTTTTGATAAAATTCATTTTCTATATAAATTTTTAATAATTCTCAAATATATATTACCTTATTAGAACTTAGAAGTTGAATACGATATATTTTATTAGTTGTCAATTTGATACCCTGAATAACAATCAATAATTTGTTAATTGTCAATTTAATACTCTAAATATTAGAATTTAAGGTTAATAATGAGATATTTAAATGTAATATAAAAAAATTATTTATTTTAGTATCAAATTATTTGTCATAATCTAAAATATTAGTTCTTTGACAAAAAAATAGTAACTCATGATCTCTAAAACACTCACTTTAACTTTACTTTAACAACTTAAACTTTCTGACAATGTATTAGATCGTGGTGTCGGATTCGAATTCTTGCTTTTAAGTGAGAGGGTGTTATAATAATATTATAAGATCCAGTAGAAATAATATCTTAAAATTTTAGATGACCCGGTTACTAAACATGCATAACATTCTAATATTTATGTATTATTTGATCAGTCTTTCATTACCGAGTTTCACTGTTCAAGCCGCATATTACTAAAAAACAGGCTCAAAAGAGGAAAAATGTGCAATTTTGCCCGATATCTTCCCTCCCTCTGAAATATAATACAATAGCAAAAATAATTATTATGTTTCCCTTTTTGATTATATATATTTGAATGATCACTTTAATAATATTTTCAAGGTAAAATTTAGAAAATTTTACCCTGTTTTGGGTCTAATTTATGTGCGGGATACATAAAGTAAAATCATTTTTTTTGTTTTTCAATTTAAGTCTGATCATGTGTGTATATAAAAAAAATACTTTGAATACACTTATGAAAACTTATACATGAAATAATTGAAATAATTTACATTTTAATTTATATAAGATTTTACTAGAAAATCCATCAAAATCCACATGTTTTTTCAAATAAAAAGAAATTTGTGGACTTTTAAATATCGTCTAAAATTTTTAAAACCCAAATTAAATACCCTAAGATTTTGATAGATTTTTTTTAAATCTGGATTGAATACACATTTACAATCCAAATTGAATACCTCCATATTTTGCATAATTTTACAAAATCTAAATTAAATACCCATAATATTAAAAATCCTTAAAATCTTATTTGAAAACACCTCTCTAAATTGTTCATGCACACCTTATTTGTATAAACAAATTTTGATAAACACCATTAGAGACGAGACTCTATGCGGACTGTGTAAAATTAAAATTAACAATAATGAATTTATATTTATATTATTATTCAATCTCCAAAATCAACGAATTACTTAAAATTTATATTATTATTCATTGTCTAAAATTTAAATTGAATACACAATGTGGGATTTCATTGATAATTTTATGTTATAAGTTATTTTAATAATATATTTTATCAAACAAATTTGAGATTTCACGTTCTCAAAGATTTTACTCCCTCCGTCCTCTTCATTCTGGTTATTTCCGATTATGTCCCGAAATTATATTTCACTCTTAATTAATATGATCATTTAAGGGTTAATTATGTTAATGTTTTTGAAAAGTAGAATAATTTTTTGATAACTTTTAATTTGTTTGATATTTGATAACTTTTTGAATCAAAGGTGAGAATGATAAAATAAGTGGGACAGAACTAGGAGTAATATTGTATCAAAATATATTGGATTATGGGTTGTTGAGGTGGGGTGGGTTGGATAACTGGATTAGGAAATTGATTTCAAATGAATCGGCTACAAGCCCATATTTCTGTTGGGATTACAAATAAAAAATGACTTCATTTGCACGTAAAGATTATATCTATATTTTTGGCTTTCGAGATAAGTATTAGAGTTATAATTTTTATTTTTCTCTTTGAATGCTCTAATTCTTTACAAAGTGTACCATTTGTAACATTTTTATTTTTTCTTAGAACTTCTGTAGGATAATGTTTAAAATCACATTCGCACATTATCGAAACGAACTGAAAACCTCTTTAATATTAAAAAAATCTTTTTATAACTAGCAAATTACCATGCTATGATAACTCAATAAAAAAAGTCCAAAAAATATATAACTGTAGATACTCACTCACAATATAAAAAAACAAGCACCGGAGAAAAAGAAAATATATATATATACAAGAGCAACGATACCCGTTATTCGAGTTGAGTATACAAGAAAATCAAATAAAACTACCAATATATTGAGAAAAGGTTGCTACTAAAATAAAAAGAGAAAGACATCCACTATTAAGGAAAACGATATTTAAAACAGAATCCTAAAGAATTTGGAGGCGTTGAAGCGTGCATCGCAAGTAAAAATATTCAAATCCGAAATAAATAGATTTTAGAGATGTAAAACATACTATAAAAAATACTAAATAAAGTCGAATCAAATAGATTATAGAGTCTTAAATCTCTCGAACAAAGTTCTCCAAATTGAAAATAGTAAAATGTAAACGACTAGATGTAGTAGAATTCTAACTAAAAATAGTCGGGCCACTACATCCTTTTATTGAAAAATAAAGAAAATAAATAGAGAATAACGCTTTCTCTAAATCTTCAATCTTTAAGCATCCTTAAGCTATATTCGCATGACAAACAACCAAGACATCTGGATTTTTGGAAATAAGAGCAATCACATGCATCGTTCCAAAGGTAACAAGCCTCCAAAGCGTCCCACCAATGACATCGCCATTCGTCCTAGCAAATATAGCGTTCAAAGTGCAAGAACCAGATGGTTCCGAAGGAGATATTTTTCCTACAGGCCCTGTCAAAGAAAGTAAGCAAAGTCTCTCAGAAAATATTGTTGGATGTACTGATGAGATGAGGCTTATGGAAGCATTTGTAATCATTCATGAACCACCCAGAACATTCATAAAAATATTTCTTGAATGAGCAAACTGTTTCAGCCATTCAATGACATCTTTCCCATGCGGGATTTCAAGAACAATAGACTTCATTTCGAAGTCATTTCGATGGTGTTTTCTTTTCGCCTTGTTTTTTGAACCACGAGGACGTCCTCGTGGCCTTAGACAATGAAAAATGACCCCCAGACGCCACAATATCATTTCCACCAGACTGGCCCATATTACTTATATCATTACTAACTCCTGGATTAGACATTTGAGTGTTTGGCAATGGTTGAGAGCGGTGTTCTTCGCTGTTAATTTTAGTAGGATTAGTGTAGCCCATTGAATTTGGGATTTGAAGAGCAGGTGAAGAGTAATTCATAGAATTTGAGAAAGAAAATGAATACTTGTGATTCATCTTTCGAAGGCTAAGCAAAGATATAAAATATTGGGTGAAATGTGATTAGAGTTGTGGGTTATAGTCCTTTTATAATTGATTTTGACGTGCTCTCTCAAGAAATACAAAGATTCCATACAGTTGGAAAAAGTATTATTTTCTTTTCCAGGGAATTTGAATTGAATAATCAATCCTTATCATATTTTCTAAAATTGAGAGGCCAAAAAGTTGTTAATATTTGATTCGTCTCATAAAAAGCGTTATACCAATATACGATTACAGATGAATTTCTAAAACTAAAATCGAAACATTAAACAAAAATAGAACGTTTATTTACCAATAGATGTCATCGATAAAAATATTAGGCACGAATTTTAAATATTAAATTATTTTGATTGCAAAATCGAAAACATATTTAAACATTATGGTCTGTAAAATTTAATTATTAATTTACAATTTCTCTTCATTATTTCCGTGCTCATATCAGTATTTTTTTGGTGCATTATTATCGTAATATTATGAGATTTAGTTGAGAACTTCCTCTCCCACCTTAAACTTTCAGATGAACTGGTTACTTAATGATTATCATAGCTTAGTCAGACTCAAGTTCGAGTCCTTACTTTTGAGTTAGGGGAGTATTAAAATAATATTATAAGATTCAGTTGGGGTATTTTTCTAATATCTTCAGATTTTAGGTGAGCTGATATCTAATAATATTCTAATTTTTGTGTGTTATTTATCCGTCTTTTATTAATATTTTCAACTGCTTAAACGATAATTACTACATAAACATACTCAATAGAGGAAAATTTTATAATTTTTTAGATATCTTACACTCCCTCAAAATATAATATAATTACAAAAGTAACTACATTTCTTTTGAATTGTTTGTAGTTGAACGATCAATTCTAATAATATTTTCTATAAATGTTAGGATAAAAGATTGTTGGTCGAAATCATACGAAACTATACAAAAATACCATCATTGATGAATTTTCTATGAATTTTCTATAAGAAGGATACAAAAGATTAAGTCACTAAGGCCTAGATAGAAAATAAAATATGAAGGTTTCATATTATAGAATGGTAAAAATAAAATAAATTTGTAGGTTTTTCGGAAATTATAATATAAAAATATCAATTAATGGATTAAAAACCATCTTTTATACTTGTTAACTCTATTTATTTATGATCTACCTTGATTAGTTGTCGAAAAATAAAGTGAAGTGTAGATGAGAGCGGGCTATTCAAAAAATTCGAAATCTGAGACCAAGTCGATTCCAATCCGAAAAAGTACGGGCCGGCTCATTCCGAGATACGGACCTTCAAGGGGACTTTTTTATTTGAAAGTCAAACCCTAAAAATCCGTGTAAAATTCCGGTTTTGAAAAATTGGATAGTAGTCCCAGATTAAAAGAAGCATGATTCGGGCCGGATAAAAATTTGACTTTTTGATAAAATTCGTTCTCTATATAAAATTTTTGATAAATTTTCAAATATATATATATTATTAGAACTTAGAAGTTGAATACGATATATTTTATTAGTTTGTCAATTTGATACCCTGAATAACAATTAATAATTTGTTAATTGTCAATGTAATACTCTAAATATTAGAATTTAAGGTTAATAAATGAGATATTTAAATGTAATATAAAAAAAATTGTTTAGTATCAAATTATTTGTCATAGTCTAAAATATTAGTCCTTTGACAGAAAAATAGTAATTCATGATCTCTAAAACACTCACTTTAACTGTACTTTAACACTTAAACTTTCTGACAATAGTATCAGATCTTGGTGTTGGATTCAAATTCTTGCTTTTAAGTGAGAGGGTGTTATAATAATATTATAACATCTAGTAGAAATATATCTTAAAATTTTAGATGACCCGATTACTAAACATACATAACATTCTAATATTTATGTATTATTTTATCTGTCTTCATTACCGAGTTTCACTGTTGAAGCGGCATATTACTACAAAAACAGGCTCAAAAGAGGAAAAATGTAGCAATTTTGCAGATATCTTCCCTCCCTCTGAAATATAATACAATTGCAAAAAAAATTATTACGTTTCCCTTTTTGATTATATATATTTGAATGATCACTTTAATAATATTTTCAACAAGATAATCGGTTGTTCTTGAGTCTTACAGAAACTTTACATAAATACCATCAAAGATTCAAGATGAATTTTTTATAAGAAGGTTAAAAAAAGATTAATGACTAAAAAATATTTTTTCTCTAGAATCAAGGTAAAATTTACAAAATCTTACCCTCTTTTGGGTCTAATTTATGAGCGGGATACATAAAGTAAAATTAATTTTTTTTGTTTTTCAATTTAAGTCTGATCCTCTGTGTATATAGAAAAAAAATACTTTGAATACACTTATGAAAACTTATACATGAAATAATTTACATTTAATTCATATGAAATTTTACTAGAAAATCCATCAAAATCCACATGTTTTTCAAATAAAAAGAAATTTGTGGACTTTTAAATATCGTGTTAGAAATATGTGTATTAGTTTGATGATAAGTTAAACAAAACACTTAAGTAGAAATCTGGTGTTTGTAGCCTCAACGGATAAGACCATTCTCGTTATCCGTTGATGGAGTAGCTTTACTTAGAAATAAGTTTAGTATTGTAGCACATTTCAGTTTCTGTATTCAAGTTATAATTCTTAGATGCTGGGGGAAATTATAAGTCATGTTGACTACTAGTGGATATGCAAATAGGAGGGCTAACTTGTAAATATTTCATGTCTTGTAATTTTGTATAAGTGAAGTAGTATTAACTGATAAGTTAAAGGTCTTCAATGGATAAGAAACAAAGCTTCAACGGATGTCTCTAAAGCTTCAACGGATAACATCCATCAACGGATGAGTGCATCAACGGATAAAGCTTCAACTGCTAATGCATCAACGGATAAAGTCTTCAACGGATGAAAGCTTCAACGGATGCTAAGTTCAATAGCAGTTGACAGTGACGATTCATAAGCTGAAAGAGGCACATGGGTTGACAGAGACAATTAGAATGTAGCATCCTCTTGGAGGAATCAAGAAAATACAGCATTTCCATTCTGGTGCAAACAAGGAAGTATTCAAAGATTCACAGATTATCCTAGATTGCATTGGATAGAGAAATAAAGAAGAAACATGTGAAGAATCTTTTCAATTGTATTTTATATTTTTTGTCTTCACTTGTAAACTTGGTGATATATAAACCAAGTTGCAAGCTAGTAACTAGAGTGTGAATTTTCCAGAGCTGTTTAGAAAAATATTGAGAGAAAATCATCTAGTTTGTATTAGAAAGCAGCTGTGATCAATTTCTTGAATCACAGATTTTCTGAAATAACACATCTCTGGTGAACAACAAATCCACCAGAAAAGTTTTTAAGTCTTTTGTGTTCTTTACATTTGTGTTTGAATATATATCTGTCTGCATTAGCTCAAAGCAATTCACACACACTTGTTCATCAAAACACACAGCCTTTGAAACTGCTCAAAACTTGAAAAAGTTTTGAGATTTACATTCAACCCCCTTCTGTAAATCTCATTGTTAGTTCCTTGGGAATAACAATTGGTATCAGAGCAAGCTCTTAACTTACAAAGAATTTAAAGATCTATTCTACTAACATCATGAGTAAGAAGGATATTGGTATAAAGATTCCAATCCTGGAAAGAGATAATTATATCACTGGAAAGTGAAGATGCATCTACATCTTCTCTCTCAAGATGAAAGCTACATCAACTGCATTGAAAATGGTCCTCACATCCCTCACAAGGTGGCCACAGCTGCAACTGGCACAGTTGCTATTGGACAGTCTATTCCCAAGCCA
The DNA here is from genome assembly GCF_009905375.1 of Apium graveolens. NCBI lineage: Eukaryota > Viridiplantae > Streptophyta > Magnoliopsida > Apiales > Apiaceae > Apium > Apium graveolens. Next base: position 241,558,617 of record NC_133656.1, read on the forward strand.
AAAGCAGAATGGACTGATGAAGATATTGAAGAGGTTCACAAGGACAAGAAAGCCATGAACATTTTGTTCAATGGTTTAGGTCAAGATATGTTTGATAATGTCATTAGCAGCTAAACTGCTAAGGAAATTTGGGATACTGTGCAACTTATCTGTGAAGGTACTGAACAAGTTAGAGAAAACAAAATGCAGCTTCTCATTCAACAGTATGAATACTTTCACTTTGAAGAAGGAGAATCACTGAATGATACCTTCAGTAGATTTCAGAAACTGTTGAATGGATTGAAGCTGTATGGCAGAGCCAAGTCGAGGACTCCAACATAAAATTTCTGAGGTCTCTACCAAAGGAATGGAAGCCTATAATTGTTTCACTAAGGAATTCTCAAGATTATAAGGACTTCACACATAAAAGATTATATGGAATTTTGAAGACCTATGAACTTGAGATGGAGCAAGATGAGCTGTTGGAAAAGGGAAAGAGAAAAGGTGGATCAGTTGCACTTGTAGCTGACAATGAGAAGACTGGAGCCAGGAATGAAGAAAAGACAATGCCAAGTCTCAAAATTGGCACAAGCAAATCAGAATCAAGTAAGGGAAATGAGCAAGTAGCTGAGGTTGAAGATAATTCCAGTCAAGATGACTCTGATGATGTTGATGAACATCTGACCTTTCTGTCCAGGAGGTTTGCAAAGATGAAATTCAGGAAAAATGCTAAATTCACTAAGTCAAACAAGAACATGGTGGACAAATCTAAGTTCAAATGTTATAACTGTGGCATAAGTGGACACTTTGCAAATGAGTGCAGAAAGCCAACCTCTGATAAGAAAAAATTTGAGCAAGTTGATTACAAAAGGAAATATTTTGATTTGCTCAAACAAAAGGAAAGAGCTTTTCTAACTCAAGATGACTGGGCAGCAGACGGAGCCAATAAAGATGATGATATGAAATATGTGAACCTAGCCCTGATGGCTAATTCTGATGAAAATGAAACTAGTTCATCAAGCAACCAGGTAATTACTACTAACCTCTCTCAGCTCTCTAAGATTGAATGCAATGAAGCCTTAAATGATATGTCCAATGAATTATATCATTTGCGTGTTTCCCTTAAATCACTAGCTAAAGAAAACACAAGAATCAAAGAGAATAATTTGTTTTTAAGTGATAGGAATGGTGTATTAGAGGGTAAGGTAATTGAGCTTGAAAAGATTAAAATCAAATACTTAACTGTTGAAAGTGAACTAGAAGAATCTGTTAAGAAAGTAGAAATTCTTTCTAGACAAATAGAACGTGAGCAAGAGGTAATCAAGGCCTGGAAAACATCTAGGGATGTTAGTGCTCAGATTGTCAAGGTTCAGGGAATTGAATCACTATGTGAGAATGCTTGGAAGAAAAACAAAAAGGAAGTAGAATTAATTGATGGATTATCAACGGATGTGGAATCAACGGATGATAAAAGTTATCCGTTGAAGGAAGAAAAGGAGCATTCATTGAAGGCTCATCAATTAAAACAGGCAAGTGATTCTAAAAAGAACAATTTGAAAAATCTCAATAAAAAGTTTGGTTCAACTTCCAAGAACTTTGTCAAAGAAGAAGCTAGCACATCCAAAGATGCCAGTAAGGTGAATATAGGACACATGACTTTAGATCAGTTGAAAAATAGGCTTAAGATGGTTGAGGATAAAAAGGAAACTAAAAGAAAATTAAATAGAAATGGGAAGGTACGAATTAACAAACATAACAATTATACACCTGATAAATATGCTCCTAGAAAAAGTTGTGTGCATTGTAAGAGTGTTAATCAACTATCTACCAACTGCAAGTCAGTTAAGAATGCTCCCATGCCTTTAACTCCTTCCATGCCTAACATATCTATGTCACCTCTGCATGCTACGCCTGTTATATCTCAACAGAATCCGCATGCACATTTTGCAAACATGCCATATGTTAATAATTCTTATTTTGTTGTATTCAGTATGCCTCAAATGCCATACAACATGCCTATGTGGAATAATGTGTTTGCACAATCCATGCCTTATCAAATTCAACCAAATAAGCTAAATAATTCTGTGACTAACCCTACACTTCAACCAACTACATCTGAGAGCAAGGTTGATCCAAAGTTACCTAAGTCAAAAGATGCTGGAGGTATGAAGTCTAGGAAAAAGACTAACAAGGCTGGACCCAAGGAAACTTGGGTACCAAAATCAACTTGATTGATTTTGTTGTGTGCAGGGAAAAAAAAGGAATATATGGTACTTGGACAATGGTTGTTCAAGGCACATGACAAGAGATTTCACCCTGCTCACACAGTTCAAGGAGAGAGCTGGCCCTAGCATAACCTTTGGAGATGACAGCAAAGGGTTCAGTATGGGATATGGCTTGATTTCAAAAGAAAATGTCATCATTGATGAAGTTGCATTAGTTGATGGTCTCAAACATAATCTATTGAGTATCAGTCAACTGTGTGATAGAGGGAATATTGTTTCCTTCAATTCTGAAGCCTGTGTTATTACAAGTAAGAAGGACAACAAAGTGGTTCTAAATGGAGTTAGAAAAGGGAATGTGTGCTTGGCTGACTTCAACTCTACAGATGCGGAATCAATTACTTGTCTTCTCAGCAAAGCAAGTCCAGATGAAAGTTGGCTATGGCACAAGAAGCTGTCTCATTTGAATTTCAAGACAATGAATGATCTAGTCAAAAAGGACTTAATTAGAGGAATGCCTCTAGTGGAATTCTCAAGGGATGGACTGTGTGATGCTTGTCAGAAAGGAAAGTAAAAGAGAGCATCATTCAGTAAGAAGCTTGAATCAGCAATTGATGAACCATTACAACTGCTACACATGGATCTTTTTGGACCAGTCAATGTATTGTCAATTTCAAGGAAAAGATATTGCCTAGTGATTGTAGATGATTTCTCCAAGTTTTCATGTACCTACTTTCTTGGATCAAAGGATGAAGCTAGTGAAATCATCATCAATCATATCAAGCAAGTCAACAATCATCCAGATTTCAAAGTAAGGAATATCAGGAGTGACAATGGAACTGAGTTCAGGAATTCTACCATGAGGTTGTTCTGTGAAGAAAATGGGATAATGCATGAGTTCTCAGCTCCAAGGACTCCACAACAGAATGGTGTAGTGGAAAGAAAGAATAGATCACTAATCGAAGCTGCAAGAACAATGGTTGAAGAGTCAAAACTCCCAACATACTTTTGGGATGAGGCTGTTAACTATGCATGTTACACTCAGAATATTTCTCTAATCAATCTGGCAAAAGACATGACTCCCTATCAATTGTTCAAGAGAAGAAAACCAACTTTAAACTTTCTTCATGTCTTTGGTTGCAAATGCTACATTCTAAGGAATCAACCTGATCACAAAGGGAAGTTTGATGCAAAGGCTGATGAAGGAATATTGGTTGGTTATTCTGCTGGAAAATCATATAGGGTCTACAATCTAAGAACCAACATTGTCATGGAATCTGTGCATGTTGTGTTTGATGATAAAAAGATTGATGGACTAACAGATGAGGGACATCATGAATGACTCAAATTTGATAACATTGAGATATATTGTGATGATAGTGAAGATGAGAATGATGGAGAAGGCACCTCGAAAAGAATTCAAAATCTGCTTTTGGATAATGCACAAAGTGCTGCATCAGTTGAAAGTCACAATTCAGCATCCGTTGAAAGAAGTAATGTAGCATCCGTTGAAAGACAAAGTGCATCATCCGTTGAATTACATAATGAAGCATCCGTTGATCATAGTCTATCAACAGATAATCAATTCACTTCATCAGTTGATAGAACTCCCAGTTCCTTTCAAAGGATCAATAACTCAAGGGGAGTTTCAGCCAATTAACATTCTATCTCACATCATGACAATACTGAGGCAACCTCATCTAGAGCTAATTTACCACCTCAAAGGAAATGGACCAAGAATCACCCTTTTGAATTGATCATTGGTGATGCAACATCTAAAGTGCAAACTAGAAGGGCTACTCAAGATGAATATCTATATAGTAGTTTTCTATCACAGGAGGAACCTAAGAGAGTGGAAGAAGCTCTACTGGATCCAGATTGGATTTTATCAATGCAAGAGGAGCTAAACCAATTTGAGAGGAACAAGGTATGGAAGCTGGTACCCAAGCCAAAGAACAAGAGCTCTATTGATACAAAATGGGTATTCAGAAACAAGATGGATGAAAATGGCATTGTCATAAGGAATAAAGCCAGATTGGTTGCCAAGGGCTATTCTCAACAAGAGGGAATAGATTTTGATGAGACATTTCCTCCAGTTGCAAGACTTGAAGCCATCAGAATCTTTCTCTCGAACATACTATAAAAAATACTAAATAAAGTCGAATCAAATAGATTATAGAGTCTTAAATCTCTCGAACAAAGTTCTCCAAATTGAAAATATGAAAATTACAGAAGTAAAATGTAAACGACTAGATTGTAGTAGAATTCTAACTAAAAATAGTCGGGCCACTACATCCTTTTATTGAAAAATTTATTGAAAAATAAAGAAAATAAATAGAGAATAACGCTTTCTCTAAATCTTCAATCTTTAAGCATCCTTAAGCTATATTCGCATGACAAACAACCAAGACATCTGGATTTTTGGAAATAAGAGCAGTCACATGCATCGTTCCAAAGGTAACAAGCCTCCAAAGCGTCCCACCAATGACATCGCCATTCGTCCTAGCAAATATAGCGTTCAAAGTGCAAGAACCAGATGGTTCCGAAGGAGATATTTTTCCTACAGGCCCTGTCAAAGAAAGTAAGCAAAGTCTCTCAGAAAATATTGTTGGATGTACTGATGAGATGAGGCTTATGGAAGCATCTGTAATCATTCCTGAACCACCCAGAACATTCATAAAAATATTTCTTGAATGAGCAAACTGTTTCAGCCATTCAATGACATCTTTCCCAGGCGGGATTTCAAGAACAATAGACTTCATTTCCGAAGTCATTTCGATGGTGTTTTCTTTCACCTTGTTTTTTGAACCACGAGGACGTCCTCGTGGCCTGGAGAATGAAAAATGACCACCAGACGCCACAATATCGTTTTCACCAGACTGGCCCATATTATTTATATCATTACCAACTCCTGGATTAGACATTCGAGTGTTTGGCAATGGTTGAGAGTGGTGTTCTTCGCTGTTAATTATAGTAGGATTAGTGTAGCCCATTGAATTTGGGATTTGAAGAGCAAGTGAAGAGTAATTCATAGAATTTGAGAAAGAAAATGATACTTGTGATTCATCTTTTGAAGGTTAAGCAAAGATATATAATATTGGGTGAAATGTGATTAGAGTTGTGGGTTATAGTCCTTTTTATAATTGAATTTGACATGCTCTCTCAAGAAATACAAAGATTATATACAGTTGGAAAAAGTATTATTTTTCTTTTCCAGGAATTTGAATTGAATAATCAATCCTTATCATATTTTCTAAAATTGAGAGGCCAAAAAGTTGTTAATATTTGATTCGTCTCATAAAAAAGCGTTATACCAATATACGATTACAGATGAATTTCTAAAACTAGAATCAAAATATTAAACAAATATACAACGTTTATTTACCAATAGATGTCATCGACAAAAATATTAGGCACGAATTTTAAATATTAAATTATTTTGATTGCAAAATCGAAAACATATTTAAACATTATGGTCTGTAAAATTTAATTATTAATTTACTATTTCTCTTCATTGTTTTCCGTGCTCATATCAGTATTTTTTGGTGCATTATTATCGTAATATTATGAGATTTAGTTGAGAACTTCCTCTGCCACCTTAAACTTTCAGATGAACTGGTTACTTAATGATCTATCATAGCTTAGTCAGACTAAGTTCGACTCCTTACTTTTGAGTTAGGGGAGTATTAAAATAATATTATAAGATTCAGTTGGGGTATTTTTCTAATATCTTCAGATTTTAGGTGAGCTGATATCTAATAATATTCTAATTTTTGTGTGTTATTTGATCCGTCTTTTATTAATATTTTCAACTGTTTAAACGATAATTACTACATAAACATACTCAATAGAGGAAAAGTTTATAATTTTTTAGATATCTTACACTCCCTCAAAATATAATATAATTGCAAAAGTAACTACATTTCTTTTACAATTGTTTGTAGTTGAATGATCAATTCTAATAATATTTTCTATAAATGTTAGGATAAAAGATTGTTGGTCGAAATCATACGAAAACGATACAAAAATACCATCATTGATGAATTTTCGATGAATTTTCTATAAGAAGGATACAAAAGATTAAGTCACTAACGCCTAGATAGAAAATAAAATATGAAGGTTTCATATTATAGAATGGTGAAAATAAAATAAATTTGTAGGTTTTTCGGAAATTATAATATAAAAATATCAATTAATGGATTAAAAACCATCTTTAATACTTGTTAACTCTATTAATTTATGATCTACCTTGGTTAGTTGTCGAAAAATAAAGTGAAGTGTAGATGAGAGTGGGGCTATTCAAAAAATTCAAAATCTGAGACCAAGTCGGATCCAATCCAAAAAAGTACGGGCTGGCTCGTCCCGAGATACAGACCTTCAAAGAGTCTTTTTTTATTTAAAAGTCCGACCCTAAAAATTCGTGTAAAAGTCCGGTATTGAAAAAATTGGATAGTAGTCCAGATTAAAAGAAGCATGATTCGGGCGGGATAAAAATTTGAGCTTTTTGATAAAATTCATTTTCTATATAAAATTTTTAATAATTCTCAAATATATATTACATTATTAGAACTTAGAAGTTGAATACGATATATTTTATTAGTTGTCAATTTGATACCCTGAATAACAATCAATAATTTGTTAATTGTCAATTTAATACTCTAAATATTAGAATTTAAGGTTAATAAATGAGATATTTAAATGTAATATAAAAAAATTATTTGTTTTAGTATCAAATTATTTGTCATAATCTAAAATATTAGTTCTTTGACAAAAAAATAGTAACTCATGATCTCTAAAACACTCACTTTAACTTTACTTTAACAACTTAAACTTTCTGACAATGTATTAGATCGTGGTGTCGGATTCGAATTCTTGCTTTTAAGTGAGAGGGTGTTATAATAATATTATAAGATCCAGTAGAAATAATATCTTAAAATTTTAGATGACCCGGTTAGTAAACATGCATAACATTCTAATATTTATGTATTATTTGATCAGTCTTTCATTACCGAGTTTCACTGTTCAAGCCGCATATTACTAAAAAACAGGCTCAAAAGAGGAAAAATGTGCAATTTTGCAGATATCTTCCCTCCCTCTGAAATATAATACAATAGCAAAAATAATTATTATGTTTCCCTTTTTGATTATATATATTTGAATGATCACTTTAATAATATTTTCAAGGTAAAATTTAGAAAATTTTACCCTGTTTTGGGTCTAATTTATGTGCGGGATACATAAAGTAAAATCATTTTTTTTGTTTTTCAATTTAAGTCTGATCATGTGTGTATATAAAAAAAATACTTTGAATACACTTATGAAAACTTATACATGAAATAATTGAAATAATTTACATTTTAATTTATATAAGATTTTACTAGAAAATCCATCAAAATCCACATGTTTTTCAAATAAAATGAAATTTGTGGACTTTTAAATATCGTCTGAAATTTTTAAAATCCAAATTAAATACCTTAAGATTTTGATAGATTTTTTTAAATCTGGATTGAATACACATTTACAATCCAAATTGAATACCTCCATATTTTGCATAATTTTACAAAATCTAAATTAAATACCCATAATATTAAAAATCCTTAAAATCTTATTTGAAAACACCTCTCTAAATTGTTCATGCACACCTTATTTGTATAAACAAATTTTGATAAACACCATTAGAGACGAGACTCTATGCGGACTGTGTAAAATTAAAATTAACAATAATGAATTTATATTTATATTATTATTCAATCTCCAAAATCAACGAATTACTTAAAATTTATATTATTATTCATTGTCTAAAATTTAAATTGAATACACAATGTGGGATTTCATTGATACTTTTATGTTATAAGTTATTTTAATAATATATTTTATCAAACAAATTTGAGATTTCACGTTCTCAAAGATTTTACTCCCTCCGTCCTCTTCATTCTGGTTATTTCCGATTATGTCCCGAAATTATATTTCACTCTTAATTAATATGATCATTTAAGGGTTAATTATGTTAATGTTTTTGAAAAGTAGAATAATTTTTTGATAACTTTTAATTTGTTTGATATTTTGATAACTTTTTGAATCAAAGGTGAGAATGATAAAATAAGTGGGACAGAACTAGGAGTAATATTTTATCAAAATATATTGGATTATGGGTAGTTGAGGTGGGGTGGGTTGGATAACTGGATTAGGAAATTGATTTCAAATGAATCGGCTCCAAGCCCAATATTTCTGCAATTGCTCTGAATTTAGGGCTTTCGAGATAAATGGATTGGGATTACAAATAAAAAATGACTTCATTTGCACGTAAAGATTATATCTATATTTTTGGCTTTCGAGATAAGTATTAGAGTTATAATTTTTATTTTTTCTCTTTGAATGCTCTAATTCTTTACAAATTGTACCATTTGTAACATTTTTATTTTTTCTTAGAACTTCTGTAGGATAATGTTTAAAATCACATTCGCACATTATCGAACGAACTGAAAACCTCTTTAATATTAAAAAATCTTTTTATAACTAGCAAATTACCATGCTATGATAACTCAATAAAAAAAGTCCAAAAAATATATAACTGTAGATACTCACTCACAAATATAAAAAAACAGACACCGGAGAAAAAGAAAATATATATATATACAAGAGCAACGATACCCGTTATTCGAGTTGAGTATACAAGAAAATCAAATAAAACTACCAATATATTGAGAAAAGGTTGCTACTAAAATAAAAAGAGAAAGACATCCACTATTAAGGAAAACGATATTTAAAACAGAATCCTAAAGAATTTGGAGGCGTTGAAGCGTGCATCGCAAGTAAAAATATTCAAATCCGAAATAAATAGATTTTAGAGATATAAAACATACTATAAAAAATACTAAATAAAGTCGAATCAAATAGATTATAGAGTCTTAAATCTCTCGAACAAAGTTCTCCAAATTGAAAATAGTAAAATGTAAACGACTAGATTATAGTAGAATTCTAACTAAAAATAGTCGGGCCACTACATCCTTTTATTGAAAAATAAAGAAAATAAATAGAGAATAACGCTTTCTCTAAATCTTCAATCTTTAAGCATCCTTAAGCTATATTCGCATGACAAACAACCAAGACATCTGGATTTTTGGAAATAAGAGCAGTCACATGCATCGTTCCAAAGGTAACAAGCCTCCAAAGCGTCCCACCAATGACATCGCCATTCGTCCTAGCAAATATAGCGTTCAAAGTGCAAGAACCAGATGGTTCCGAAGGAGATATTTTTCCTACAGGCCCTGTCAAAGAAAGTAAGCAAAGTCTCTCAGAAAATATTGTTGGATGTACTGATGAGATGAGGCTTATGGAAGCATTTGTAATCATTCCTGAACCACCCAGAACATTCATAAAAATATTTCTTGAATGAGCAAACTGTTTCAGCCATTCAATGACATCTTTCCCATGCGGGATTTCAAGAACAATAGACTTCATTTCCGAAGTCTTTTCGATGGTGTTTTCTTTCGCCTTGTTTTTTGAACCACGAGGACGTCCTCGTGGCCTAGACAATGAAAAATGACCCCCAGACGCCACAATATCATTTCCACCAGACTGGCCCATATTACTTATATCATTACTAACTCCTGGATTAGACATTTGAGTGTTTGGCAATGGTTGAGAGTGGTGTTCTTCGCTGTTAATTTTAGTAGGATTAGTGTAGCCCATTGAATTTGGGATTTGAAGAGCAGGTGAAGAGTAATTCATAGAATTTGAGAAAGAAAACGAATACTTGTGATTCATCTTTCGAAGGCTAAGCAAAGATATAAAATATTGGGTGAAATGTGATTAAAGTTGTGGGTTATAGTCCTTTTTATAATTGATTTTGACGTGCTCTCTCAAGAAATACAAATATTCCATACAGTTGGAAAAAGTATTATTTTTCTTTTCCAGGGAATTTGAATTGAATAATCAATCCTTATCATATTTTCTAAAATTGAGAGGCCAAAAAGTTGTTAATATTTGATTCGTCTCATAAAAAGCGTTATACCAATATACGATTACAGATGAATTTCTAAAACTAGAATCGAAACATTAAACAAAAATAGAACGTTTATTTACCAATAGATGTCATCGATAAAAATATTAGGCACGAATTTTAAATATTAAATTATTTTGATTGCAAAATCGAAAACATATTTAAACATTATGGTCTGTAAAATTTAATTATTAATTTACAATTTCTCTTCATTATCTTCCGTGCTCATATCAGTATTTTTTTGGTGCATTATTATCGTAATATTATGAGATTTAGTTGAGAACTTCCTCTCCCACCTTAAACTTTCAGATGAACTGGTTACTTAATGATTTATCATAGCTTAGTCAGACTCAAGTTCGAGTCCTTACTTTTGAGTTAGGGGAGTATTAAAATAATATTATAAGATTCAGTTGGGGTATTTTTCTAATATCTTCAGATTTTAGGTGAGCTGATATCTAATAATATTCTAATTTTTGTGTGTTATTTTATCCGTCTTTTATTAATATTTTCAACTGCTTAAACGATAATTACTACATAAACATACTCAATAGAGGAAAATTTTATAATTTTTTAGATATCTTACACTCCCTCAAAATATAATATAATTACCAAAGTAACTACATTTCTTTTACAATTGTTTGTAGTTGAACGATCAATTCTAATAATATTTTCTATAAATGTTAGGATAAAAGATTGTTGGTCGAAATCATACGAAACTATACAAAAATACCATCATTGATGAATTTTCTATGAATTTTCTATAAGAAGGATACAAAAGATTAAGTCACTAAGGCCTAGATAGAAAATAAAATATGAAGGTTTCATATTATAGAATGGTAAAAATAAAATAAATTTGTAGGTTTTTCGGAAATTATAATATAAAAATATCAATTAATGGATTAAAAACCATCTTTTATACTTGTTAACTCTATTTATTTATGATCTACCTTGATTAGTCGTCGAAAAATATAGTGAATTGTAGATGAGAGCGGGCTATTCAAAAAATTCGAAATCTGAGACCAAGTCGATTCCAATCCGAAAAAGTACGGGCCGGCTCATTCCGAGATACGGACCTTCAAGGAGTCTTTTTTTATTTGAAAGTCAAACCCTAAAAATTCGTGTAAAATTCCGGTTTTGAAAAAATTGGATAGTAGTCCAGATTAAAAGAAGCATGATTCGGGCCGGATAAAAATTTGAACTTTTTGATAAAATTCGTTCTCTATATAAAATTTTTGATAAATTTTCAAATATATATTATATTATTAGAAATTAGAAGTTGAATACGATATATTTTATTAGTTGTCAATTTGATACCCTGAATAACAATTAATAATTTGTTAATTGTCAATGTAATACTCTAAATATTAGAATTTAAGGTTAATAAATGAGATATTTAAATGTAATATAAAAAAATTGTTTTAGTATCAAATTATTTGTCATAGTCTAAAATATTAGTCCTTTGACAGAAAAATAGTAATTCATGATCTCTAAAACACTCACTTTAACTGTACTTTAACAACTTAAACTTTCTGACAATATATCAGATCTTGGTGTTGGATTCAAATTCTTGCTTTTAAGTGAGAGGGTGTTATAATAATATTATAACATCTAGTAGAAATAATATCTTAAAATTTTAGATGACCCGATTACTAAACATACATAACATTCTAATATTTATGTATTATTTTATCTGTCTTTCATTACCGAGTTTCACTGTTGAAGCGGCATATTACTACAAAAACAGGCTCAAAAGAGGAAAAATGTGCAATTTTGCAGATATCTTCCCTCCCTCTGAAATATAATATAATTGCAAAAAAAATTATTACGTTTCCATTTTTGATTATATATATTTGAATGATCACTTTAATAATATTTTCAACAAGATAATCGGTTGTTCTTGAGTCTTACAGAAACTTTACATAAATACCATCAAAGATTCAAGATGAATTTTTTATAAGAAGGTTAAAAAAAGATTAATGACTAAAAAATATTTTTTCTCTAGAATCAAGGTAAAATTTACAAAATCTTACCCTCTTTTGGGTCTAATTTATGAGCGGGATACATAAAGTAAAATTAATTTTTTTTGTTTTTCAATTTAAGTCTCATCCTCTGTGTATATAGAAAAAAAATACTTTGAATACACTTATGAAAACTTATACATGAAATAATTTACATTTTAATTCATATGAAATTTTACTAGAAAATCCATCAAAATCCACATGTTTTTCAAATAAAAAGAAATTTGTGGACTTTTAAATATCGTGTTAGAAATATGTGTATTAGTTTGATGATAAGTTAAACAAAACACTTAAGTAGAAATCTGGTGTTTGTAGTCTCAACGGATAAGACCATTCTCGTTATCCGTTGATGGAGTAGCTTTACTTAGAAATAAGTTTAGTATTGTAGCACATTTCAGTTTCTGTATTCAAGTTATAATTCTTAGATGCTGGGGGAAATTATAAGTCATGTTGACTACTAGTGGATATGCAAATAGGAGGGCTAACTGTAAATATTTCATATCTTGTAATTTTGTATAAGTGAAGTAGTATTAACTGATAAGTTAAAGGTCTTCAATGGATAAGAAACAAAGCTTCAACGGATGTCTCTAAAGCTTCAACGGATAACATCCATCAACGGATGAGTGCATCAACGGATAAAGCTTCAACTGCTAATGCATCAACGGATAAAGTCTTCAACGGATGAAAGCTTCAACGGATGCTAAGTTCAATAGCAGTTGACAGTGACGATTCATAAGCTGAAAGAGGCACATGGGTTGACAGAGACAATTAGAATGTAGCATCCTCTTGGAGGAATCAAGAAAATACAGCATTTCCATTCTGGTGCAAACAAGGAAGTATTCAAAGATTCACAGATTATCCTAGATTGCATTGGATAGAGAAATAAAGAAGAAACATGTGAAGAATCTTTTCAATTGTATTTTATATTTTTTGTCTTCACTTGTAAACTTGGTGATATATAAACCAAGTTGCAGCTAGTAACTAGAGTGTGAATTTTCCAGAGTTGTTTAGAAAAATATTGAGAGAAAATCATCTAGTTTGTATTAGAAAGCAGCTGTGATCAATTTCTTGAATCACAGATTTTCTGAAATAACACATCTCTGGTGGAACAACAAATCCACCAGAAAAGTTTTTAAGTCTTTTGTGTTCTTTACATTTCTGTTTGAATATATATCTGTCTGCATTAGCTCAAAGCAATTCACACACACTTGTTCATCAAAACACACAGCCTTTGAAACTGCTCAAAACTTGAAAAAGTTTTGAGATTTACATTCAACCCCCTTCTGTAAATCTCATTGTTAGTTCCTTGGGAATAACAATTAGTATCAGAGCAAGCTCTTAACTTACAAAGAATTTAAAGATCTATTCTACTAACATCATGAGTAAGAAGGATATTGGTATAAAGATTCCAATCCTGGAAAGAGATAATTATCATCACTGGAAAGTGAAGATGCATCTACATCTTCTCTCTCAAGATGAAAGCTACATCAACTGCATTGAAAATGGTCCTCACATCCCTCACAAGGTGGCCACAGCTGCAACTGGCACAGTTGCTATTGGACAGTCTATTCCCAAGCCAAAAGCAGAATGGACTGATGAAGATATTGAAGAGGTTCACAAGGACAAGAAAGCCATGAACATTCTGTTCAATGGTTTAGGTCAAGATATGTTTGATAATGTCATTAGCAGCTAAACTGCTAAGGAAATTTGGGATACTGTGCAACTTATCTGTGAAGGTACTGAACAAGTTAGAGAAAACAAAATGCAGCTTCTCATTCAACAGTATGAATACTTTCACTTTGAAGAAGGAGAATCACTGAATGATACCTTCAGTAGATTTCAGAAACTGTTGAATGGATTGAAGCTGTATGGCAGAGCCAAGTCGAGGACTCCAACATAAAATTTCTGAGGTCTCTACCAAAGGAATGGAAGCCTATAACTGTTTCACTAAGGAATTCTCAAGATTATAAGGACTTCACACATAAAAGATTATATGGAATTTTGAAGACCTATGAACTTGAGATGGAGCAAGATGAGCTGTTGGAAAAGGGAAAGAGAAAAGGTGGATCAGTTGCACTTGTAGCTGACAATGAGAAGACTGGAGCCAGGAATGAAGAAAAGACAATGCCAAGTCTCAAAATTGGCACAAGCAAATCAGAATCAAGTAAGGGAAATGAGCAAGTAGCTGAGGTTGAAGATAATTCCAGTCAAGATGACTCTGATGATGTTGATGAACATCTGACCTTTCTGTCCAGGAGGTTTGCAAAGATGAAATTCAGGAAAAATGCTAAATTCACTAAGTCAAACAAGAACATGGTGGACAAATCTAAGTTCAAATGTTATAACTGTGGCATAAGTGGACACTTTGCAAATGAGTGCAGAAAGCCAACCTCTGATAAGAAAAAATTTGAGCAAGTTGATTACAAAAGGAAATATTTTGATTTGCTCAAACAAAAGGAAAGAGCTTTTCTAACTCAAGATGACTGGGCAGCAGACGGAGCCAATGAAGATGATGATATGAAATATGTGAACCTAGCCCTGATGGCTAATTCTGATGAAAATGAAACTAGTTCATCAAGCAACCAGGTAATTACTACTGACCTCTCTCAGCTCTCTAAGATTGAATGCAATGAAGCCTTAAATGATATGTCCAATAAATTATATCATTTGCGTGTTTCCCTTAAATCACTAGCTAAAGAAAATACAAGAATCAAAGAGAATAATTTGTTTTTAAGTGATAGGAATGGTGTGTTAGAGGGTAAGGTAATTGAGCTTGAAAAGATTAAAATCAAATACTTAACTGTTGAAAGTGAACTAGAAGAATCTGTTAAGAAAGTAGAAATTCTTTCTAGACAAATAGAACGTGAGCAAGAGGTAATCAAGGCCTGGAAAACATCTAGGGATGTTAGTGCTCAGATTGTCAAGGTTCAGGGAATTGAATCACTATGTGAGAATTCCTGGAAGAAAAACAAAAAGGAAGTAGAATTAATTGATGGATTATCAATGGATGTGGAATCAACGGATGATAAAAGTTATCCGTTGAAGGAAGAAAAGGAGCATCCGTTGAAGGCTCATCAATTAAAACAGGCAAGTGATTCTAAAAAGAACAATTTGAAAAATCTCAATAAAAAGTTTGGTTCAACTTCCAAGAACTTTGTCAAAGAAGAAGCTAGCAGATCCAAAGATGCCAGTAAGGTGAATATAGGACACATGACTTTAGATCAGTTGAAAAATAGGCTTAAGATGGTTTAGGATAAAAAGGAAACTAAAAGAAAATTAAATAGAAATGGGAAGGTACGAATTAACAAACACAACAATTATACACCTGATAAATATGCTCCTAGAAAAAGTTGTGTGCATTGTAAGAGTGTTAATCAACTATCTACCAACTGCAAGTCAGTTAAGAATGCTCCCATGCCTTTAACTCCTTCCATGCCTAACATATCTATGTCACCTCTGCATGCTACGCCTGTTATATCTCAACAGAATCCGCATGCACATTTTGCAAACATGCCATATGTTAATAATTCTTATTTTGTTGTATTCAGTATGCCTCAAATGCCATACAACATGCCTATGTGGAATAATGTGTTTGCACAATCCATGCCTTATCAAATTCAACCAAATAAGCTAAATAATTCTGTGACTAACCCTACACTTCAACCAACTACATCTGAGAGCAAGGTTGATCCAAAGTTACCTAAGTCAAAAGATGCTGGAGGTATGAAGTCTAGGAAAAAGACTAACAAGGCTGGACCCAAGGAAACTTGGGTACCAAAATCAACTTGATTGATTTTGTTGTGTGCAGGGAAAAAAAAGGAATATATGGTACTTGGACAATGGTTGTTCAAGGCACATGACAAGAGATTTCACCCTGCTCACACAGTTCAAGGAGAGAGCTGGCCCTAGCATAACCTTTGGAGATGACAGCAAAGGGTTCAGTATGGGATATGGCTTGATTTCAAAAGAAAATGTCATCATTGATGAAGTTGCATTAGTTGATGGTCTCAAACATAATCTATTGAGTATCAGTCAACTGTGTGATAGAGGGAATATTGTTTCCTTCAATTCTGAAGCCTGTGTTATTACAAGTAAGAAGGACAACAAAGTGGTTCTAAATGGAGTTAGAAAAGGGAATGTGTGCTTGGCTGACTTCAACTCTACAGATGCAGAATCAATTACTTGTCTTCTCAGCAAAGCAAGTCCAGATGAAAGTTGGCTATGGCACAAGAAGCTGTCTCATTTGAATTTCAAGACAATGAATGATCTAGTCAAAAAGGACTTAGTTAGAGGAATGCCTCTAGTGGAATTCTCAAGGGATGGACTGTGTGATGCTTGTCAGAAAGGAAAGTAAAAGAGAGCATCATTCAGTAAGAAGCTTGAATCAGCAATTGATGAACCATTACAACTGCTACACATGGATCTTTTTGGACCAGTCAATGTATTGTCAATTTCAAGGAAAAGATATTGCCTAGTGATTGTAGATGATTTCTCAAAGTTTTCATGTACCTACTTTCTTGGATCAAAGGATGAAGCTAGTGAAATCATCATCAATCATATCAAGCAAGTCAACAATCATCCAGATTTCAAAGTAAGGAATATCAGGAGTGACAATGGAACTGAGTTCAGGAATTCTACCATGAGGTTGTTCTGTGAAGAAAATGGGATCATGCATGGGTTCTCAGCTCCAAGGACTCCACAACAGAATGGTGTGGTGGAAAGAAAGAATAGATCACTAATTGAAGCTGCAAGAACAATGGTTGAAGAGTCAAAACTCCCAACATACTTTTGGGATGAGGCTGTTAACTATGCATATTACACTCAGAATATTTCTCTAATCAATCTGGCAAAAGACATGACTCCCTATCAATTGTTCAAGAGAAGAAAACCAACTTTAAACTTTCTTCATGTCTTTGGTTGCAAATGCTACATTCTAAGGAATCAACCTGATCACAAAGGGAAGTTTGATGCAAAGGCTGATGAAGGAATATTTGTTGGTTATTCTGCTGGAAAATCATATAGGGTCTACAATCTAAGAACCAACATTGTCATGGAATTTGTGCATGTTGTGTTTGATGATAAAAAGATTGATGGACTAACAGATGAGGGACATCATGAATGACTCAAATTTGATAACATTGAGATATATTGTGATGATAGTGAAGATGAGAATGATGGAGAAGGCACCTCGAAAAGAATTCAAAATCTGCTTTTGGATAATGCACAAAGTGCTGCATCAGTTGAAAGTCACAATTCAGCATCCGTTGAAAGAAGTAATGCAGCATCCGTTGAAAGACAAAGTGCATCATCCGTTAAATGACATAATGAAGCATCCGTTGATCATAGTCTATCAACAGATAATCAATTCACTTCATCAGTTGATAGAACTCCCAGTTCCTTTCAAAGGATCAATAACTCAAGGGGAGTTTCAGCCAATTAACACTCTATCTCACATCATGACAATACTGAGGCAACCTCATCTAGAGCTAATTTACCACCTCAAAGGAAATGGACCAAGAATCACCCTTTTGAATTGATCATTGGTGATGCAACATCTAAAGTGCAAACTAGAAGGGCTACTCAAGATGAATATCTATATAGTAGTTTTCTATCACAGGAGGAACCTAAGAGAGTGGAAGAAGCTCTACTGGATCCAGATTGGATTTTATCAATGCAAGAGGAGCTAAACCAATTTGAGAGGAACAAGGTATGGAAGCTGGTACCCAAGCCAAAGAACAAGAGCTCTATTGATACAAAATGGGTATTCAGAAACAAGATGGATGAAAATGGCATTGTCATAAGGAATAAAGCCAGATTGGTTGCCAAGGGCTATTCTCAACAAGAGGGAATAGATTTTGATGAGACATTTGCTCCAGTTGCAAGACTTGAAGCCATCAGAATCTTTCTCTCGAACATACTATAAAAAATACTAAATAAAGTCGAATCAAATAGATTATAGAGTCTTAAATCTCTCGAACAAAGTTCTCCAAATTGAAAATATGAAAATTACAGAAGTAAAATGTAAACGACTAGATTGTAGTAGAATTCTAACTAAAAATAGTCGGGCCACTACATCCTTTTATTGAAAAATTTATTGAAAAATAAAGAAAATAAATAGAGAATAACGCTTTCTCTAAATCTTCAATCTTTAAGCATCCTTAAGCTATATTCGCATGACAAACAACCAAGACATCTGGATTTTTGGAAATAAGAGCAGTCACATGCATCGTTCCAAAGGTAACAAGCCTCCAAAGCGTCCCACCAATGACATCGCCATTCGTCCTAGCAAATATAGCGTTCAAAGTGCAAGAACCAGATGGTTCCGAAGGAGATATTTTTCCTACAGGCCCTGTCAAAGAAAGTAAGCAAAGTCTCTCAGAAAATATTGTTGGATGTACTGATGAGATGAGGCTTATGGAAGCATCTGTAATCATTCCTGAACCACCCAGAACATTCATAAAAATATTTCTTGAATGAGCAAACTGTTTTAGCCATTCAATGACATCTTTCCCATGCGGGATTTCAAGAACAATAGACTTCATTTCCGAAGTCATTTCGATGGTGTTTTCTTTCGCCTTGTTTTTTGAACCACGAGGACGTCCTCGTGGCCTGGACAATGAAAAATGACCACCAGACGCCACAATATCGTTTTCAACAGACTGGCCCATATTATTTATATCATTACCAACTCCTGGATTAGACATTCGAGTGTTTGGCAATGGTTGAGAGTGGTGTTCTTCGCTGTTAATTATAGTAGGATTAGTGTAGCCCATTGAATTTGGGATTTGAAGAGCAGGTGAAGAGTAATTCATAGAATTTGAGAAAGAAAATGAATACTTGTGATTCATCTTTTGAAGGTTAAGCAAAGATATATAATATTGGGTGAAATGTGATTAGAGTTGTGGGTTATAGTCCTTTTTATAATTGAATTTGACGTGCTCTCTCAAGAAATACAAAGATTCCATACAGTTGGAAAAAGTATTATTTTTCTTTTCCAGGAATTTGAATTGAATAATCAATCCTTATCATATTTTCTAAAATTGAGAGGCCAAAAAGTTGTTAATATTTGATTCGTCTCATAAAAAAGCGTTATACCAATATACGATTACAGATGAATTTCTAAAACTAGAATCGAAATATTAAACAAATATACAATGTTTATTTACCAATAGATGTCATCGACAAAAATATTAGGCACGAATTTTAAATATTAAATTATTTTGATTGCAAAATTGAAAACATATTTAAACATTATGGTCTGTAAAATTTAATTATTAATTTACTATTTCTCTTCATTGTTTTCCGTGCTCATATCAGTATTTTTTGGTGCATTATTATCGTAATATTATGAGATTTAGTTGAGAACTTCCTCTGCCACCTTAAACTTTCAGATGAACTGGTTACTTAATGATCTATCATAGCTTAGTCAGACTAAGTTCGACTCCTTACTTTTGAGTTAGGGGAGTATTAAAATAATATTATAAGATTCAGTTGGGTATTTTTCTAATATCTTCAGATTTTAGGTGAGCTGATATCTAATAATATTCTAATTTTTGTGTGTTATTTGATCCGTCTTTTATTAATATTTTCAACTATTTAAACAATAATTACTACATAAACATACTCAATAGAGGAAAAGTTTATAATTTTTTAGATATCTTACACTCCCTCAAAATATAATATAATTGCAAAAGTAACTACATTTCTTTTACAATTGTTTGTAGTTGAATGATCAATTCTAATAATATTTTCTATAAATGTTAGGATAAAAGATTGTTGGTCGAAATCATACGAAAACGATACAAAAATACCATCATTGATGAATTTTCGATGAATTTTTTATAAGAAGGATACAAAAGATTAAGTCACTAACGCCTAGATAGAAAATAAAATATGAAGGTTTCATATTATAGAATGGTGAAAATAAAATAAATTTGTAGGTTTTTCGGAAATTATAATATAAAAATATCAATTAATGGATTAAAAACCATCTTTAATACTTGTTAACTCTATTGATTTATGATCTACCTTGGTTAGTTGTCGAAAAATAAAGTGAAGTGTAGATGAGAGCGGGGCTATTCAAAAAATTCAAAATCTGAGACCAAGTCGGATCCAATCCAAAAAAGTACGGGCTGGCTCGTCCCGAGATACAGACCTTCAAAGAGTCTTTTTTTATTTAAAAGTCCGACCCTAAAAACTTCTTGCTACTAATAATATATATATAAGTATAACTGTGTAAACAAGTAATGTATTTGCTGAAGGAATGCTTCGACTTATTTATTTCCCAGAGAGTTATAGCAATATATAGAAAGTGCAGAAAAACTAACATGCTAAAAATTAGCCCACGTACAAAGTGGTTTCCTAAACAAACTCTAACATCTCATGACTTATTCTTTCTCCTAAAAACATGCCATCGACAAAATACTAATTCAAATAACTAAATAGAACAATGCAATAATAAATACTTTGAGATTAATTTCAACAATCTCCCCCTTAATCTCAAAGTCCTCCGTTCAGATCCTTAACTCCCAATAGCTTCCTCATGTTCTCAAACTTGACAGTGGCCAACCCCTTTGTTAGAATGTCTGCTCTCTGACTGTTGCTGCAAACATGCCTCAAGACGACTTCTCCTCTTTCAACACACTCTCTAATAAAGTGAAACCGTATATCAATGTGTTTACTCCTACCGTGGAACATTGGGTTCTTCGCCAAGTCGATTGCAGACCGGTTGTCTATACACAGCACCACTGGTCCAATAGTCTTCGAGGTGATTTGCACCAGGATGTTTCGAAGCCAAATTCCCTGACAGGCTGTGGCAGTGGCCGCCATGAATTCAGCTTCACAGCTTGAGAGAGCAACGCATTTCTGTTTTTGAGAGACCCAGGTTATGATACTTTCGTTTAGGTAAAACACCATTCCTCCAGTGCTCTTCCGGTCATCCAGTTGTCCACCCAAATCGCTGTCGTTGTATCCTGTCAACACATGATTTCCACTGTCCTTCGAGTATACTAAGCCATGATGAATCGTTCCTTTGATGTACCTTAGGATATGTTTTACAGCATCCATGTGTTTCTTGGTGGGTTTCTCCATATATCTACTTACCACACCTACATAGTATGCAATATCCGGCCGTGTGTGAACTAGATATCTAAGCCCACCCACCACACTTTTATATTCTGTAGCATCGACCAATTTTCCCATTTCGTCACGGCTGAGCTGTTCCTTTGGGTCCATTGGATACTTGGTTGGGTTGCAGTTTGCCATGCCAGCTTTGTCCAGAATTTTCCGAGCATATCCTGCCTGTTTGAGCTCGATGCATCCTTCTCTCTGAGCGACTTCGAGTCCTAAGTAGTAACTTAGTTTGCCCATGTCACTCATTTCAAACTGCAGCTGCATTTGTTTCTTGAATGCTTCAATGGCTGTGACACTTGTTCCGGTTACCAATAGATCATCCACGTAAACTGCTATAACTAGGCTTTCATCTCCCTTTCTCCTTGTATAAACTGCATGCTCGTAGGGACAACGGGTAAATCCAAGACTTAAAAGACAAGAGTTTAGCTTAGCATACCACGCACGAGGTGCTTGACGGAGGCCATATAGTGCTTTCATTAACTTGTACACCAACTTTTCTTGCCCCTTCTTCTCAAAACCTTGAGGCTGGGCCACATATACGTCTTCCTTGATGTCCCCATTTAAAAAAGCTGTCTTTACGTCGAGGTGATGAACCTCCCACTTCTCTTTGGCTGCCAGAGCTAGTAATAATCTCACCGTTTCCAGTCGAGTGACAGGTGCATAAACTTCATCGAAATCAATGTCGTGCTCTTGTACATATCCTTTGGCCACGAGGCGTGCTTTGTGCTTCACTATTCTTCCGTTTGCATCCCTTTTGAGTTTGTAGATCCACTTTAGGCCTATCACTTTTTCTCCAGGTGGCAAACTCGTCAATCTCCACGTTTTATTCGCCTCGATTGAGTCCATCTCTAGCTTCATGGCCCTCTGCCAGTTCACATCTTTTACTGCTTGTGCATAGTTGGCTGGTTCGTCCACACCCATGAGGAGGAGTTCTTCATCATCTTCCATATTTTCAATAGCAGCATAGACCTCACTAACTAGCTTAAATCTTTTGGGTGTCGTACTGTCATCATAATTATCAGAATTAATTCTTGATACAGAGCTCTGACAGCTTGGAGTTCTTACCTGAGATCCGTCGCTGTCAGTATCATAGTTGTTCCCAGATTCTTGCGACCTTGGTGTGGTCTCCTGTGAGTTATCTCCGTTATCTGAATTTGCATCATCAGTTCTGTCCTCTTCTTTGATGTTCTCCATGTCTGGTACTGTGAAATATTCTGGTGTATTCTCGTCTCCATTTTCCTCGTTCCACGGCCATTGCTTTGCTTCTTCAAACACTACATCCCGGCTTATATGTACTCGATTTTCGTTGGGATCGTACAACCTGTATCCTTTTGTGCCAGGCTCTCTACCCAGATTTACTACCCTTTTGCTACGATCATCGAGCTTTGTGTTGTGAATGCTTGGAGTTTTCATATGGGCCATACACCCAAAGACACGAACATGACTGATGTCTGGCTTTTTGTTTGACCAGGCTTCATATAGTGTTTGTTGTGTTAACGCCCTTGTGGGTAATCTGTTTAGTAGATAGACCGCATTTCGAACAGCTTCAGCCCACAACTTTGCTGGCAACTGCATCTCTTTCAAGCTGGTCCTCGTCATTTCCACTATAGTCCTGTTGCGACGCTCTACTACCCCATTTTGTTGAGGGGTGTAAGGTGTCGTGAAGTTTCTTTTAATTCCGGCCCCTTCACAGTACTCCCTGAATTCATTAGAGTTGAATTCGCCACCTCTGTCCGTTCTGAGCACTTTGATCCTTCTCTCAAGTCCATCTTCAACCAACGCTCGAAAATTTTTGAATGTTTGTAGAGCTTCACTCTTGGTTTTAAGAAAATATACCCACATGTACCTGCTATAGTCATCGACCAAGAGAAAGAAATACCTGTATCCTGAGGTTGTGGTTGGCTGAATTGGTCCGCATAAATCACCGTGAATTAATTCAAGCACCTTCTTTGCACTGTATTTGGCTTTACCAGGAAAAGGTCTCCTGATTTGCTTTCCCATCAGGCAACCATCACAAACTGCACGTTGCTGGGTTATCCTGGGCATTCCTTCCACCATTCGTTATTTTGACATGAGAGCCATGGCTTGATAATTAACGTGGCCAAGTCGGGCGTGCCATAGTTTTGAGAGTTCCTCCGTTTTGCTCATTAAGCATTCCTGTTTGTTAGTTTCTATCAAAATTTTATAAAGACGGTTTGGGGATCGCTTTACCTTCATCAATAGTTGTTCTTGTGCGTCATATACTCTCAAAAAATCCCCTTTTAGTTCCACCTTGTAGCCTTCTTCGGACATCTGCCCCAATGAGATAATATTGTTTCGTAAACTAGGAATGTAGTATACCTCAGAGAACTGTTTTTCTTCTCCATTTTTGTACATGAATCGAACTGAACCTTTGCCTCGGATCTCGACAGTAGAACCATCACCAAATCGAACTTGTCCAGTAATATTTTCATCCAACTCAGTGAATTTACCTCTGAATCCTGTCATATGGTTGCTTGCCCCGTTGTCGAGATACCAAATATTGGACTCGCTTACTTGCTCCCCGTCCCTGATCAGTTGTAGTGATGCTGATTTTTCTGCATTTACGAACAGTTGTGGATCAGTTTTATCATGCTTTGCCAGAAGGAGGGCAGGTTCATCGTCCATTACGGCCATATTTGCCTCTGCATCGGTCGTTCCTCTGTTTCTCCTGGGTTTCTTACAATCTGAAGCAAAATGACCGTAAATGTTACAATTAAAACACTTAATATTACTCTTGTCAAACCTGCCTCGACCCCTTTGTCTTGGGTTTCTTTCATTAGTCCTTTTCAGCCACTCCTCGCGTGTCAGTAGGAGTTTCTTCTCTTCCCCATCACGTTTTGCCCACTCTTCCTCGGTCAACATTAGCTGGTTCTCCTTAGTTTCTGTCTTACCCTTTACACGTTCTTCGTGTGCTTTGAGAGCTCCCACAGCCTCCTCGACAGACATGTTCTCCAAATCTCCAAATTGTTCAAGTGTGGAGGTTATTTACAGGAATCTGGTTGGGACGGCACGTAACAGCTTCTTTACGACGTAGGACTCGTCCATCGTTTCGCCCAATGCTCGTATATTGGTTACGAGCCCAATCATCCTCATCTGAAAATCCTCAATTTGTTCAGTCTCATTCATATGCAGCATTTCAAACTCTGACTTCAGATTTTGTATCCGTGCCCTTTTTGCTTTGTCTGCACCTTGACATAATACTTTTATCGTGTCCCAAGCATCTTTTGCCGTTTTCTTGCTGGTGATCGTTAGCAACACGTCTTCAGGGAGTCCCTGATATATCATTGCCAACGCTACGTTGTCAGCTTTCTCTTCTACTGCCACCTTGGGATCGATGGGTTCGATAGCGCACCATACCCCCTGTGCTTGCATCACCACCTTCATTTTAAGGGCCCAAGCCGTATAGTTGTTTCTGGCAAGCGTTGGATAACTCAGACCGTACGAACCTCCTTTCGTTTTGTTCCCCTCCATCGCTGGTGAGATCGTCAGTCAAAGCCTTCTGGCTCTGATACCACTTCTTGCTACTAACAATATATATATAAGTATAACTGTGTAAACAAGTAATGTATTTGCTGAAGGAATGCTTCGACTTATTTATTTCCCAGAGAGTTACAGCAATATATAGAAAGTGCAGAAAAACTAACATGCTAAAAATTAGCCCACGTACAAAGTGGTTTCCTAAACAAACTCTAACATCTCATGACTTATTCTTTCTCCTAAAAACATGCCATCAACAAAATACTAATTCAAATAACTAAATAGAACAATGCAATAATAAATACTTTGAGATTAATTTCAACAAAATTCGTGTAAAAGTCCGGTATTGAAAAAATTGGATAGTAGTCCAGATTAAAAGAAGCATGATTCGGGCGGGATAAAAATTTGAGCTTTTTGATAAAATTCATTTTCTATATAAATTTTTTAATAATTCTCAAATATATATTACATTATTAGAACTTAGAAGTTGAATACGATATATTTTATTAGTTGTCAATTTGATACCCTGAATAACAATCAATAATTTGTTAATTGTCAATTTAATACTCTAAATATTAGAATTTAAGGTTAATAAATGAGATATTTAAATGTAATATAAAAAAATTATTTATTTTAGTATCAAATTATTTGTCATAATCTAAAATATTAGTTCTTTGACAAAAAAATAGTAACTCATGATCTCTAAAACACTCACTTTAACTTTACTTTAACAACTTAAACTTTCTGACAATGTATTAGATCGTGGTGTCGGATTCGAATTCTTGCTTTTAAGTGAGAGGGTGTTATAATAATATTATAAGATCCAGTAGAAATAATATCTTAAAATTTTAGATGACCCGGTTACTAAACATGCATAACATTCTAATATTTATGTATTATTTGATCAGTCTTTCATTACCGAGTTTCACTGTTCAAGCCGCATATTACTAAAAAACAAGCTCAAAAGAGGAAAAATGTGCAATTTTGCCGATATCTTCCCTCCCTCTGAAATATAATACAATAGCAAAAATAATTATTATGTTTCCCTTTTTGATTATATATATTTGAATGATCACTTTAATAATATTTTCAAGGTAAAATTTAGAAAATTTTACCCTGTTTTGGGTCTAATTTATGTGCGGGATACATAAAGTAAAATCATTTTTTTGTTTTTCAATTTAAGTCTGATCATGTGTGTATATAAAAAAAATACTTTGAATACACTTATGAAAA
Source organism: Apium graveolens (assembly GCF_009905375.1). Taxonomy (NCBI): domain Eukaryota; kingdom Viridiplantae; phylum Streptophyta; class Magnoliopsida; order Apiales; family Apiaceae; genus Apium; species Apium graveolens. Next base: position 241,584,701 of record NC_133656.1, read on the forward strand.
CTTATACATGAAATAATTGAAATAATTTATATTTTAATTTATATAAGATTTTACTAGAAAATCCATCAAAATCCACATGTTTTTCAAATAAAAAGAAATTTGTGGACTTTTAAATATCGTCTGAAATTTTTAAAATTCAAATTAAATACCCTAAGATTTTGATAGATTTTTTTAAATCTGGATTGAATACACATTTACAATCCAAATTGAATACCTCCATATTTTGCATAATTTTACAAAATCTAAATTAAATACCCATAATATTAAAAATCCTTAAAATCTTATTTGAAAACACCTCTCTAAATTGTTCATGCACACCTTATTTGTATAAACAAATTTTGATAAACACCATTAGAGACGAGACTCTATGCGGACTGTGTAAAATTAAAATTAACAATAATGAATTTATATTTATATTATTATTCAATCTCCAAAATCAACGAATTACTTAAAATTTATATTATTATTCATTGTCTAAAATTTAAATTGAATACACAATGTGGGATTTCATTGATACTTTTATGTTATAAGTTATTTTAATAATATATTTTATCAAACAAATTTGAGATTTCACGTTCTCAAAGATTTTACTCCCTCCGTCCTCTTCATTCTGGTTATTTCCGATTATGTCCCGAAATTATATTTCACTCTTAATTAATATGATCATTTAAGGGTTAATTATGTTAATGTTTTTGAAAAGTAGAATAATTTTTTGATAACTTTTAATTTGTTTGATATTTTGATAACTTTTTGAATCAAAGGTGAGAATGATAAAATAAGTGGGACAGAACTAGGAGTAATATTTTATCAAAATATATTGGATTATGGGTAGTTGAGGTGGGGTGGGTTGGATAACTGGATTAGGAAATTGATTTCAAATGAATCGGCTACAAGCCCAATATTTCTGCAATTGCTCTGAATTTAGGGCTTTCGAGATAAATGGATTGGGATTACAAATAAAAAATGACTTCATTTGCACGTAAAGATTATATCTATATTTTTGGCTTTCGAGATAAGTATTAGAGTTATAATTTTTATTTTTTCTCTTTGAATGCTCTAATTCTTTACAAAGTGTACCATTTGTAACATTTTTATTTTTTCTTAGAACTTCTGTAGGATAATGTTTAAAATCACATTCGCACATTATCGAACGAACTGAAAACCTCTTTAATATTAAAAAAATCTTTTTATAACTAGCAAATTACCATGCTATGATAACTCAATAAAAAAAGTCCAAAAAATATATAACTGTAGATACTCACTCACAAATATAAAAAAACAAGCACCGGAGAAAAAGAAAATATATATATATACAAGAGCAACGATACCCGTTATTCGAGTTGAGTATACAAGAAAATCAAATAAAACTACCAATATATTGAGAAAAGGTTGCTACTAAAATAAAAAGAGAAAGACATCCACTATTAAGGAAAATGATATTTAAAACAGAATCCTAAAGAATTTGGAGGCGTTGAAGCGTGCATCGCAAGTAAAAATATTCAAATCCGAAATAAATAGATTTTAGAGATGTAAAACATACTATAAAAAATACTAAATAAAGTCGAATCAAATAGATTATAGATTCTTAAATCTCTCGAACAAAGTTCTCCAAATTGAAAATAGTAAAATGTAAACGACTAGATTGTAGTAGAATTCTAACTAAAAATAGTCGGGCCACTACATCCTTTTATTGAAAAATAAAGAACATAAATAGAGAATAACGCTTTCTCTAAATCTTCAATCTTTAAGCATCTTTAAGCTATATTCGCATGACAAACAACCAAGACATCTGGATTTTTGGAAATAAGAGCAGTCACATGCATCGTTCCAAAGGTAACAAGCCTCCAAAGCGTCCCACCAATGACATCACCATTCGTCCTAGCAAATATAGCGTTCAAAGTACAAGAACCAGATGGTTCCGAAGGAGATATTTTTCCTACAGGCCCTGTCAAAGAAAGTAAGCAAAGTCTCTCAGAAAATATTGTTGGATGTACTGATGAGATGAGGCTTATGGAAGCATCTGTAATCATTCCTGAACCACCCAGAACATTCATAAAAATATTTCTTGAATGAGCAAACTGTTTCAGCCATTCAATGACATCTTTCCCAGGTGGGATTTCAAGAACAATAGACTTCATTTCCGAAGTCATTTCGATGGTGTTTTCTTTCGCCTTGTTTTTTGAACCACGAGGACGTCCTCGTGGCCTGGAGAATGAAAAATGACCACCAGACGCCACAATATCGTTTTCACCAGACTGGCCCATATTATTTATATCATTACCAACTCCTGGATTAGACATTCGAGTGTTTGGCAATGGTTGAGAGTGGTGTTCTTCGCTGTTAATTATAGTAGGATTAGTGTAGCCCATTGAATTTGGGATTTGAAGAGCAGGTGAAGAGTAATTCATAGAATTTGAGAAAGAAAACGAATACTTGTGATTCATCTTTTGAAGGTTAAGCAAAGATATATAATATTGGGTGAAATGTGATTAGAGTTGTGGGTTATAGTCCTTTTTATAATTGAATTTGACGTGCTCTCTCAAGAAATACAAAGATTCCATACAGTTGGAAAAGGTATTATTTTTCTTTTCCAGGAATTTGAATTGAATAATCAATCCTTATCATATTTTCTAAAATTGAGAGGCCAAAAAGTTGTTAATATTTGATTCGTCTCATAAAAAAGCGTTATACCAATATACGATTACAGATGAATTTCTAAAACTAGAATCGAAATATTAAACAAATATACAACGTTTATTTACCAATAGATGTCATCGACAAAAATATTAGGCACGAATTTTAAATATTAAATTATTTTGATTGCAAAATCGAAAACATATTTAAACATTATGGTCTGTAAAATTTAATTATTAATTTACTATTTCTCTTCATTGTTTTCCGTGCTCATATCAGTATTTTTTGGTGCATTATTATCGTAATATTATGAGATTTAGTTGAGAACTTCCTCTGCCACCTTAAACTTTCAGATGAACTGGTTACTTAATGATCTATCATAGCTTAGTCAGACTAAGTTCGACTCCTTACTTTTGAGTTAGGGGAGTATTAAAATAATATTATAAGATTCAGTTGGGGTATTTTTCTAATATCTTCAGATTTTAGGTGAGCTGATATCTAATAATATTCTAATTTTTGTGTGTTATTTGATCCGTCTTTTATTAATATTTTCAACTGTTTAAACGATAATTACTACATAAACATACTCAATAGAGGAAAAGTTTATAATTTTTTAGATATCTTACACTCCCTCAAAATATAATATAATTGCAAAAGTAACTACATTTCTTTTACAATTGTTTGTAGTTGAATGATCAATTCTAATAATATTTTCTATAAATGTTAGGATAAAAGATTGTTGGTCGAAATCATACGAAAACGATACAAAAATACCATCATTGATGAATTTTCGATGAATTTTCTATAAGAAGGATACAAAAGATTAAGTCACTAACGCCTAGATAGAAAATAAAATATGAAGGTTTCATATTATAGAATGGTGAAAATAAAATAAATTTGTAGGTTTTTCGGAAATTATAATATAAAAATATCAATTAATGGATTAAAAACCATCTTTAATACTTGTTTACTCTATTGATTTATTATCTACCTTGGTTAGTTGTCGAAAAATAAAGTGAAGTGTAGATGAGAGCGGGGCTATTCAAAAAATTCAAAATCTGAGACCAAGTCGGATCCAATCCAAAAAAGTACGGGCTGGCTCGTCCCGAGATACAGACCTTCAAAGAGTCTTTTTTTATTTAAAAGTCCAACCCTAAAAATTCGTGTAAAAGTCCGGTATTGAAAAAATTGGATAGTAGTCCAGATTAAAAGAAGCATGATTCGGGCGGGATAAAAATTTGAGCTTTTTGATAAAATTCATTTTCTATATAAAATTTTTAATAATTCTCAAATATATATTACATTATTAGAACTTAGAAGTTGAATACGATATATTTTATTAGTTGTCAATTTGATACCCTGAATAACAATCAATAATTTGTTAATTGTCAATTTAATACTCTAAATATTAGAATTTAAGGTTAATAAATGAGATATTTAAATGTAATATAAAAAAATTATTTATTTTAGTATCAAATTATTTGTCATAATCTAAAATATTAGTTCTTTGACAAAAAAATAGTAACTCATGATCTCTAAAACACTCACTTTAACTTTACTTTAACAACTTAAACTTTCTGACAATGTATTAGATCGTGGTGTCGGATTCGAATTCTTGCTTTTAAGTGAGAGGGTGTTATAATAATATTATAAGATCCAGTAGAAATAATATCTTAAAATTTTAGATGACCCGGTTACTAAACATGCATAACATTCTAATATTTATGTATTATTTGATCAGTCTTTCATTACCGAGTTTCACTGTTCAAGCCGCATATTACTAAAAAACAGGCTCAAAAGAGGAAAAATGTGCAATTTTGCCGATATCTTCCCTCCCTCTGAAATATAATACAATAGCAAAAATAATTATTATGTTTCCCTTTTTGATTATATATATTTGAATGATCACTTTAATAATATTTTCAAGGTAAAATTTAGAAAATTTTACCCTGTTTTGGGTCTAATTTATGTGCGGGATACATAAAGTAAAATCATTTTTTTTGTTTTTCAATTTAAGTCTGATCATGTGTGTATATAAAAAAAATACTTTGAATACACTTATGAAAACTTATACATGAAATAATTGAAATAATTTACATTTTAATTTATATAAGATTTTACTAGAAAATCCATCAAAATCCACATGTTTTTCAAATAAAAAGAAATTTGTGGACTTTTAAATATCGTCTGAAATTTTTAAAACCCAAATTAAATACCCTAAGATTTTGATAGATTTTTTTAAATCTGGATTGAATACACATTTACAATCCAAATTGAATACCTCCATATTTTGCATAATTTTACAAAATCTAAATTAAATACCCATAATATTAAAAATCCTTAAAATCTTATTTGAAAACACCTCTCTAAATTGTTCATGCACACCTTATTTGTATAAACAAATTTTGATAAACACCATTAGAGACGAGACTCTATGCGGACTGTGTAAAATTAAAATTAACAATAATGAATTTATATTTATATTATTATTCAATCTCCAAAATCAACGAATTACTTAAAATTTATATTATTATTCATTGTCTAAAATTTAAATTGAATACACAATGTGGGATTTCATTGATACTTTTATGTTATAAGTTATTTTAATAATATATTTTATCAAACAAATTTGAGATTTCACGTTCTCAAAGATTTTACTCCCTCCGTCCTCTTCATTCTGGTTATTTCCGATTATGTCCCGAAATTATATTTCACTCTTAATTAATATGATCATTTAAGGGTTAATTATGTTAATGTTTTTGAAAAGTAGAATAATTTTTTGATAACTTTTAATTTGTTTGATATTTTGATAACTTTTTGAATCAAAGGTGAGAATGATAAAATAAGTGGGACAGAACTAGGAGTAATATTTTATCAAAATATATTGGATTATGGGTAGTTGAGGTGGGGTGGGTTGGATAACTGGATTAGGAAATTGATTTCAAATGAATCGGCTACAAGCCCAATATTTCTGCAATTGCTCTGAATTTAGGGCTTTCGAGATAAATGGATTGGGATTACAAATAAAAAATGACTTCATTTGCACGTAAAGATTATATCTATATTTTTGGCTTTCGAGATAAGTATTAGAGTTATAATTTTTATTTTTTCTCTTTGAATGCTCTAATTCTTTACAAAGTGTACCATTTGTAACATTTTTATTTTTTCTTAGAACTTCTGTAGGATAATGTTTAAAATCACATTCGCACATTATCGAACGAACTGAAAACCTCTTTAATATTAAAAAAATCTTTTTATAACTAGCAAATTACCATGCTATGATAACTCAATAAAAAAAGTCCAAAAAATATATAACTGTAGATACTCACTCACAAATATAAAAAAACAAGCACCGGAGAAAAAGAAAATATATATATATACAAGAGCAACGATACCCGTTATTCGAGTTGAGTATACAAGAAAATCAAATAAAACTACCAATATATTGAGAAAAGGTTGCTACTAAAATAAAAAGAGAAAGACATCCACTATTAAGGAAAAACGATATTTAAAACAGAATCCTAAAGAATTTGGAGGCGTTGAAGCGTGCATCGCAAGTAAAAATATTCAAATCCGAAATAAATAGATTTTAGAGATGTAAAACATACTATAAAAAATACTAAATAAAGTCGAATCAAATAGATTATAGAGTCTTAAATCTCTCGAACAAAGTTCTCCAAATTGAAAATAGTAAAATGTAAACGACTAGATTGTAGTAGAATTCTAACTAAAAATAGTCGGGCCACTACATCCTTTTATTGAAAAATAAAGAAAATAAATAGAGAATAACGCTTTCTCTAAATCTTCAATCTTTAAGCATCCTTAAGCTATATTCGCATGACAAACAACCAAGACATCTGGATTTTTGGAAATAAGAGCAGTCACATGCATCGTTCCAAAGGTAACAAGCCTCCAAAGCGTCCCACCAATGACATCGCCATTCGTCCTAGCAAATATAGCGTTCAAAGTACAAGAACCAGATGGTTCCGAAGGAGATATTTTTCCTACAGGCCCTGTCAAAGAAAGTAAGCAAAGTCTCTCAGAAAATATTGTTGGATGTACTGATGAGATGAGGCTTATGGAAGCATCTGTAATCATTCCTGAACCACCCAGAACATTCATAAAAATATTTCTTGAATGAGCAAACTGTTTCAGCCATTCAATGACATCTTTCCCAGGCGGGATTTCAAGAACAATAGACTTCATTTCCGAAGTCATTTCGATGGTGTTTTCTTTCGCCTTGTTTTTTGAACCACGAGGACGTCCTCGTGGCCTGGAGAATGAAAAATGACCACCAGACGCCACAATATCGTTTTCACCAGACTGGCCCATATTATTTATATCATTACCAACTCCTGGATTAGACATTCGAGTGTTTGGCAATGGTTGAGAGTGGTGTTCTTCGCTGTTAATTATAGTAGGATTAGTGTAGCCCATTGAATTTGGGATTTGAAGAGCAGGTGAAGAGTAATTCATAGAATTTGAGAAAGAAAACGAATACTTGTGATTCATCTTTTGAAGGTTAAGCAAAGATATATAATATTGGGTGAAATGTGATTAGAGTTGTGGGTTATAGTCCTTTTTATAATTGAATTTGACGTGCTCTCTCAAGAAATACAAAGATTCCATACAGTTGGAAAAAGTATTATTTTTCTTTTCCAGGAATTTGAATTGAATAATCAATCCTTATCATATTTTCTAAAATTGAGAGGCCAAAAAGTTGTTAATATTTGATTCGTCTCATAAAAAAGCGTTATACCAATATACGATTACAGATGAATTTCTAAAACTAGAATCGAAATATTAAACAAATATACAACGTTTATTTACCAATAGATGTCATCGACAAAAATATTAGGCACGAATTTTAAATATTAAATTATTTTGATTGCAAAATCGAAAACATATTTAAACATTATGGTCTGTAAAATTTAATTATTAATTTACTATTTCTCTTCATTGTTTTCCGTGCTCATATCAGTATTTTTTGGTGCATTATTATCGTAATATTATGAGATTTAGTTGAGAACTTCCTCTGCCACCTTAAACTTTCAGATGAACTGGTTACTTAATGATCTATCATAGCTTAGTCAGACTAAGTTCGACTCCTTACTTTTGAGTTAGGGGAGTATTAAAATAATATTATAAGATTCAGTTGGGGTATTTTTCTAATATCTTCAGATTTTAGGTGAGCTGATATCTAATAATATTCTAATTTTTGTGTGTTATTTGATCCGTCTTTTATTAATATTTTCAACTGTTTAAACGATAATTACTACATAAACATACTCAATAGAGGAAAAGTTTATAATTTTTTAGATATCTTACACTCCCTCAAAATATAATATAATTGCAAAAGTAACTACATTTCTTTTACAATTGTTTGTAGTTGAATGATCAATTCTAATAATATTTTCTATAAATGTTAGGATAAAAGATTGTTGGTCGAAATCATACGAAAACGATACAAAAATACCATCATTGATGAATTTTCGATGAATTTTCTATAAGAAGGATACAAAAGATTAAGTCACTAACGCCTAGATAGAAAATAAAATATGAAGGTTTCATATTATAGAATGGTGAAAATAAAATAAATTTGTAGGTTTTTCGGAAATTATAATATAAAAATATCAATTAATGGATTAAAAACCATCTTTAATACTTGTTAACTCTATTGATTTATGATCTACCTTGGTTAGTTGTCGAAAAATAAAGTGAAGTGTAGATGAGAGCGGGGCTATTCAAAAAATTCAAAATCTGAGACCAAGTCGGATCCAATCCAAAAAAGTACGGGCTGGCTCGTCCCGAGATACAGACCTTCAAAGAGTCTTTTTTTATTTAAAAGTCCGACCCTAAAAATTCGTGTAAAAGTCCGGTATTGAAAAAATTGGATAGTAGTCCAGATTAAAAGAAGCATGATTCGGGCGGGATAAAAATTTGAGCTTTTTGATAAAATTCATTTTCTATATAAAATTTTTAATAATTCTCAAATATATATTACATTATTAGAACTTAGAAGTTGAATACGATATATTTTATTAGTTGTCAATTTGATACCCTGAATAACAATCAATAATTTGTTAATTGTCAATTTAATACTCTAAATATTAGAATTTAAGGTTAATAAATGAGATATTTAAATGTAATATAAAAAAATTATTTGTTTTAGTATCAAATTATTTGTCATAATCTAAAATATTAGTTCTTTGACAAAAAAATAGTAACTCATGATCTCTAAAACACTCACTTTAACTTTACTTTAACAACTTAAACTTTCTGACAATGTATTAGATCGTGGTGTCGGATTCGAATTCTTGCTTTTAAGTGAGAGGGTGTTATAATAATATTATAAGATCCAGTAGAAATAATATCTTAAAATTTTAGATGACCCGGTTACTAAACATGCATAACATTCTAATATTTATGTATTATTTGATCAGTCTTTCATTACCGAGTTTCACTGTTCAAGCCGCATATTACTAAAAAACAGGCTCAAAAGAGGAAAAATGTGCAATTTTTCCGATATCTTCCCTCCCTCTGAAATATAATACAATAGCAAAAATAATTATTATGTTTCCCTTTTTGATTATATATATTTGAATGATCACTTTAATAATATTTTCAAGGTAAAATTTAGAAAATTTTACCCTGTTTTGGGTCTAATTTATGTGCGGGATACATAAAGTAAAATCATTTTTTTTGTTTTTCAATTTAAGTCTGATCATGTGTGTATATAAAAAAAATACTTTGAATACACTTATGAAAACTTATACATGAAATAATTGAAATAATTTACATTTTAATTTATATAAGATTTTACTAGAAAATCCATCAAAATCCACATGTTTTTCAAATAAAAAGAAATTTGTGGACTTTTAAATATCGTCTGAAATTTTTAAAACCCAAATTAAATACCCTAAGATTTTGATAGATTTTTTTAAATCTGGATTGAATACACATTTACAATCCAAATTGAATACCTCCATATTTTGCATAATTTTACAAAATCTAAATTAAATACCCATAATATTAAAATCCTTAAAATCTTATTTGAAAACACCTCTCTAAATTGTTCATGCACACCTTATTTGTATAAACAAATTTTGATAAACACCATTAGAGACGAGACTCTATGCGGACTGTGTAAAATTAAAATTAACAATAATGAATTTATATTTATATTATTATTCAATCTCCAAAATCAACGAATTACTTAAAATTTATATTATTATTCATTGTCTAAAATTTAAATTGAATACACAATGTGGGATTTCATTGATACTTTTATGTTATAAGTTATTTTAATAATATATTTTATCAAACAAATTTGAGATTTCACGTTCTCAAAGATTTTACTCCCTCCGTCCTCTTCATTCTGGTTATTTCCGATTATGTCCCGAAATTATATTTCACTCTTAATTAATATGATCATTTAAGGGTTAATTATGTTAATGTTTTTGAAAAGTAGAATAATTTTTTGATAACTTTTAATTTGTTTGATATTTTGATAACTTTTTGAATCAAAGGTGAGAATGATAAAATAAGTGGGACCGAACTAGGAGTAATATTTTATCAAAATATATTGGATTATGGGTAGTTGAGGTGGGGTGGGTTGGATAACTGGATTAGGAAATTGATTTCAAATGAATCGGCTACAAGCCCAATATTTCTGCAATTGCTCTGAATTTAGGGCTTTCGAGATAAATGGATTGGGATTACAAATAAAAAATGACTTCATTTGCACGTAAAGATTATATCTATATTTTTGGCTTTCGAGATAAGTATTAGAGTTATAATTTTTATTTTTTCTCTTTGAATGCTCTAATTCTTTACAAAGTGTACCATTTGTAACATTTTTATTTTTTCTTAGAACTTCTGTAGGATAATGTTTAAAATCACATTCGCACATTATCGAACGAACTGAAAACCTCTTTAATATTAAAAAAATCTTTTTATAACTAGCAAATTACCATGCTATGATAACTCAATAAAAAAAGTCCAAAAAATATATAACTGTAGATACTCACTCACAAATATAAAAAAACAAGCACCGGAGAAAAAGAAAATATATATATATACAAGAGCAACGATACCCGTTATTCGAGTTGAGTATACAAGAAAATCAAATAAAACTACCAATATATTGAGAAAAGGTTGCTACTAAAATAAAAAGAGAAAGACATCCACTATTAAGAAAAACGATATTTAAAACAGAATCCTAAAGAATTTGGAGGCGTTGAAGCGTGCATCGCAAGTAAAAATATTCAAATCCGAAATAAATAGATTTTAGAGATGTAAAACATACTATAAAAAATACTAAATAAAGTCGAATCAAATAGATTATAGAGTCTTAAATCTCTCGAACAAAGTTCTCCAAATTGAAAATAGTAAAATGTAAACGACTAGATTGTAGTAGAATTCTAACTAAAAATAGTCGGGCCACTACATCCTTTTATTGAAAAATAAAGAAAATAAATAGAGAATAACGCTTTCTCTAAATCTTCAATCTTTAAGCATCCTTAAGCTATATTCGCATGACAAACAACCAAGACATCTGGATTTTTGGAAATAAGAGCAGTAACATGCATCGTTCCAAAGGTAACAAGCCTCCAAAGCGTCCCACCAATGACATCGCCATTCGTCCTAGCAAATATAGCGTTCAAAGTACAAGAACCAGATGGTTCCGAAGGAGATATTTTTCCTACAGGCCCTGTCAAAGAAAGTAAGCAAAGTCTCTCAGAAAATATTGTTGGATGTACTGATGAGATGAGGCTTATGGAAGCATCTGTAATCATTCCTGAACCACCCAGAACATTCATAAAAATATTTCTTGAATGAGCAAACTGTTTAGCCATTCAATGACATCTTTCCCAGGCGGGATTTCAAGAACAATAGACTTCATTTCCGAAGTCATTTCAATGGTGTTTTCTTTCGCCTTGTTTTTTGAACCACGAGGACGTCCTCGTGGCCTGGAGAATGAAAAATGACCACCAGACGCCACAATATCGTTTTCACCAGACTGGCCCATATTATTTATATCATTACCAACTCCTGGATTTGACATTCGAGTGTTTGGCAATGGTTGAGAGTGGTGTTCTTCGCTGTTAATTATAGTAGGATTAGTGTAGCCCATTGAATTTGGGATTTGAAGAGTAGGTGAAGAGTAATTCATAGAATTTGAGAAAGAAAACGATACTTGTGATTCATCTTTTGAAGGTTAAGCAAAGATATATAATATTGGGTGAAATGTGATTAGAGTTGTGGGTTATAGTCCTTTTTATAATTGAATTTGACGTGCTCTCTCAAGAAATACAAAGATTCCATACAGTTGGAAAAAGTATTATTTTTCTTTTCCAGGAATTTGAATTGAATAATCAATCCTTATCATATTTTCTAAAATTGAGAGGCCAAAATGTTGTTAATATTTGATTCGTCTCATAAAAAAGCGTTATACCAATATACGATTACAGATGAATTTCTAAAACTAGAATCGAAATATTAAACAAATATACAACATTTATTTACCAATAGATGTCATCGACAAAAATATTAGGCACGAATTTTAAATATTAAATTATTTTGATTGCAAAATCGAAAACATATTTAAACATTATGGTCTGTAAAATTTAATTATTAATTTACTATTTCTCTTCATTGTTTTCCGTGCTCATATCAGTATTTTTTGGTGCATTATTATCGTAATATTATGAGATTTAGTTGAGAACTTCCTCTGCCACCTTAAACTTTCAGATGAACTGGTTACTTAATGATCTATCATAGCTTAGTCAGACTAAGTTCGACTCCTTACTTTTGAGTTAGGGGAGTATTAAAATAATATTATAAGATTCAGTTGGGGTATTTTTCTAATATCTTCAGATTTTAGGTGAGCTGATATCTAATAATATTCTAATTTTTGTGTGTTATTTGATCCGTCTTTTATTAATATTTTCAACTGTTTAAACGATAATTACTACATAAACATACTCAATAGAGGAAAAGTTTATAATTTTTTAGATATCTTACACTCCCTCAAAATATAATATAATTGCAAAAGTAACTACATTTCTTTTACAATTGTTTGTAGTTGAATGATCAATTCTAATAATATTTTCTATAAATGTTAGGATAAAAGATTGTTGGTCGAAATCATACGAAAACGATACAAAAATACCATCATTGATGAATTTTCGATGAATTTTCTATAAGAAGGATACAAAAGATTAAGTCACTAACGCCTAGATAGAAAATAAAATATGAAGGTTTCATATTATAGAATGGTGAAAATAAAATAAATTTGTAGGTTTTTCGGAAATTATAATATAAAAATATCAATTAATGGATTAAAAACCATCTTTAATACTTGTTAACTCTATTGATTTATGATCTACCTTGGTTAGTTGTCGAAAAATAAAGTGAAGTGTAGATGAGAGCGGGGCTATTCAAAAAATTCAAAATCTGAGACCAAGTCGGATCCAATCCAAAAAAGTACGGGCTGGCTCGTCCCGAGATACAGACCTTCAAAGAGTCTTTTTTTATTTAAAAGTCCGACCCTAAAAATTCGTGTAAAAGTCCGGTATTGAAAAAATTGGATAGTAGTCCAGATTAAAAGAAGCATGATTCGGGCGGGATAAAAATTTGAGCTTTTTGATAAAATTCATTTTCTATATAAAATTTTTAATAATTCTCAAATATATATTACATTATTAGAACTTAGAAGTTGAATACGATATATTTTATTAGTTGTCAATTTGATACCCTGAATAACAATCAATAATTTGTTAATTGTCAATTTAATACTCTAAATATTAGAATTTAAGGTTAATAAATGAGATATTTAAATGTAATATAAAAAAATTATTTGTTTTAGTATCAAATTATTTGTCATAATCTAAAATATTAGTTCTTTGACAAAAAAATAGTAACTCATGATCTCTAAAACACTCACTTTAACTTTACTTTAACAACTTAAACTTTCTGACAATGTATTAGATCGTGGTGTCGGATTCGAATTCTTGCTTTTAAGTGAGAGGGTGTTATAATAATATTATAAGATCCAGTAGAAATAATATCTTAAAATTTTAGATGACCCGGTTACTAAACATGCATAACATTCTAATATTTATGTATTATTTGATCAGTCTTTCATTACCGAGTTTCACTGTTCAAGCCGCATATTACTAAAAAACAGGCTCAAAAGAGGAAAAATGTGCAATTTTGCAGATATCTTCCCTCCCTCTGAAATATAATACAATAGCAAAAATAATTATTATGTTTCCCTTTTTGATTATATATATTTGAATGATCACTTTAATAATATTTTCAAGGTAAAATTTAGAAAATTTTACCCTGTTTTGGGTCTAATTTATGTGCGGGATACATAAAGTAAAATCATTTTTTTTGTTTTTCAATTTAAGTCTGATCATGTGTGTATATAAAAAAAATACTTTGAATACACTTATGAAAACTTATACATGAAATAATTGAAATAATTTACATTTTAATTTATATAAGATTTTACTAGAAAATCCATCAAAATCCACATGTTTTTCAAATAAAAAGAAATTTGTGGACTTTTAAATATCGTCTGAAATTTTTAAAATCCAAATTAAATACCCTAAGATTTTGATAGATTTTTTTAAATCTGGATTGAATACACATTTACAATCCAAATTGAATACCTCCATATTTTGCATAATTTTACAAAATCTAAATTAAATACCCATAATATTAAAAATCCTTAAAATCTTATTTGAAAACACCTCTCTAAATTGTTCATGCACACCTTATTTGTATAAACAAATTTTGATAAACACCATTAGGGACGAGACTCTATGCGGACTGTGTAAAATTAAAATTAACAATAATGAATTTATATTTATATTATTATTCAATCTCCAAAATCAACGAATTACTTAAAATTTATATTATTATTTATTGTCTAAAATTTAAATTGAATACACAATGTGGGATTTCATTGATACTTTTATGTTATAAGTTATTTTAATAATATATTTTATCAAACAAATTTGAGATTTCACGTTCTCAAAGATTTTACTCCCTCCGTCCTCTTCATTCTGGTTATTTCCGATTATGTCCCGAAATTATATTTCACTCTTAATTAATATGATCATTTAAGGGTTAATTATGTTAATGTTTTTGAAAAGTAGAATAATTTTTTGATAACTTTTAATTTGTTTGATATTTTGATAACTTTTTGAATCAAAGGTGAGAATGATAAAATAAGTGGGACAGAACTAGGAGTAATATTTTATCAAAATATATTGGATTATGGGTAGTTGAGGTGGGGTGGGTTGGATAACTGGATTAGGAAATTGATTTCAAATGAATCGGCTACAAGCCCAATATTTCTGTTGGGATTACAAATAAAAAATGACTTCATTTGCACGTAAAGATTATATCTATATTTTTGGCTTTCGAGATAAGTATTAGAGTTATAATTTTTATTTTTTCTCTTTGAATGCTCTAATTCTTTACAAAGTGTACCATTTGTAACATTTTTATTTTTTCTTAGAACTTCTGTAGGATAATGTTTAAAATCACATTCGCACATTATCGAACGAACTGAAAACCTCTTTAATATTAAAAAAATCTTTTTATAACTAGCAAATTACCATGCTATGATAACTCAATAAAAAAAGTCCAAAAAATATATAACTGTAGATACTCACTCATAAATATAAAAAAACAAGCACCGGAGAAAAAGAATATATATATATATATACAAGAGCAACGATACCCGTTATTCGAGTTGAGTATACAAGAAAATCAAATAAAACTACCAATATATTGAGAAAAGGTTGCTACTAAAATAAAAAGAGAAAGACATCCACTATTAAGGAAAACGATATTTAAAACAGAATCCTAAAGAATTTGGAGGCGTTGAAGCGTGCATCGCAAGTAAAAATATTCAAATCCGAAATAAATAGATTTTAGAGATGTAAAACATACTATAAAAAATACTAAATAAAGTCGAATCAAATAGATTATAGAGTCTTAAATCTCTCGAACAAAGTTCTCCAAATTGAAAATAGTAAAATGTAAACGACTAGATTGTAGTAGAATTCTAACTAAAAATAGTCGGGCCACTACATCCTTTTATTGAAAAATAAAGAAAATAAATAGAGAATAACGCTTTCTCTAAATCTTCAATCTTTAAGCATCCTTAAGCTATATTCGCATGACAAACAACCAAGACATCTGGATTTTTGGAAATAAGAGCAGTCACATGCATCGTTCCAAAGGTAACAAGCCTCCAAAGCGTCCCACCAATGACATCGCCATTCGTCCTAGCAAATATAGCGTTCAAAGTGCAAGAACCAGATGGTTCCGAAGGAGATATTTTTCCTACAGGCCTTGTCAAAGAAAGTAAGCAAAGTCTCTCAGAAAATATTGTTGGATGTACTGATGAGATGAGGCTTATGGAAGCATTTGTAATCATTCCTGAACCACCCAGAACATTCATAAAAATATTTCTTGAATGAGCAAACTGTTTCAGCCATTCAATGACATCTTTCCCATGCGGGATTTCAAGAACAATAGACTTCATTTCCGAAGTCATTTCGATGGTGTTTTCTTTCGCCTTGTTTTTTGAACCACGAGGACGTCCTCGTGGCCTAGACAATGAAAAATGACCCCCAGACGCCACAATATCATTTCCACCAGACTGGCCCATATTACTTATATCATTACTAACTCCTAGATTAGACATTTGAGTGTTTGGCAATGGTTGAGAGTGGTGTTCTTCGCTGTTAATTTTAGTAGGATTAGTGTAGCCCATTGAATTTGGGATTTGAAGAGCAGGTGAAGAGTAATTCATAGAATTTGAGAAAGAAAATGAATACTTGTGATTCATCTTTCGAAAGCTAAGAAAAGATATAAAATATTGGGTGAAATGTGATTAGAGTTGTGGGTTATAGTCCTTTTTATAATTGATTTTGACGTGCTCTCTCAAGAAATACAAAGATTCCATACAGTTGGAAAAAGTATTATTTTTCTTTTCGAGGGAATTTGAATTGAATAATCAATCCTTATCATATTTTCTAAAATTGAGAGGCCAAAAAGTTGTTAATATTTGATTCGTCTCATAAAAAGCGTTATACCAATATACGATTACAGATGAATTTCTAAAACTAGAATCGAAATATTAAACAAAAATAGAACGTTTATTTACCAATAGATGTCATCGATAAAAATATTAGGCACGAATTTTAAATATTAAATTATTTTGATTGCAAAATCGAAAACATATTTAAACATTATGGTCTGTAAAATTTAATTATTAATTTACAATTTCTCTTCATTATTTTCCGTGCTCATATCAGTATTTTTTTGGTGCATTATTATCGTAATATTATGAGATTTAGTTGAGAACTTCCTCTCCCACCTTAAACTTTGAGATGAACTGGTTACTTAATGATTTATCATAGCTTAGTCAGACTCAAGTTCGAGTCCTTACTTTTGAGTTAGGGGAGTATTAAAATAATATTATAAGATTCAGTTGGGGTATTTTTCTAATATCTTCAGATTTTAGGTGAGCTGATATCTAATAATATTCTAATTTTTGTGTGTTATTTTATCCGTCTTTTATTAATATTTTCAACTGCTTAAACGATAATTACTACATAAACATACTCAATAGAGGAAAATTTTATAATTTTTTAGATATCTTACACTCCCTCAAAATATAATATAATTACAAAAGTAACTACATTTCTTTTACAATTGTTTGTAGTTGAACGATCAATTCTAATAATATTTTCTATAAATGTTAGGATAAAAGATTGTTGGTCGAAATCATACGAAACTATACAAAAATACCATCATTGATGAATTTTCTATGAATTTTCTATAAGAAGGATACAAAAGATTAAGTCACTAAGGCCTAGATAGAAAATAAAATATGAAGGTTTCATATTATAGAATGGTAAAAATAAAATAAATTTGTAGGTTTTTCGGAAATTATAATATAAAAATATCAATTAATGGATTAAAAACCATCTTTTATACTTGTTAACTCTATTTATTTATGATCTACCTTGATTAGTTGTCGAAAAATAAAGTGAATTGTAGATGAGAGCGGGCTATTCAAAAAATTCGAAATCTGAGACCAAGTCGATTCCAATCCGAAAAAGTACGGGCCGGCTCATTCCGAGATACGGACCTTCAAGGAGTCTTTTTTTATTTGAAAGTCAAACCCTAAAAATTCGTGTAAAATTCCGGTTTTGAAAAAATTGGATAGTAGTCCAGATTAAAAGAAGCATGATTCGGGCCGGATAAAAATTTGAACTTTTTGATAAAATTCGTTCTCTATATAAAATTTTTGATAAATTTTCAAATATATATTATATTATTAGAACTTAGAAGTTGAATACGATATATTTTATTAGTTGTCAATTTGATACCCTGAATAACAATTAATAATTTGTTAATTGTCAATGTAATACTCTAAATATTAGAATTTAAGGTTAATAAATGAGATATTTAAATGTAATATAAAAAAAATTGTTTTAGTATCAAATTATTTGTCATAGTCTAAAATATTAGTCCTTTGACAGAAAAATAGTAATTCATGATCTCTAAAACACTCACTTTAACTGTACTTTAACAACTTAAACTTTCTGACAATATATCAGATCTTGGTGTTGGATTCAAATTCTTGCTTTTAAGTGAGAGAGTGTTATAATAATATTATAACATCTAGTAGAAATAATATCTTAAAATTTTAGATGACCCGATTACTAAACATACATAACATTCTAATATTTATGTATTATTTTATCTGTCTTTCATTACCGAGTTTCACTGTTGAAGCGGCATATTACTACAAAAACAGGCTCAAAAGAGGAAAAATGTGCAATTTTGCAGATATCTTCCCTCCCTCTGAAATATAATATAATTGCAAAAAAAATTATTATGTTTCCCTTTTTGATTATATATATTTGAATGATCACTTTAATAATATTTTCAACAAGATAATCGGTTGTTCTTGAGTCTTACAGAAACTTTACATAAATACCATCAAAGATTCAAGATGAATTTTTTATAAGAAGGTTAAAAAAAGATTAATGACTAAAAAATATTTTTTCTCTAGAATCAAGGTAAAATTTACAAAATCTTACCCTCTTTTGGGTCTAATTTATGAGCGGGATACATAAAGTAAAATTAATTTTTTTTGTTTTTCAATTTAAGTCTGATCCTCTGTGTATATAGAAAAAAAATACTTTGAATACACTTATGAAAACTTATACATGAAATAATTTACATTTTAATTCATATGAAATTTTACTAGAAAATCCATCAAAATCCACATGTTTTTCAAATAAAAAGAAATTTGTGGACTTTTAAATATCGTGTTAGAAATATGTGTATTAGTTTGATGATAAGTTAAACAAAACACTTAAGTAGAAATCTGGTGTTTGTAGCCTCAACGGATAAGACCATTCTCGTTATCCGTTGATGGAGTAGCTTTACTTAGAAATAAGTTTAGTATTGTAGCACATTTCAGTTTCTGTATTCAAGTTATAATTCTTAGATGTTGGGGGAAATTATAAGTCATGTTGACTACTAGTGGATATGCAAATAGGAGGGCTAACTGTAAATATTTCATGTCTTGTAATTTTGTATAAGTGAAGTAGTATTAACTGATAAGTTAAAGGTCTTCAATGGATAAGAAACAAAGCTTCAACGGATGTCTCTAAAGCTTCAACGGATAACATCCATCAACGGATGAGTGCATCAACGGATAAAGCTTCAACTGCTAATGCATCAACGGATAAAGTCTTCAACGGATGAAAGCTTCAACGGATGCTAAGTTCAATAGCAGTTGACAGTGACGATTCATAAGCTGAAAGAGGCACATGGGTTGACAGAGACAATTAGAATGTAGCATCCTCTTGGAGGAATCAAGAAAATACAGCATTTCCATTCTGGTGCAAACAAGGAAGTATTCAAAGATTCACAGATTATCCTAGATTGCATTGGATAGAGAAATAAAGAAGAAACATGTGAAGAATCTTTTCAATTGTATTTTATATTTTTTGTCTTCACTTTTAAACTTGGTGATATATAAACCAAGTTGCAGCTAGTAACTAGAGTGTGAATTTTCCAGAGCTGTTTAGAAAAATATTGAGAGAAAATCATCTAGTTTGTATTAGAAAGCAGCTGTGATCAATTTCTTGAATCACAGATTTTCTGAAATAACACATCTCTGGTGGAACAACAAATCCACCAGAAAAGTTTTTAAGTCTTTTGTGTTCTTTACATTTGTGTTTGAATATATATCTGTCTGCATTAGCTCAAAGCAATTCACACACACTTGTTCATCAAAACACACAGCCTTTGAAACTGCTCAAAACTTGAAAAAGTTTTGAGATTTACATTCAACCCCCTTCTGTAAATCTCATTGTTAGTTCCTTGGGAATAACAATTGGTATCAGAGCAAGCTCTTAACTTACAAAGAATTTAAAGATCTATTCTACTAACATCATGAGTAAGAAGGATATTGGTATAAAGATTCCAATCCTGGAAAGAGATAATTATCATCACTGGAAAGTGAAGATGCATCTACATCTTCTCTCTCAAGATGAAAGCTACATCAACTGCATTGAAAATGGTCCTCACATCCCTCACAAGGTGGCCACAGCTGCAACTGGCACAGTTGCTATTGGACAGTCTATTCCCAAGCCAAAAGCAGAATGGACTGATGAAGATATTGAAGAGGTTCACAAGGACAAGAAAGCCATGAACATTCTGTTCAATGGTTTAGGTCAAGATATGTTTGATAATGTCATTAGCAGCTAAACTGCTAAGGAAATTTGGGATACTGTGCAACTTATCTGTGAAGGTACTGAACAAGTTAGAGAAAACAAAATGCAGCTTCTCATTCAACAGTATGAATACTTTCACTTTGAAGAAGGAGAATCACTGAATGATAGCTTCAGTAGATTTCAGAAACTGTTGAATGGATTGAAGCTGTATGGCAGAGCCAAGTCGAGGACTCCAACATAAAATTTCTGAGGTCTCTACCAAAGGAATGGAAGCCTATAACTGTTTCACTAAGGAATTCTCAAGATTATAAGGACTTCACACATAAAAGATTATATGGAATTTTGAAGACCTATGAACTTGAGATGGAGCAAGATGAGCTGTTGGAAAAGGGAAAGAGAAAAGGTGGATCAGTTGCACTTGTAGCTGACAATGAGAAGACTGGAGCCAGGAATGAAGAAAAGACAATGCCAAGTCTCAAAATTGGCACAAGCAAATCAGAATCAAGTAAGGGAAATGAGCAAGTAGCTGAGGTTGAAGATAATTCCAGTCAAGATGACTCTGACGATGTTGATGAACATCTGACCTTTCGGTCCAGGAGGTTTGCAAAGATGAAATTCAGGAAAAATGCTAAATTCACTAAGTCAAACAAGAACATGGTGGACAAATCTAAGTTCAAATGTTATAACTGTGGCATAAGTGGACACTTTGCAAATGAGTGCAGAAAGCCAACCTCTGATAAGAAAAAATTTGAGCAAGTTGATTACAAAAGGAAATATTTCGATTTGCTCAAACAAAAGGAAAGAGCTTTTCTAACTCAAGATGACTGGGCAGCAGACGGAGCCAATGAAGATGATGATATGAAATATGTGAACCTAGCCCTGATGGCTAATTCTGATGAAAATGAAACTAGTTCATCAAGCAACCAGGTAATTACTACTAACCTCTCTCAGCTCTCTAAGATTGAATGCAATGAAGCCTTAAATGATATGTCCAATGAATTATATCATTTGCGTGTTTCCCTTAAATCACTAGCTAAAGAAAACACAAGAATCAAAGAGAATAATTTGTTTTTAAGTGATAGGAATGGTGTGTTAGAGGGTAAGGTAATTGAGCTTGAAAAGATTAAAATCAAATACTTAACTGTTGAAAGTGAACTAGAAGAATCTGTTAAGAAAGTAGAAATTCTTTCTAGACAAATAGAACGTGAGCAAGAGGTAATCAAGGCCTGGAAAACATCTAGGGATGTTAGTGCTCAGATTGTCAAGGTTCAGGGAATTGAATCACTATGTGAGAATGCCTGGAAGAAAAACAAAAAGGAAGTAGAATTAATTGATGGATTATCAACGGATGTGGAATCAACGGATGATAAAAGTTATCCGTTGAAGGAAGAAAAGGAGCATTCGTTGAAGGCTCATCAATTAAAACAGGCAAGTGATTCTAAAAAGAACAATTTGAAAAATCTCAATAAAAAGTTTGGTTCAACTTCCAAGAACTTTGTCAAAGAAGAAGCTAGCACATCCAAAGATGCCAGTAAGGTGAATATAGGACACATGACTTTAGATCAGTTGAAAAATAGGCTTAAGATGGTTGAGGATAAAAAGGAAACTAAAAGAAAATTAAATAGAAATGGGAAGGTACGAATTAACAAACACAACAATTATACACCTGATAAATATGCTCCTAGAAAAAGTTGTGTGCATTGTAAGAGTGTTAATCAACTATCTACCAACTGCAAGTCAGTTAAGAATGCTCCCATGCCATTAACTCCTTCCATGCCTAACATATCTATGTCACCTCTGCATGCTACGCCTGTTATATCTCAACAGAATCCGCATGCACATTTTGCAAACATGCCATATGTTAATAATTCTTATTTTGTTGTATTCAGTATGCCTCAAATGCCATACAACATGCCTATGTGGAATAATGTGTTTGCACAATCCATGCCTTATCAAATTCAACCAAATAAGCTAAATAATTCTGTGACTAACCCTACACTTCAACCAACTACATCTGAGAGCAAGGTTGATCCAAAGTTACCTAAGTCAAAAGATGCTGGAGGTATGAAGTCTAGGAAAAAGACTAACAAGGCTGGACCCAAGGAAACTTGGGTACCAAAATCAACTTGATTGATTTTGTTGTGTGCAGGGAAAAAAAAAGGAATATATGGTACTTGGACAATGGTTGTTCAAGGCACATGACAAGAGATTTCACCCTGCTCACACAGTTCAAGGAGAGAGCTGGCCCTAGCATAACCTTTGGAGATGACAGCAAAGGGTTCAGTATGGGATATGGCTTGATTTCAAAAGAAAATGTCATCATTGATGAAGTTGCATTAGTTGATGGTCTCAAACATAATCTATTGAGTATCAGTCAACTGTGTGATAGAGGGAATATTGTTTCCTTCAATTCTGAAGCCTGTGTTATTACAAGTAAGAAGGACAACAAAGTGGTTCTAAATGGAGTTAGAAAAGGGAATGTGTGCTTGGCTGACTTCAACTCTACAGATGCAGAATCAATTACTTGTCTTCTCAGCAAAGCAAGTCCAGATGAAAGTTGGCTATGGCACAAGAAGCTGTCTCATTTGAATTTCAAGACAATGAATGATCTAGTCAAAAAGGACTTAGTTAGAGGAATGCCTCTAGTGGAATTCTCAAGGGATGGACTGTGTGATGCTTGTCAGAAAGGAAAGTAAAAGAGAGCATCATTCAGTAAGAAGCTTGAATCAGCAATTGATGAACCATTACAACTGCTACACATGGATCTTTTTGGACCAGTCAATGTATTGTCAATTTCAAGGAAAAGATATTGCCTAGTGATTGTAGATGATTTCTCCAAGTTTTCATGTACCTACTTTCTTGGATCAAAGGATGAAGCTAGTGAAATCATCATCAATCATATCAAGCAAGTCAACAATCATCCAGATTTCAAAGTAAGGAATATCAGGAGTGACAATGGAACTGAGTTCAGGAATTCTACCATGAGGTTGTTCTGTGAAGAAAATGGGATCATGCATGAGTTCTCAGCTCCAAGGACTCCACAACAGAATGGTGTAGTGGAAAGAAAGAATAGATCACTAATCGAAGCTGCAAGAACAATGGTTGAAGAGTCAAAACTCCCAACATACTTTTGGGATGAGGCTGTTAACTATGCATGTTACACTCAGAATATTTCTCTAATCAATCTGGCAAAAGACATGACTCCCTATCAATTGTTCAAGAGAAGAAAACCAACTTTAAACTTTCTTCATGTCTTTGGTTGCAAATGCTACATTCTAAGGAATCAACCTGATCACAAAGGGAAGTTTGATGCAAAGGCTGATGAAGGAATATTGGTTGGTTATTCTGCTGGAAAATCATATAGGGTCTACAATCTAAGAACCAACATTGTCATGGAATCTGTGCATGTTGTGTTTGATGATAAAAAGATTGATGGACTAACAGATGAGGGACATCATGAATGACTCAAATTTGATAACATTGAGATATATTGTGATGATAGTGAAGATGAGAATGATGGAGAAGGCACCTCGAAAAGAATTCAAAATCTGCTTTTGGATAATGCACAAAGTGCTGCATCAGTTGAAAGTCACAATTCAGCATCCGTTGAAAGAAGTAATGCAGCATCCGTTGAAAGACAAAGTGCATCATCCGTTGAATTACATAATGAAGCATCCGTTGATCATAGTCTATCAACGGATAATCAATTCACTTCATCAGTTGATAGAACTCCCAGTTCCTTTCAAAGGATCAATAACTCAAGGGGAGTTTCAGCCAATTAACACTCTATCTCACATCATGACAATACTGAGGCAACCTCATCTAGAGCTAATTTACCACCTCAAAGGAAATGGACCAAGAATCACCCTTTTGAATTGATCATTGGTGATGCAACATCTAAAGTGCAAACTAGAAGGGCTACTCAAGATGAATATCTATATAGTAGTTTTCTATCACAGGAGGAACCTAAGAGAGTGGAAGAAGCTCTACTGGATCCAGATTGGATTTTATCAATGCAAGAGGAGCTAAACCAATTTGAGAGGAACAAGGTATGGAAGCTGGTACCCAAGCCAAAGAACAAGAGCTCTATTGATACAAAATGGGTATTCAGAAACAAGATGGATGAAAATGGCATTGTCATAAGGAATAAAGCCAGATTGGTTGCCAAGGGCTATTCTCAACAAGAGGGAATAGATTTTGATGAGACATTTGCTCCAGTTGCAAGACTTGAAGCCATCAGAATCTTTCTCTCGAACATACTATAAAAAATACTAAATAAAGTCGAATCAAATAGATTATAGAGTCTTAAATCTCTCGAACAAAGTTCTCCAAATTGAAAATATGAAAATTACAGAAGTAAAATGTAAACGACTAGATTGTAGTAGAATTCTAACTAAAAATAGTCGGGCCACTACATCCT
Organism: Apium graveolens; assembly: GCF_009905375.1. Lineage (NCBI taxonomy): Eukaryota > Viridiplantae > Streptophyta > Magnoliopsida > Apiales > Apiaceae > Apium > Apium graveolens. The sequence goes on from NC_133656.1 coordinate 241,609,544, forward strand.
TTTATTGAAAAATTTATTGAAAAATAAAGAAAATAAATAGAGAATAACGCTTTCTCTAAATCTTCAATCTTTAAGCATCCTTAAGCTATATTTGCATGACAAACAACCAAGACATCTGGATTTTTGGAAATAAGAGCAGTCACATGCATCGTTCCAAAGGTAACAAGCCTCCAAAGCGTCCCACCAATGACATCGCCATTCGTCCTAGCAAATATAGCGTTCAAAGTGCAAGAACCAGATGGTTCTGAAGGAGATATTTTTCCTACAGGCCCTGTCAAAGAAAGTAAGCAAAGTCTCTCAGAAAATATTGTTGGATGTACTGATGAGATGAGGCTTATGGAAGCATCTGTAATCATTCCTGAACCACCCAGAACATTCATAAAAATATTTCTTGAATGAGCAAACTGTTTCAGCCATTCAATGACATCTTTCCCAGGCGGGATTTTAAGAACAATAGACTTCATTTCCGAAGTCATTTCGATGGTGTTTTCTTTCACCTTGTTTTTTGAACCACGAGGACGTCCTCGTGGCGTGGAGAATGAAAAATGACCACCAGACGCCACAATATCGTTTTCACCAGACTGGCCCATATTATTTATATCATTACCAACTCCTGGATTAGACATTCGAGTGTTTGGCAATGGTTGAGAGTGGTGTTCTTCGCTGTTAATTATAGTAGGATTAGTGTAGCCCATTGAATTTGGGATTTGAAGAGCAGGTGAAGAGTAATTCATAGAATTTGAGAAAGAAAATGATACTTGTGATTCATCTTTTGAAGGTTAAGCAAAGATATATAATATTGGGTGAAATGTGATTAGAGTTGTGGGTTATAGTCCTTTTTATAATTGAATTTGACGTGCTCTCTCAAGAAATACAAAGATTCCATACAGTTAGAAAAAGTATTATTTTTCTTTTCCAGGAATTTGAATTGAATAATCAATCCTTATCATATTTTCTAAAATTGAGAGGCCAAAAAGTTGTTAATATTTGATTCGTCTCATAAAAAAGCGTTATACCAATATACGATTACAGATGAATTTCTAAAACTAGAATCGAAAATATTAAACAAATATACAACGTTTATTTACCAATAGATGTCATCGACAAAAATATTAGGCACGAATTTTAAATATTAAATTATTTTGATTGCAAAATCGAAAACATATTTAAACATTATGGTCTGTAAAATTTAATTATTAATTTACTATTTCTCTTCATTGTTTTCCGTGCTCATATCAGTATTTTTTGGTGCATTATTATCGTAATATTATGAGATTTAGTTGAGAACTTCCTCTGCCACCTTAAACTTTCAGATGAACTGGTTACTTAATGATCTATCATAGCTTAGTCAGACTAAGTTCGACTCCTTACTTTTGAGTTAGGGGAGTATTAAAATAATATTATAAGATTCAGTTGGGGTATTTTTCTAATATCTTCAGATTTTAGGTGAGCTGATATCTAATAATATTCTAATTTTTGTGTGTTATTTGATCCGTCTTTTATTAATATTTTCAACTGTTTAAACGATAATTACTACATAAACATACTCAATAGAGGAAAAGTTTATAATTTTTTAGATATCTTACACTCCCTCAAAATATAATATAATTGCAAAAGTAACTACATTTCTTTTACAATTGTTTGTAGTTGAATGATCAATTCTAATAATATTTTCTATAAATGTTAGGATAAAAGATTGTTGGTCGAAATCATACGAAAACGATACAAAAATACCATCATTGATGAATTTTCGATGAATTTTCTATAAGAAGGATACAAAAGATTAAGTCACTAACGCCTAGATAGAAAATAAAATATGAAGGTTTCATATTATAGAATGGTGAAAATAAAATAAATTTGTAGGTTTTTCGGAAATTATAATATAAAAATATCAATTAATGGATTAAAAACCATCTTTAATACTTGTTAACTCTATTGATTTATGATCTACCTTGGTTAGTTGTCGAAAAATAAAGTGAAGTGTAGATGAGAGCGGGGCTATTCAAAAAATTCAAAATCTGAGACCAAGTCGGATCCAATCCAAAAAAGTACGGGCTGGCTCGTCCCGAGATACAGACCTTCAAAGAGTCTTTTTTTATTTAAAAGTCCGACCCTAAAAATTCGTGTAAAAGTCCGGTATTGAAAAAATTGGATAGTAGTCCAGATTAAAAGAAGCATGATTCGGGCGGGATAAAAATTTGAGCTTTTTGATAAAATTCATTTTCTATATAAAATTTTTAATAATTCTCAAATATATATTACATTATTAGAACTTAGAAGTTGAATACGATATATTTTATTAGTTGTCAATTTGATACCCTGAATAACAATCAATAATTTGTTAATTGTCAATTTAATACTCTAAATATTAGAATTTAAGGTTAATAAATGAGATATTTAAATGTAATATAAAAAAATTATTTATTTTAGTATCAAATTATTTGTCATAATCTAAAATATTAGTTCTTTGACAAAAAAATAGTAACTCATGATCTCTAAAACACTCACTTTAACTTTACTTTAACAACTTAAACTTTCTGACAATGTATTAGATCGTGGTGTCGGATTCGAATTCTTGCTTTTAAGTGAGAGGGTGTTATAATAATATTATAAGATCCAGTAGAAATAATATCTTAAAATTTTAGATGACCCGGTTACTAAACATGCATAACATTCTAATATTTATGTATTATTTGATCAGTCTTTCATTACCGAGTTTCACTGTTCAAGCCGCATATTACTAAAAACAGGCTCAAAAGAGGAAAAATGTGCAATTTTGCCGATATCTTCCCTCCCTCTGAAATATAATACAATAGCAAAAATAATTATTATGTTTCCCTTTTTGATTATATATATTTGAATGATCACTTTAATAATATTTTCAAGGTAAAATTTAGAAAATTTTACCCTGTTTTGGGTCTAATTTATGTGCGGGATACATAAAGTAAAATCATTTTTTTTGTTTTTCAATTTAAGTCTGATCATGTGTGTATATAAAAAAAATACTTTGAATACACTTATGAAAACTTATACATGAAATAATTGAAATAATTTACATTTTAATTTATATAAGATTTTACTAGAAAATCCATCAAAATCCACATGTTTTTCAAATAAAAAGAAATTTGTGGACTTTTAAATATCGTCTGAAATTTTTAAAATCCCAAATTAAATACCCTAAGATTTTGATAGATTTTTTTAAATCTGGATTGAATACACATTTACAATCCAAATTGAATACCTCCATATTTTGCATAATTTTACAAAATCTAAATTAAATACCCATAATATTAAAAATCCTTAAAATCTTATTTGAAAACACCTCTCTAAATTGTTCATGCACACCTTATTTGTATAAACAAATTTTGATAAACACCATTAGAGACGAGACTCTATGCGGACTGTGTAAAATTAAAATTAACAATAATGAATTTATATTTATATTATTATTCAATCTCCAAAATCAACGAATTACTTAAAATTTATATTATTATTCATTGTCTAAAATTTAAATTGAATACACAATGTGGGATTTCATTGATACTTTTATGTTATAAGTTATTTTAATAATATATTTTATCAAACAAATTTGAGATTTCACGTTCTCAAAGATTTTACTCCCTCCGTCCTCTTCATTCTGGTTATTTCCGATTATGTCCCGAAATTATATTTCACTCTTAATTAATATGATCATTTAAGGGTTAATTATGTTAATGTTTTTGAAAAGTAGAATAATTTTTTGATAACTTTTAATTTGTTTGATATTTTGATAACTTTTTGAATCAAAGGTGAGAATGATAAAATAAGTGGGACAGAACTAGGAGTAATATTTTATCAAAATATATTGGATTATGGGTAGTTGAGGTGGGGTGGGTTGGATAACTGGATTAGGAAATTGATTTCAAATGAATCGGCTACAAGCCCAATATTTCTGTTGGGATTACAAATAAAAAATGACTTCATTTGCACGTAAAGATTATATCTATATTTTTGGCTTTCGAGATAAGTATTAGAGTTATAATTTTATTTTTTCTCTTTGAATGCTCTAATTCTTTACAAAGTGTACCATTTGTAACATTTTTATTTTTTCTTAGAACTTCTGTAGGATAATGTTTAAAATCACATTCGCACATTATCGAACGAACTGAAAACCTCTTTAATATTAAAAAAATCTTTTTATAACTAGCAAATTACCATGCTATGATAACTCAATAAAAAAAGTCCAAAAAATATATAACTGTAGATACTCACTCACAAATATAAAAAAACAAGCACCGGAGAAAAAGAAAATATATATATATACAAGAGCAACGATACCCGTTATTCGAGTTGAGTATACAAGAAAATCAAATAAAACTACCAATATATTGAGAAAAGGTTGCTACTAAAATAAAAAGAGAAAGACATCCACTATTAAGGAAAACGATATTTAAAACAGAATCCTAAAGAATTTGGAGGCGTTGAAGCGTGCATCGCAAGTAAAAATATTCAAATCCGAAATAAATAGATTTTAGAGATGTAAAACATACTATAAAAAATACTAAATAAAGTCGAATCAAATAGATTATAGAGTCTTAAATCTCTCGAACAAAGTTCTCCAAATTGAAAATAGTAAAATGTAAACGACTAGATTGTAGTAGAATTCTAACTAAAAATAGTCGGGCCACTACATCCTTTTATTGAAAAATAAAGAAAATAAATAGAGAATAACGCTTTCTCTAAATCTTCAATCTTTAAGCATCCTTAAGCTATATTCGCATGACAAACAACCAAGACATCTGGATTTTTGGAAATAAGAGCAATCACATGCATCGTTCCAAAGGTAACAAGCCTCCAAAGCGTCCCACCAATGACATCGCCATTCGTCCTAGCAAATATAGCGTTCAAAGTGCAAGAACCAGATGGTTCCGAAGGAGATATTTTTCCTACAGGCCCTGTCAAAGAAAGTAAGCAAAGTCTCTCAGAAAATATTGTTGGATGTACTGATGAGATGAGGCTTATGGAAGCATTTGTAATCATTCATGAACCACCCAGAACATTCATAAAAATATTTCTTGAATGAGCAAACTGTTTCAGCCATTCAATGACATCTTTCCCATGCGGGATTTCAAGAACAATAGACTTCATTTTCGAAGTCATTTCGATGGTGTTTTCTTTTGCCTTGTTTTTTGAACCACGAGGACGTCCTCGTGGCTTAGACAATGAAAAATGACCCCCAGACGCCACAATATCATTTCCACCAGACTGGCCCATATTACTTATATCATTACTAACTCCTGGATTAGACATTTGAGTGTTTGGCAATGGTTGAGAGCGGTGTTCTTCGCTGTTAATTTTAGTAGGATTAGTGTAGCCCATTGAATTTGGGATTTGAAGAGCAGGTGAAGAGTAATTCATAGAATTTGAGAAAGAAAATGAATACTTGTGATTCATCTTTCGAAGGCTAAGCAAAGATATAAAATATTGGGTGAAATGTGATTAGAGTTGTGGGTTATAGTCCTTTTTATAATTGATTTTGACGTGCTCTCTCAAGAAATACAAAGATTCCATACAGTTGGAAAAAGTATTATTTTTCTTTTCCAGGGAATTTGAATTGAATAATCAATCCTTATCATATTTTCTAAAATTGAGAGGCCAAAAAGTTGTTAATATTTGATTCGTCTCATAAAAAGCGTTATACCAATATACGATTACAGATGAATTTCTAAAACTAAATCGAAACATTAAACAAAAATAGAACGTTTATTTACCAATAGATGTCATCGATAAAAATATTAGGCACGAATTTTAAATATTAAATTATTTTGATTGCAAAATCGAAAACATATTTAAACATTATGGTCTGTAAAATTTAATTATTAATTTACAATTTCTCTTCATTATTTTCCGTGCTCATATCAGTATTTTTTTGGTGCATTATTATCGTAATATTATGAGATTTAGTTGAGAACTTCCTCTCCCACCTTAAACTTTCAGATGAACTGGTTACTTAATGATTTATCATAGCTTAGTCAGACTCAAGTTCGAGTCCTTACTTTTGAGTTAGGGGAGTATTAAAATAATATTATAAGATTCAGTTGGGGTATTTTTCTAATATCTTCAGATTTTAGGTGAGCTGATATCTAATAATATTCTAATTTTTGTGTGTTATTTGATCCATCTTTTATTAATATTTTCAACTGCTTAAACGATAATTACTACATAAACATACTCAATAGAGGAAAATTTTATAATTTTTTAGATATCTTACACTCCCTCAAAATATAATATAATTACAAAAGTAACTACATTTCTTTTGGAATTGTTTGTAGTTGAACGATCAATTCTAATAATATTTTCTATAAATGTTAGGATAAAAGATTGTTGGTCGAAATCATACGAAACTATACAAAAATACCATCATTGATGAATTTTCTATGAATTTTCTATAAGAAGGATACAAAAGATTAAGTCACTAAGGCCTAGATAGAAAATAAAATATGAAGGTTTCATATTATAGAATGGTAAAAATAAAATAAATTTGTAGGTTTTTCGGAAATTATAATATAAAAATATCAATTAATGGATTAAAAACCATCTTTTATACTTGTTAACTCTATTTATTTATGATCTACCTTGATTAGTTGTCGAAAAATAAAGTGAAGTGTAGATGAGAGCGGGCTATTCAAAAAATTCGAAATCTGAGACCAAGTCGATTCCAATCCGAAAAAGTACGGGCCGGCTCATTCCGAGATACGGACCTTCAAGGGGACTTTTTTTATTTGAAAGTCAAACCCTAAAAATCCGTGTAAAATTCCGGTTTTGAAAAAATTGGATAGTAGTCCAGATTAAAAGAAGCATGATTCGGGCCGGATAAAAATTTGAGCTTTTTGATAAAATTCGTTCTCTATATAAAATTTTTGATAAATTTTCAAATATATATTATATTATTAGAACTTAGAAGTTGAATACGATATATTTTATTAGTTGTCAATTTGATACCCTGAATAATAATTAATAATTTGTTAATTGTCAATGTAATACTCTAAATATTAGAATTTAAGGTTAATAAATGAGATATTTAAATGTAATATAAAAAAAATTGTTTTAGTATCAAATTATTTGTCATAGTCTAAAATATTAGTCCTTTGACAGAAAAATAGTAATTCATGATCTCTAAAACACTCACTTTAACTGTACTTTAACAACTTAAACTTTCTGACAATGTATCAGATCTTGGTGTTGGATTCAAATTCTTGCTTTTAAGTGAGAGGGTGTTATAATAATATTATAACATCTAGTAGAAATAATATCTTAAAATTTTAGATGACCCGATTACTAAACATACATAACATTCTAATATTTATGTATTATTTTATCTGTCTTTCATTACCGAGTTTCACTGTTGAAGCGGCATATTACTACAAAAACAGGCTCAAAAGAGGAAAAATGTACAATTTTGCAGATATCTTCCCTCCCTCTAAAATATAATACAATTGCAAAAAAAATTATTACGTTTCCCTTTTTGATTATATATATTTGAATGATCACTTTAATAATATTTTCAACAAGATAATCGGTTGTTCTTGAGTCTTACAGAAACTTTACATAAATACCATCAAAGATTCAAGATGAATTTTTTATAAGAAGGTTAAAAAAAGATTAATGACTAAAAAATATTTTTTCTCTAGAATCAAGGTAAAATTTACAAAATCTTACCCTCTTTTGGGTCTAATTTATGAGCGGGATACATAAAGTAAAATTAATTTTTTTTGTTTTTCAATTTAAGTCTGATCCTCTGTGTATATAGAAAAAAAATACTTTGAATACACTTATGAAAACTTATACATGAAATAATTTACATTTTAATTCATATGAAATTTTACTAGAAAATCCATCAAAATCCACATGTTTTTCAAATAAAAAGAAATTTGTGGACTTTTAAATATCGTGTTAGAAATATGTGTATTAGTTTGATGATAAGTTAAACAAAACACTTAAGTAGAAATCTGGTGTTTGTAGCCTCAACGGATAAGACCATTCTCGTTATCCGTTGATGGAGTAGCTTTACTTAGAAATAAGTTTAGTATTGTAGCACATTTCAGTTTCTGTATTCAAGTTATAATTCTTAGATGTTGGGGGAAATTATAAGTCATGTTGACTACTAGTGGATATGCAAATAGGAGGGCTAATTGTAAATATTTCATGTCTTGTAATTTTGTATAAGTGAAGTAGTATTAACTGATAAGTTAAAGGTCTTCAATGGATAAGAAACAAAGCTTCAACGGATGTCTCTAAAGCTTCAACGGATAACATCCTTCAACGGATGAGTACATCAACGGATAAAGCTTCAACTGCTAATGCATCAACGGATAAAGTCTTCAACGGATGAAAGCTTCAACGGATGCTAAGTTCAATAGCAGTTGACAGTGACGATTCATAAGCTGAAAGAGGCACATGGGTTGACAGAGACAATTAGAATGTAGCATCCTCTTGGAGGAATCAAGAAAATACAGCATTTCCATTCTGGTGCAAATAAGGAAGTATTCAAAGATTCACAGATTATCCTAGATTGCATTGGATAGAGAAATAAAGAAGAAACATGTGAAGAATCTTTTCAATTGTATTTTATATTTTTTTTCTTCACTTGTAAACTTGGTGATATATAAACCAAGTTGCAGCTAGTAACTAGAGTGTGAACTTTCCAGAGCTGTTTAGAAAAACATTGAGAGAAAATCATCTAGTTTGTATTAGAAAGCAGCTGTGATCAATTTCTTGAATCACATATTTTCTGAAATAACACATCTCTGGTGAAACAACAAATCCACCAGAAAAGTTTTTAAGTCTTTTGTGTTCTTTACATTTTTGTTTGAATATATATCTGTCTGCATTAGCTCAAAGCAATTCACACACACTTGTTCATCAAAACACACAGCCTTTGAAACTGCTCAAAACTTGAAAAAGTTTTGAGATTTACATTCAACCCCCTTCTGTAAATCTCATTGTTAGTTCCTTGGGAATAACAATTGGTATCAGAGCAAGCTCTTAACTTACAAAGAATTTAAAGATCTATTCTACTAACATCATGAGTAAGAAGTATATTGGTATAAAGATTCCAATCCTGGAAAGAGATAATTATCATCACTGGAAAGTGAAGATGCATCTACATCTTCTCTCTCAAGATGAAAGCTACATCAACTGCATTGAAAATGGTCCTCACATCCCTCACAAGGTGGCCACAGCTGCAACTGGCACAGTTGCTATTGGACAGTCTATTCCCAAGCCAAAAGCAGAATGGACTGATGAAGATATTGAAGAGGTTCACAAGGACAAGAAAGCCATGAACATTCTGTTCAATGGTTTAGGTCAAGATATGTTTGATAATGTCATTAGCAGCTAAACTGCTAAGGAAATTTGGGATACTGTGCAACTTATCTGTGAAGGTACTGAACAAGTTAGAGAAAACAAAATGCAGCTTCTCATTCAACAGTATGAATACTTTCACTTTGAAGAAGGAGAATCACTGAATGATACCTTCAGTAGATTTCAGAAACTGTTGAATGGATTGAAGCTGTATGGCAGAGCCAAGTCGAGGACTCCAACATAAAATTTCTGAGGTCTCTACCAAAGGAATGGAAGCCTATAACTGTTTCACTAAGGAATTCTCAAGATTATAAGGACTTCACACATAAAAGATTATATGGAATTTTGAAGACCTATGAACTTGAGATGGAGCAAGATGAGCTGTTGGAAAAGGGAAAGAGAAAAGGTGGATCAGTTGCACTTGTAGCTGACAATGAGAAGACTGGAGCCAGGAATGAAGAAAAGACAATGCCAAGTCTCAAAATTGGCACAAGCAAATCAGAATCAAGTAAGGGAAATGAGCAAGTAGCTGAGGTTGAAGATAATTCCAGTCAAGATGACTCTGATGATGTTGATGAACATCTGACCTTTCTGTCCAGGAGGTTTGCAAAGATGAAATTCAGGAAAAATGCTAAATTCACTAAGTCAAACAAGAACATGGTGGACAAATCTAAGTTCAAATGTTATAACTGTGGCATAAGTGGACACTTTGCAAATGAGTGCAGAAAGCCAACCTCTGATAAGAAAAAATTTGAGCAAGTTGATTACAAAAGGAAATATTTCGATTTGCTCAAACAAAAGGAAAGAGCTTTTCTAACTCAAGATGACTGGGCAGCAGACGGAGCTAATGAAGATGATGATATGAAATATGTGAACCTAGCCCTGATGGCTAATTCTGATGAAAATGAAACTAGTTCATCAAGCAACCAGGTAATTACTACTGACCTCTCTCAGCTCTCTAAGATTGAATGCAATGAAGCCTTAAATGATATGTCCAATGAATTATATCATTTGTGTGTTTCCCTTAAATCACTAGCTAAAGAAAACACAAGAATCAAAGAGAATAATTTGTTTTTAAGTGATAGGAATGGTGTGTTAGAGGGTAAGGTAATTGAGCTTGAAAAGATTAAAATCAAATACTTAACTGTTGAAAGTGAACAAGAAGAATCTGTTAAGAAAGTAGAAATTCTTTCTAGACAAATAGAACGTGAGCAAGAGGTAATCAAGGCCTGGAAAACATCTAGGGATGTTAGTGCTCAGATTGTCAAGGTTCAGGGAATTGAATCACTATGTGAGAATGCCTGGAAGAAAAACAAAAAGGAAGTAGAATTAATTGATGGATTATCAACGGATGTGGAATCAACGGATGATAAAAGTTATCCGTTGAAGGAAGAAAAGGAGCATCCGTTGAAGGCTCATCAATTAAAACAGGCAAGTGATTCTAAAAAGAATAATTTGAAAAATCTCAATAAAAAGTTTGGTTCAACTTCCAAGAACTTTGTCAAAGAAGAAGCTAGCACATCCAAAGATGCCAGTAAGGTGAATATAGGACACATGACTTTAGATCAGTTGAAAAATAGGCTTAAGATGGTTGAGGATAAAAAGGAAACTAAAAGAAAATTAAATAGAAATGGGAAGGTACGAATTAACAAACACAACAATTATACACCTGATAAATATGCTCCTAGAAAAAGTTGTGTGCATTGTAAGAGTGTTAATCAACTATCTACCAACTGCAAGTCAGTTAAGAATGCTCCAATGCCTTTAACTCCTTCCATGCCTAACATATCTATGTCACCTCTGCATGCTACGCCTGTTATATCTCAACAGAATCCGCATGCACATTTTGCAAACATGCCATATGTTAATAATTCTTATTTTGTTGTATTCAGTATGCCTCAAATGCCATACAACATGCCTATGTGGAATAATGTGTTTGCACAATCCTTGCCTTATCAAATTCAACCAAATAAGCTAAATAATTCTGTGACTAACCCTACACTTCAACCAACTACATCTGAGAGCAAGGTTGATCCAAAGTTACCTAAGTCAAAAGATGCTGGAGGTATGAAGTCTAGGAAAAAGACTAACAAGGCTGGACCCAAGGAAACTTGGGTACCAAAATCAACTTGATTGATTTTGTTGTGTGCAGGGAAAAAAAAGGAATATATGGTACTTGGACAATGGTTGTTCAAGGCACATGACAAGAGATTTCACCCTGCTCACACAGTTCAAGGAGAGAGCTGGCCCTAGCATAACCTTTGGAGATGACAGCAAAGGGTTCAGTATGGGATATGGCTTGATTTCAAAAGAAAATGTCATCATTGATGAAGTTGCATTAGTTGATGGTCTCAAACATAATCTATTGAGTATCAGTCAACTGTGTGATAGAGGGAATATTGTTTCCTTCAATTCTGAAGCCTTGTGTTATTACAAGTAAGAAGGACAACAAAGTGGTTCTAAATGGAGTTAGAAAAGGGAATGTGTGCTTGGCTGACTTCAACTCTACAGATGCAGAATCAATTACTTGTCTTCTCAGCAAAGCAAGTCCAGATGAAAGTTGGCTATGGCACAAGAAGCTGTCTCATTTGAATTTCAAGACAATGAATGATCTAGTCAAAAAGGACTTAGTTAGAGGAATGCCTCTAGTGGAATTCTCAAGGGATGGACTGTGTGATGCTTGTCAGAAAGGAAAGTAAAAGAGAGCATCATTCAGTAAGAAGCTTGAATCAGCAATTGATGAACCATTACAACTGCTACACATGGATCTTTTTGGACCAGTCAATGTATTGTCAATTTCAAGGAAAAGATATTGCCTAGTGATTGTAGATGATTTCTCAAAGTTTTCATGTACCTACTTTCTTGGATCAAAGGATGAAGCTAGTGAAATCATCATCAATCATATCAAGCAAGTCAACAATCATCCAGATTTCAAAGTAAGGAATATCAGGAGTGACAATGGAACTGAGTTCAGGAATTCTACCATGAGGTTGTTCTGTGAAGAAAATGGGATCATGCATGAGTTCTCAGCTCCAAGGACTTCACAGCAGAATGGTGTGGTGGAAAGAAAGAATAGATCACTAATCGAAGCTGCAAGAACAATGGTTGAAGAGTCAAAACTCCCAACATACTTTTGGGATGAGGCTGTTAACTATGCATGTTACACTCAGAATATTTCTCTAATCAATCTGGCAAAAGACATGACTCCCTATCAATTGTTCAAGGGAAGAAAACCAACTTTAAACTTTCTTCATGTCTTTGGTTGCAAATGCTACATTCTAAGGAATCAACCTGATCACAAAGGGAAGTTTGATGCAAAGGCTGATGAAGGAATATTTGTTGGTTATTCTGCTGGAAAATCATATAGGGTCTACAATCTAAGAACCAACATTGTCATGGAATCTGTGCATGTTGTGTTTGATGATAAAAAGATTGATGGACTAACAGATGAGGGACATCATGAATGACTCAAATTTGATAACATTGAGATATATTGTGATGATAGTGAAGATGAGAATGATGGAGAAGGCACCTCGAAAAGAATTCAAAATCTGCTTTTGGATAATGCACAAAGTGCTGCATCAGTTGAAAGTCACAATTCAGCATCCGTTGAAAGAAGTAATGCAGCATCCGTTGAAAGACAAAGTGCATCATCCGTTGAATTACATAATGAAGCATCCGTTGATCATAGTCTATCAACGGATAATCAATTCACTTCATCAGTTGATAGAACTCCCAGTTCCTTTCAAAGGATCAATAACTCAAGGGGAGTTTCAGCCAATTAACACTCTATGTCACATCATGACAATACTGAGGCAACCTCATCTAGAGCTAATTTACCACCTCAAAGGAAATGGACCAAGAATCACCCTTTTGAATTGATCATTGGTGATGCAACATCTAAAGTGCAAACTAGAAGGGCTACTCAAGATGAATATCTATATAGTAGTTTTCTATCACAGGAGGAACCTAAGAGAGTGGAAGAAGCTCTACTGGATCCAGATTGGATTTTATCAATGCAAGAGGAGCTAAACCAATTTGAGAGGAACAAGGTATGGAAGCTGGTACCCAAGCCAAAGAACAAGAGCTCTATTGATACAAAATGGGTATTCAGAAACAAGATGGATGAAAATGGCATTGTCATAAGGAATAAAGCCAGATTGGTTGCCAAGGGCTATTCTCAACAAGAGGGAATAGATTTTGATGAGACATTTGCTCCAGTTGCAAGACTTGAAGCCATCAGAATCTTTCTCTCGAACATACTATAAAAAATACTAAATAAAGTCGAATCAAATAGATTATAGAGTCTTAAATCTCTCGAACAAAGTTCTCCAAATTGAAAATATGAAAATTACAGAAGTAAAATGTAAACGACTAGATTGTAGTAGAATTCTAACTAAAAATAGTCGGGCCACTACATCCTTTTATTGAAAAATTTATTGAAAAATAAAGAAAATAAATAGAGAATAACGCTTTCTCTAAATCTTCAATCATTAAGCATCCTTAAGCTATATTCGCATGACAAACAACCAAGACATCTGGATTTTTGGAAATAAGAGCAGTCACATGCATCGTTCCAAAGGTAACAAGCCTCCAAAGCATCCCACCAATGACATCGCCATTCGTCCTAACAAATATAGCGTTCAAAGTGCAAGAACCAGATGGTTCTGAAGGAGATATTTTTCCTACAGGCCCTGTCAAAGAAAGTAAGCAAAGTCTCTCAGAAAATATTGTTGGATGTACTGATGAGATGAGGCTTATGGAAGCATCTGTAATCATTCCTGAACCACCCAGAACATTCATAAAAATATTTCTTGAATGAGCAAACTGTTTCAGCCATTCAATGACATCTTTCCCAGGCGGGATTTCAAGAACAATAGACTTCATTTCCGAAGTCATTTCGATGGTGTTTTCTTTCGCCTTGTTTTTTGAACCACGAGGACGTCCTCGTGGCCTGGACAATGAAAAATGACCACCAGACGCCACAATATCGTTTTCACCAGACTGGCCCATATTATTTATATCATTACCAACTCCTGGATTAGACATTCGAGTGTTTGGCAATGGTTGAGAGTGGTGTTCTTCGCTGTTAATTATAGTAGGATTAGTGTAGCCCATTGAATTTGGGATTTGAAGAGCAGGTGAAGAGTAATTCATAGAATTTGAGAAAGAAAACGAATACTTGTGATTCATCTTTTGAAGGTTAAGCAAAGATATATAATATTGGATGAAATGTGATTAGAGTTGTGGGTTATAGTCCTTTTTATAATTGAATTTGACGTGCTCTCTCAAGAAATACAAAGATTCCATACAGTTGGAAAAAGTATTATTTTTCTTTTCCAGGAATTTGAATTGAATAATCAATCCTTATCATATTTTCTAAAATTGAGAGGCCAAAAAGTTGTTAATATTTGATTCGTCTCATAAAAAAGCGTTATACCAATATACGATTACAGATGAATTTCTAAAACTAGAATCGAAATATTAAACAAATATACAACGTTTATTTACCAATAGATGTCATCGACAAAAATATTAGGCACGAATTTTAAATATTAAATTATTTTGATTGCAAAATCGAAAACATATTTAAATATTATGGTCTGTAAAATTTAATTATTAATTTACTATTTCTCTTCATTGTTTTCCGTGCTCATATCAGTATTTTTTGGTGCATTATTATCGTAATATTATGAGATTTAGTTGAGAACTTCCTCTGCCACCTTAAACTTTCAGATGAACTGGTTACTTAATGATCTATCATAGCTTAGTCAGACTAAGTTCGACTCCTTACTTTTGAGTTAGGGGAGTATTAAAATAATATTATAAGATTCAGTTGGGTATTTTTCTAATATCTTCAGATTTTAGGTGAGCTGATATCTAATAATATTCTAATTTTTGTGTGTTATTTGATCCGTCTTTTATTAATATTTTCAACTGTTTAAACGATAATTACTACATAAACATACTCAATAGAGGAAAAGTTTATAATTTTTTAGATATCTTACACTCCCTCAAAATATAATATAATTGCAAAAGTAACTACATTTCTTTTACAATTGTTTGTAGTTGAATGATCAATTCTAATAATATTTTCTATAAATGTTAGGATAAAAGATTGTTGGTCGAAATCATACGAAAACGATACAAAAATACCATCATTGATGAATTTTCGATGAATTTTCTATAAGAAGGATACAAAAGATTAAGTCACTAACGCCTAGATAGAAAATAAAATATGAAGGTTTCATATTATAGAATGGTGAAAATAAAATAAATTTGTAGGTTTTTCGGAAATTATAATATAAAAATATCAATTAATGGATTAAAAACCATCTTTAATACTTGTTAACTCTATTGATTTATGATCTACCTTGGTTAGTTGTCGAAAAATAAAGTGAAGTGTAGATGAGAGCGGGGCTATTCAAAAAATTCAAAATCTGAGACCAAGTCGGATCCAATCTAAAAAAGTACGGGCTGGCTCGTCCCGAGATACAGACCTTCAAAGAGTCTTTTTTTATTTAAAAGTCCGACCCTAAAAATTCGTGTAAAAGTCCGGTATTGAAAAAATTGGATAGTAGTCCAGATTAAAAGAAGCATGATTCGGGCGGGATAAAAATTTGAGCTTTTTGATAAAATTCATTTTCTATATAAAAATTTTAATAATTCTCAAATATATATTACATTATTAGAACTTAGAAGTTGAATACGATATATTTTATTAGTTGTCAATTTGATACCCTGAATAACAATCAATAATTTGTTAATTGTCAATTTAATACTCTAAATATTAGAATTTAAGGTTAATAAATGAGATATTTAAATGTAATATAAAAAAATTATTTATTTTAGTATCAAATTATTTGTCATAATCTAAAATATTAGTTCTTTGACAAAAAAATAGTAACTCATGATCTCTAAAACACTCACTTTAACTTTACTTTAACAACTTAAACTTTCTGACAATGTATTAGATCGTGGTGTCGGATTCGAATTCTTGCTTTTAAGTGAGAGGGTGTTATAATAATATTATAAGATCCAGTAGAAATAATATCTTAAAATTTTAGATGACCCGGTTACTAAACATGCATAATATTCTAATATTTATGTATTATTTGATCAGTCTTTCATTACCGAGTTTCACTGTTCAAGCCGCATATTACTAAAAAATAGGCTCAAAAGAGGAAAAATGTGCAATTTTGCCGATATCTTCCCTCCCTCTGAAATATAATACAATAGCAAAAATAATTATTATGTTTCCCTTTTTGATTATATATATTTGAATGATCACTTTAATAATATTTTCAAGGTAAAATTTAGAAAATTTTACCCTGTTTTGGGTCTAATTTATGTGCGGGATACATAAACTAAAATCATTTTTTTTGTTTTTCAATTTAAGTCTGATCATGTGTGTATATAAAAAAAATACTTTGAATACACTTATGAAAACTTATACATGAAATAATTGAAATAATTTACATTTTAATTTATATAAGATTTTACTAGAAAATCCATCAAAATCCACATGTTTTTCAAATAAAAAGAAATTTGTGGACTTTTAAATATCGTCTGAAATTTTTAAAATCCAAATTAAATACCCTAAGATTTTGATAGATTTTTTTAAATCTGGATTGAATACACATTTACAATCCAAATTGAATACCTCCATATTTTGCATAATTTTACAAAATCTAAATTAAATACCCATAATATTAAAAATCCTTAAAATCTTATTTGAAAACACCTCTCTAAATTGTTCATGCACACCTTATTTGTATAAACAAATTTTGATAAACACCATTAGAGACGAGACTCTATGCGGACTGTGTAAAATTAAAATTAACAATAATGAATTTATATTTATATTATTATTCAATCTCCAAAATCAACGAATTACTTAAAATTTATATTATTATTCATTGTCTAAAATTTAAATTGAATACACAATGTGGGATTTCATTGATACTTTTATGTTATAAGTTATTTTAATAATATATTTTATCAAACAAATTTGAGATTTCACGTTCTCAAAGATTTTACTCCCTCCGTCCTCTTCATTCTGGTTATTTCCGATTATGTCCCGAAATTATATTTCACTCTTAATTAATATGATCATTTAAGGGTTAATTATGTTAATGTTTTTGAAAAGTAGAATAATTTTTTGATAACTTTTAATTTGTTTGATATTTTGATAACTTTTTGAATCAAAGGTGAGAATGATAAAATAAGTGGGACAGAACTAGGAGTAATATTTTATCAAAATATATTGGATTATGGGTAGTTGAGGTGGGGTGGGTTGGATAACTGGATTAGGAAATTGATTTCAAATGAATCGGCTACAAGCCCAATATTTCTGTTGGGATTACAAATAAAAAATGACTTCATTTGCACGTAAAGATTATATCTATATTTTTGGCTTTCGAGATAAGTATTAGAGTTATAATTTTTATTTTTTCTCTTTGAATGCTCTAATTCTTTACAAAGTGTACCATTTGTAACATTTTTATTTTTTCTTAGAACTTCTGTAGGATAATGTTTAAAATCACATTCGCACATTATCGAACGAACTGAAAACCTCTTTAATATTAAAAAAATCTTTTTATAACTAGCAAATTACCATGCTATGATAACTCAATAAAAAAAGTCCAAAAAATATATAACTGTAGATACTCACTCACAAATATAAAAAAACAAGCACCGGAGAAAAAGAAAATATATATATATACAAGAGCAACGATACCCGTTATTCGAGTTGAGTATACAAGAAAATCAAATAAAACTACCAATATATTGAGAAAAGGTTGCTACTAAAATAAAAAGAGAAAGACATCCACTATTAAGGAAAACGATATTTAAAACAGAATCCTAAAGAATTTGGAGGCGTTGAAGCGTGCATCGCAAGTAAAAATATTCAAATCCGAAATAAATAGATTTTAGAGATGTAAAACATACTATAAAAAATACTAAATAAAGTCGAATCAAATAGATTATAGAGTCTTAAATCTCTCGAACAAAGTTCTCCAAATTGAAAATAGTAAAATGTAAACGACTAGATTGTAGTAGAATTCTAACTAAAAATAGTCGGGCCACTACATCCTTTTATTGAAAAATAAAGAAAATAAATAGAGAATAACGCTTTCTCTAAATCTTCAATCTTTAAGCATCCTTAAGCTATATTCGCATGACAAACAACCAAGACATCTGGATTTTTGGAAATAAGAGCAGTCACATGCATCGTTCCAAAGGTAACAAGCCTCCAAAGCGTCCCACCAATGACATCGCCATTCGTCCTAGCAAATATAGCGTTCAAAGTGCAAGAACCAGATGGTTCCGAAGGAGATATTTTTCCTACAGGCCCTGTCAAAGAAAGTAAGCAAAGTCTCTCAGAAAATATTGTTGGATGTACTGATGAGATGAGGCTTATGGAAGCATTTGTAATCATTCCTGAACCACCCAGAACATTCATAAAAATATTTCTTGAATGAGCAAACTGTTTCAGCCATTCAATGACATCTTTCCCATGCGGGATTTCAAGAACAATAGACTTCATTTCCGAAGTCATTTCGATGGTGTTTTCTTTCGCCTTGTTTTTTGAACCACGAGGACGTCCTCGTGGCCTAGACAATGAAAAATGACCCCCAGACGCCACAATATCATTTCCACCAGACTGGCCCATATTACTTATATCATTACTAACTCCTGGATTAGACATTTGAGTGTTTGGCAATGGTTGAGAGTGGTGTTCTTCGCTGTTAATTTTAGTAGGATTAGTGTAGCCCATTGAATTTGGGATTTGAAGAGCAGGTGAAGAGTAATTCATAGAATTTGAGAAAGAAAACGAATACTTGTGATTCATCTTTCGAAGGCTAAGCAAAGATATAAAATATTGGGTGAAATGTGATTAGAGTTGTGGGTTATAGTCCTTTTTATAATTGATTTTGGCGTGCTCTCTCAAGAAATACAAAGATTCCATACAGTTGGAAAAAGTATTATTTTTCTTTTCCAGGGAATTTGAATTGAATAATCAATCCTTATCATATTTTCTAAAATTGAGAGGCCAAAAAGTTGTTAATATTTGATTCGTCTCATAAAAAGCGTTATACCAATATACGATTACAGATGAATTTCTAAAACTAGAATCGAAACATTAAACAAAAATAGAACGTTTATTTACCAATAGATGTCATCGATAAAAATATTAGGCAAGAATTTTAAATATTAAATTATTTTGATTGCAAAATCGAAAACATATTTAAACATTATGGTCTGTAAAATTTAATTATTAATTTACAATTTCTCTTCATTATTTTCCGTGCTCATATCAATATTTTTTTGGTGCATTATTATCGTAATATTATGAGATTTAGTTGAGAACTTCCTCTCCCACCTTAAACTTTCAGATGAACTGGTTACTTAATGATTTATCATAGCTTAGTCAGACTCAAGTTCGAGTCCTTACTTTTGAGTTAGGGGAGTATTAAAATAATATTATAAGATTCAGTTGGGGTATTTTTCTAATATCTTCAGATTTTAGGTGAGCTGATATCTAATAATATTCTAATTTTTGTGTGTTATTCGATCCGTCTTTTATTAATATTTTCAACTGCTTAAACGATAATTACTACATAAACATACTCAATAGAGGAAAATTTTATAATTTTTTAGATATCTTACACTCCCTCAAAATATAATATAATTACAAAAGTAACTACATTTCTTTTACAATTGTTTGTAGTTGAACGATCAATTCTAATAATATTTTCTATAAATGTTAGGATAAAAGATTGTTGGTCGAAATCATACGAAACTATACAAAAATACCATCATTGATGAATTTTCTATGAATTTTCTATAAGAAGGATACAAAAGATTAAGTCACTAAGGCCTAGATAGAAAATAAAATATGAAGGTTTCATATTATAGAATGGTAAAAATAAAATAAATTTGTAGGTTTTACGGAAATTATAATATAAAAATATCAATTAATGGATTAAAAACCATCTTTTATACTTGTTAACTCTGTTTATTTATGATCTACCTTGATTAGTTGTCGAAAAATAAAGTGAAGTGTAGATGAGAGCGGGCTATTCAAAAAATTCGAAATCTGAGACCAAGTCGATTCCAATCCGAAAAAGTACGGGCTGGCTCATTCCGAGATACGGACCTTCAAGGAGTCTTTTTTTATTTGAAAGTCAAACCCTAAAAATTCGTGTAAAATTCCGGTTTTGAAAAAATTGGATAGTAGTCCAGATTAAAAGAAGCATGACTCGGGCCGGATAAAAATTTGAGCTTTTTGATAAAGTTCGTTCTCTATATAAAATTTTTGATAAATTTTCAAATATATATTATATTATTAGAACTTAGAAGTTGAATACGATATATTTTATTAGTTGTCAATTTGATACCCTGAATAACAATTAATAATTTGTTAATTGTCAATGTAATACTCTAAATATTAGAATTTAAGGTTAATAAATGAGATATTTAAATGTAATATAAAAAAATTGTTTTAGTATCAAATTATTTGTCATAGTCTAAAATATTAGTCCTTTGACAGAAAAATAGTAATTCATGATCTCTAAAACACTCACTTTAACTGTACTTTAACAACTTAAACTTTCTGACAATGTATCAGATCTTGGTGTTGGATTCAAATTCTTGCTTTTAAGTGAGAGGGTGTTATAATAATATTATAACATCTAGTAGAAATAATATCTTAAAATTTTAGATGACCCGATTACTAAACATACATAACATTCTAATATTTATGTATTATTTTATCTGTCTTTCATTACCGAGTTTCACTGTTGAAGCGGCATATTACTACAAAAACAGGCTCAAAAGAGGAAAAATGTGCAATTTTGCAGATATCTTCCCTCCCTCTGAAATATAATACAATTGCAAAAAAAATTATTACGTTTCCCTTTATGATTATATATATTTGAATGATCACTTTAATAATATTTTCAACAAGATAATCGGTTGTTCTTGAGTCTTACAGAAACTTTACATAAATACCATCAAAGATTCAAGATGAATTTTTTATAAGAAGGTTAAAAAAAGATTAATGACTAAAAAATATTTTTTCTCTAGAATCAAGGTAAAATTTACAAAATCTTACCCTCTTTTGGGTCTAATTTATGAGCGGGATACATAAAGTAAAATTAATTTTTTTTGTTTTTCAATTTAAGTCTGATCCTCTGTGTATATAGAAAAAAAATACTTTGAATACACTTATGAAAACTTATACATGAAATAATTTACATTTTAATTCATATGAAATTTTACTAGAAAATCCATCAAAATCCACATGTTTTTCAAATAAAAAGAAATTTGTGGACTTTTAAATATCGTGTTAGAAATATGTGTATTAGTTTGATGATAAGTTAAACAAAACACTTAAGTAGAAATCTGGTGTTTGTAGCCTCAACGGATAAGACCATTCTCGTTATCCGTTGATGGAGTAGCTTTACTTAGAAATAAGTTTAGTATTGTAGCACATTTCAGTTTCTGTATTCAAGTTATAATTCTTAGATGTTGGGGGAAATTATAAGTCATGTTGACTACTAGTGGATATGCAAATAGGAGGGCTAACTGTAAATATTTCATGTCTTGTAATTTTGTATAAGTGAAGTAGTATTAACTGATAAGTTAAAGGTCTTCAATGGATAAGAAACAAAGCTTCAACGGATGTCTCTAAAGCTTCAACGGATAACATCCACCAACGGATGAGTGCATCAACGGATAAAGCTTCAACTGCTAATGCATCAACGGATAAAGTCTTCAACGGATGAAAGCTTCAACGGATGCTAAGTTCAATAGCAGTTGACAGTGACGATTCATAAGCTGAAAGAGGCACATGGGTTGACAGAGACAATTAGAATGTAGCATCCTCTTGGAGGAATCAAGAAAATACAGCATTTCCATTCTGGTGCAAACAAGGAAGTATTCAAAGATTCACAGATTATCCTAGATTGCATTGGATAGAGAAATAAAGAAGAAACATGTGAAGAATCTTTTCAATTGTATTTTATATTTTTTGTCTTCACTTGTAAACTTGGTGATATATAAACCAAGTTGCAGCTAGTAACTAGAGTGTGAATTTTCCAGAGCTGTTTAGAAAAACATTGAGAGAAAATCATCTAGTTTGTATTAGAAAGCAGCTGTGATCAATTTCTTGAATCACAGATTTTCTGAAATAACACATCTCTGGTGGAACAACAAATCCAGCAGAAAAGTTTTTAAGTCTTTTGTGTTCTTTACATTTGTGTTTGAATATATATCTGTCTGCATTAGCTCAAAGCAATTCACACACACTTGTTCATCAAAACACACAGCCTTTGAAACTGCTCAAAACTTGAAAAAGTTTTGAGATTTACATTCAACCCCCTTCTGTAAATCTCATTGTTAGTTCCTTGGGAATAACAATTGGTATCAGAGCAAGCTCTTAACTTACAAAGAATTTAAAGATCTATTCTACTAACATCATGAGTAAGAAGGATATTGGTATAAAGATTCCAATCCTGGAAAGAGATAATTATCATCACTGGAAAGTGAAGATGCATCTACATCTTCTCTCTCAAGATGAAAGCTACATCAACTGCATTGAAAATGGTCCGCACATCCCTCACAAGGTGGCGTCAGCTGCAACTGGCACAGTTGCTATTGGACAGTCTATTCCCAAGCCAAAAGCAGAATGGACTGATGAAGATATTGAAGAGGTTCACAAGGACAAGAAAGCCATGAACATTCTGTTCAATGGTTTAGGTCAAGATATGTTTGATAATGTCATTAGCAGCTAAACTGCTAAGGAAATTTGGGATACTGTGCAACTTATCTGTGAAGGTACTGAACAAGTTAGAGAAAACAAAATGCAGCTTCTCATTCAACAGTATGAATACTTTCACTTTGAAGAAGGAGAATCACTGAATGATACCTTCAGTAGATTTCAGAAACTGTTGAATGGATTGAAGCTGTATGGCAGAGCCAAGTCGAGGACTCCAACATAAAATTTCTGAGGTCTCTACCAAAGGAATGGAAGCCTATAACTGTTTCACTAAGGAATTCTCAAGATTATAAGCACTTCACACATAAAAGATTATATGGAATTTTGAAGACCTATGAACTTGAGATGGAGCAAGATGAGCTGTTGGAAAAGGGAAAGAGAAAAGGTGGATCAGTTGCACTTGTAGCTGACAATGAGAAGACTGGAGCCAGGAATGAAGAAAAGACAATGCCAAGTCTCAAAATTGGCACAAGCAAATCAGAATCAAGTAAGGGAAATGAGCAAGTAGCTGAGGTTGAAGATAATTCCAGTCAAGATGACTCTGATGATGTTGATGAACATCTGACCTTTCTGTCCAGGAGGTTTGCAAAGATGAAATTCAGGAAAAATGC
The DNA here is from genome assembly GCF_009905375.1 of Apium graveolens. Classification (NCBI taxonomy): domain Eukaryota; kingdom Viridiplantae; phylum Streptophyta; class Magnoliopsida; order Apiales; family Apiaceae; genus Apium; species Apium graveolens. The sequence goes on from NC_133656.1 coordinate 241,633,283, forward strand.
TAAATTCACTAAGTCAAACAAGAACATGGTGGACAAATCTAAGTTCAAATGTTATAACTGTGGCATAAGTGGACACTTTGCAAATGAGTGCAGAAAGCCAACCTCTGATAAGAAAAAATTTGAGCAAGTTGATTACAAAAGGAAATATTTCGATTTGCTCAAACAAAAGGAAAGAGCTTTTCTAACTCAAGATGACTGGGCAGCAGACGGAGCCAATGAAGATGATGATATGAAATATGTGAACCTAGCCCTGATGGCTAATTATGATGAAAATGAAACTAGTTCATCAAGCAACCAGGTAATTACTACTGACCTCTCTCAGCTCTCTAAGATTGAATGCAATGAAGCCTTAAATGATATGTCCAATGAATTATATCATTTGCGTGTTTCCCTTAAATCACTAGCTAAAGAAAACACAAGAATCAAAGAGAATAATTTGTTTTTAAGTGATAGGAATGGTGTGTTAGAGGGTAAGGTAATTGAGCTTGAAAAGATTAAAATCAAATACTTAACTGTTGAAAGTGAACTAGAAGAATCTGTTAAGAAAGTAGAAATTCTTTCTAGACAAATAGAACGTGAGCAAGAGGTAATCAAGGCCTGGAAAACATCTAGGGATGTTAGTGCTCAGATTGTCAAGGTTCAGGGAATTGAATCACTATGTGAGAATGCCTGGAAGAAAAACAAAAAGGAAGTAGAATTAATTGATGGATTATCAACGGATGTGGAATCAACGGATGATAAAAGTTATCCGTTGAAGGAAGAAAAGGAGCATCCGTTGAAGGCTCATCAATTAAAACAGGCAAGTGATTCTAAAAAGAACAATTTGAAAAATCTCAATAAAAAGTTTGGTTCAACTTCCAAGAACTTTGTCAAAGTAGAAGCTAGCACATCCAAAGATGCCAGTAAGGTGAATATAGGACACATGACTTTAGATCAGTTGAAAAATAGGCTTAAGATGGTTGAGGATAAAAAGGAAACTAAAAGAAAATTAAATAGAAATGGGAAGGTACGAATTAACAAACACAACAATTATACACCTGATAAATATGCTCCTAGAAAAAGTTGTGTGCATTGTAAGAGTGTTAATCAACTATCTACCAACTACAAGTCAGTTAAGAATGCTCCCATGCCTTTAACTCCTTCCATGCCTAACATATCTATGTCACCTCTGCATGCTATGCCTGTTATATCTCAACAGAATCCGCATGCACATTTTGCAAACATGCCATATGTTAATAATTCTTATTTTGTTGTATTCAGTATGCCTCAAATGCCATACAACATGCCTATGTGGAATAATGTGTTTGCACAATCCATGCCTTATCAAATTCAACCAAATAAGCTAAATAATTCTGTGACTAACCCTACACTTCAACCAACTACATCTGAGAGCAAGGTTGATCCAAAGTTACCTAAGTCAAAAGATGCTGGAGGTATGAAGTCTAGGAAAAAGACTAACAAGGCTGGACCCAAGGAAACTTGGGTACCAAAATCAACTTGATTGATTTTGTTGTGTGCAGGGAAAAAAAAGGAATATATGGTACTTGGACAATGGTTGTTCAAGGCACATGACAAGAGATTTCACCCTGCTCACACAGTTCAAGGAGAGAGCTGGCCCTAGCATAACCTTTGGAGATGACAGCAAAGGGTTCAGTATGGGATATGGCTTGATTTCAAAAGAAAATGTCATCATTGATGAAGTTGCATTAGTTGATGGTCTCAAACATAATCTATTGAGTATCAGTCAACTGTGTGATAGAGGGAATATTGTTTCCTTCAATTCTGAAGCCTGTGTTATTACAAGTAAGAAGGACAACAAAGTGGTTCTAAATGGAGTTAGAAAAGGGAATGTGTGCTTGGCTGACTTCAACTCTACAGATGCAGAATCAATTACTTGTCTTCTCAGCAAAGCAAGTCCAGATGAAAGTTGGCTATGGCACAAGAAGCTGTCTCATTTGAATTTCAAGACAATGAATGATCTAGTCAAAAAGGACTTAGTTAGAGGAATGCCTCTAGTGGAATTCTCAAGGGATGGACTGTGTGATGCTTGTCAGAAAGGAAAGTAAAAGAGAGCATCATTCAGTAAGAAGCTTGAATCAGCAATTGATGAACCATTATAACTGCTACACATGGATCTTTTTGGACCAGTCAATGTATTGTCAATTTCAAGGAAAAGATATTGCTTAGTGATTGTAGATGATTTCTCAAAGTTTTCATGTACCTACTTTCTTGGATCAAAGGATGAAGCTAGTGAAATCATCATCAATCATATCAAGTAAGTCAACAATCATCCAGATTTCAAAGTAAGGAATATCAGGAGTGACAATGGAACTGAGTTCAGGAATTCTACCATGAGGTTGTTCTGTGAAGAAAATGGGATCATGCATGAGTTCTCAGCTCCAAGGACTCCACAACAGAATGGTGTGGTGGAAAGAAAGAATAGATCACTAATCGAAGCTGCAAGAACAATGGTTGAAGAGTCAAAACTCCCAACATACTTTTGGGATGAGGCTGTTAACTATGCATGTTACACTCAGAATATTTCGCTAATCAATCTGGCAAAAGACATGACTCCCTATCAATTGTTCAAGGGAAGAAAACCAACTTTAAACTTTCTTCATGTCTTTGGTTGCAAATGCTACATTCTAAGGAATCAACCTGATCACAAAGGGAAGTTTGATGCAAAGGCTGATGAAGGAATATGTGTTGGTTATTCTGCTGGAAAATCATATAGGGTCTACAATCTAAGAACCAACATTGTCATGGAATCTGTGCATGTTGTGTTTGATGATAAAAAGATTGATGGACTAACAGATGAGGGACATCATGAATGACTCAAATTTGATAACATTGAGATATATTGTGATGATAGTGAAGATGAGAATGATGGAGAAGGCACCTCGAAAAGAATTCAAAATCTGCTTTTGGATAATGCACAAAGTGCTGCATCAGTTGAAAGTCACAATTCAGCATCCGTTGAAAGAAGTAATGCAGCATCCGTTGAAAGACAAAGTGCATCATCCGTTGAATTACATAATGAAGCATCCGTTGATCATAGTCTATCAACGGATAATCAATTCACTTCATCAGTTGATAGAACTCCCAGTTCCTTTCAAAGGATCAATAACTCAAGGGGAGTTTCATCCAATTAACACTCTATCTCACATCATGACAATACTGAGGCAACCTCATCTAGAGCTAATTTACCACCTCAAAGGAAATGGACCAAGAATCACCCTTTTGAATTGATCATTGGTGATGCAACATCTAAAGTGCAAACTAGAAGGGCTACTCAAGATGAATATCTATATAGTAGTTTTCTATCACAGGAGGAACCTAAGAGAGTGGAAGAAGCTCTACTGGATCCAGATTGGATTTTATCAATGCAAGAGGAGCTAAACCAATTTGAGAGGAACAAGTTATGGAAGCTGGTACCCAAGCCAAAGAACAAGAGCTCTATTGATACAAAATGGGTATTCAGAAACAAGATGGATGAAAATGGCATTGTCATAAGGAATAAAGCCAGATTGGTTGCCAAGGGCTATTCTCAACAAGAGGGAATAGATTTTGATGAGACATTTGCTCCAGTTGCAAGACTTGAAGCCATCAGAATCTTTCTAGCCTATGCAGCCCATGCCAATTTCAAAGTCTATCAAATGGATGTCAAGAGTGTATTTCTGAATGGAGAATTGGAGGAAGAAGTTTATGTAAGCCAACCTCCAGGATTTGAAGATCCAAATTTTCAATGAGGCTTATGGTAGCATGTGTAATCATTCCAGAACCACCCAGAACATTCATAAAAATATTTCTTGAATGAGCAAACTGTTTCAGCCATTCAATGACATCTTTCCCGGGCGGGATTTCAAGAATAATAGACTTCATTGCCGAAGTCATTTCGATGGTGTTTTCTTTCGCCTTGTTTTTTGAACCACGAGGACGTCCTTATGGCCTGGACAATGAAAATAACCACCAGATGCCACAATATTGTTTCCACCAGACTGGCCCATATTACTTATATCATTACCAACTCCTGGATTAGACATTTGAGTGTTTAGCAATGGTTGAGAGTGGTGTTCTTCGCTGTTAATTATAGTAGGATTAGTGTAGCCCATTGAATTTGGGATATGAAGAGCAGGATAAGAGTAATTCATAGAATTTGAGAAAGAAAACGAATACTCATGATTCATCTTTTGAAAGCTAAGCAATGATATAAAATATTGGGTGAAATATGATTAGAGTTGTGGGGTATAGTCCTTTTTATAATTAATTTTGACGTGCTCTCTCAAGAAATACAAAGATGCCATACAGTTGAAAATAGTATTATTTTTCTTTTCCAGGAATTTGAATTGAATAATCAATCCTTATCATATTTCCTAAAATCGAGAGGCCAAAAAGTTGTTTATATTCGATTCGTCTCATAAAAGAGTTATACCAATATACGATTACAGATGAATTTCTAAAACTAGAATCGAAACATTAAACAAATACATCGTTCATTTACCAATAGATATCATCGATAAAAATATTAGGCGCGAATTTTAAATATTAAATTATTTTGATTGCAAAATCGAAAACATATTTAAACATTATGGTCTATAAAATTTAATTATTAATTTACTATTCCTCTTCATTGTTTTGCATGCTTATATCAGTATTTTTGGTGCATTATTAGAGTAATATTATGAGATTTAGTTGGGAACTTCCTCTACCACCTTAAACTTTTAGATGAACTTCCTCTACCACCTTACTTTTGAGTTAGGGGAGTAATAAAATAATATTATAAGATTCAGTTGGGGTATTTTTCTAATATCTTCAGATTTTAGGAGAGCTGATATCTAATTATATTCTAATTTTTATGTGTTATTTGATCCGTCTTTTATTTTATTTTCAACTGTTTAAATAACAATTACTACATAAACATACTTTTAGGAAATGAACAACACACAGAGGGGGGGTGAATGTGTTTTACTGTATTTGTACTTTTCTTGAATGTTTATGGTTGATCAAAATAAATTAAATCTTGTAGTGAAATGTGTTCATGCAGAAATTAAACTTGCAAAAAATAAAGAACACGTCTAACACCCCCAGATCTGGGGTCGGGGATCTGGGTCATCACGGTCTTTCTTTCCACATATCACTTCACTTAATTAATAATAATAACCTTATGCTGTGACCCCACACTAACACACACCACAACCCGTTATAGTCTCAGAGATGAAATTGAAATAAGTACAAGTCTTTGAATCCATAATTTAAAAGTTATTACAACCCAAAACGATTACTTGATAAATTTACAGTTAATTGCCATTATCTGCCACAAGTTATAATTATACATAATTGATTCTCAATAGTAGATGGTCTGATCTACAATAGATCTACCTCTGCAGCTATAGCAGCTACAACATCATCGGGAAGACGCGGGACGCTTCCCACGTGCTTGCGCTGGGTCTGCTGGAGTCTGGTCATCTTTCCTAACTGTTGTTGTATGATGAAGAAATAAAGCAAGAGTGAGCCTTACAGCTCGCAAGATAATACATAGTGATAACAATAATATAAGTATCTAAATGGATACTTACTAGAATCTTTTATCATGCGTAAGATAATTACTTACTAGATATAAGTAAAAACAAGGGATGAAGTTACCAAATACTTCACTATACTTATATCATTTAAAAAAAAGTTGCTTGAACTACCACTGTTCAAAGTATAATGAGCTTTCAACAATTCATCAGATAGATGAGACTACAAGACAAGATTTGAATAGATTAAATCTTTGAAATTTTATTAAAGGAAATGAAGTCATGATATACTTCATTAAGTTCTGATATATATATATATATATATCCATATATACATCTTCTTTATACAATTTTCTGAAAACCTCTGTCATGTAAAGTATGAACAGAATTGCAATATCCAATAAATTTGGAAAGGAAAAGAATTTGGCATAAACCAAATATCTTGCTGATCAGGCAAAGATACCCATAAGTAACCTTTTCTACTAGTAGATGGACGAATTCCCCACTGGTCATCACCCTGGTCGTAATAGGACCTTATGCTGGACTGCCACTTAGCCACTTATGCATTTGATGGACTCCCACTGAGCCACTTACACTATCATGGATGCCCACTGAGCCCATGTTGCTTATGCCGACTCAATAGATGGACTTACTTCCCGAACGTTGGGTAAATAATCAATTCATTTACCAAAACTGCAACCGTGTTGCGAATATAAAATACACCACAGAGCCGGATCCCTCAGGTTTTGAGCGAGTATTTAAATCCCCTTAAAAGGGAAGATCTTAAATATAAAAATGAGTTTTGGGATACGCTCTAACTTTTAAAAATCATTTTGAAGACTCGAAAACACTTTATAGAGTGTTTGGAGTAAAGCTGATTTAATGAAGTAAATCAGTCCCCAGAATATTTAGAAAATGACTGAATATTATTATTTAAATAATATTCCCATAAAGAATAATCTTTATAAAAATAATTGAAGTAGAAGTATTAAAACTTATACTTGAAACGAGTATTAAATAACCAAAGATATACTTATATGAAAGTACTATCTTTATTTGAATAATCGAAAATAAGTTTGATTATTTACACCTTATTCTTTAATAAAATAAAGAACAAATCTCAGCCAATAATCGGAGTCATAGATCCTCAAATGAATATTCAAAAATATTCATTAAATAATATAAACTGAGTCATAAGCCCTCGAATGAATATTCAAATAATATTCAGATAATAAAATAAAAGGAGTCATAAGTCCTCGGAGGAATATTCAAGTAATATTCATTAAATAAAATAAAGTGAGTCATACATCCTCAATTGAATATTCAAATAATATTCATTTAATATAAAGGAGTCATATGCCTTCGAATAATATTCGAAATAATATTCAATAATAAAATAAAGTTAAAGTTATCGAATAAACCTTATTCGATTAATAGTTTTGAAAACTATGACCATATATATATATAAGTATATATATATATTATTTATTTCCATATATACAAAATCTACTCGGGATCCTCGACTCCCGGTTTTAGAAAATATTTTCACCTTTGGGTCCCTGTACTAAGGGTATATGCAAATTACCGCTATCCTCTAGCATAGGTATTATCAACTGAATCAACAGATATATATGGAAAGAATATGAAACAGGCATGCATATATATATACCATAGCAGCATGCTTCAATATATTGCAACATTTGCTAATTAACCAACATGCATATATCGCAAGATAATACAAATACATATATACATCACAACAACAGTTATAACTGGTAGAAAACTTGCCTGAGCGACTTGGGGTGATAAAAGGCTCGGGACGAGTCTGGTAACCTATAAACAACAAGTAAGTTGGAATTAAACCAAAGTCACTTGTAAATCTATACTTTAACTAACTTAGACTCTAACGCTTGTTTTGTGCTTACTGACTCGCTTAAGTCACTCGGGTACCCTCGGCTCCACCATTTTTAATAATTTAACCTTTACGAGTTTTAAGGCGATTCCTTTGCGAGTATCTTACCAACTGCCTAACACACTTACCATAAATGTTTCATGCATTAATTAACCCTTTTTGGTCTTTAACCTTTGTTTCAAAGTAAGGCGAGGGGAAAAGTTTCGTTCGCGAAACGCCGTTACATGAAACGGTCGTTTCTCCTAAACCGTGCATCGGAATCGAACGAACTACATATCAAAACAAAGCTCGTAACATGAGCTATCTAAAAATGGCAATGGTCATAATCTAGCAGGGGGTTCTCGGGTCCTAATGTTATGCACAAAAACAGTCTAAAGAAAATCGGACGTTACGGCGGCTATGTTTACGCGATTTCCCAATTTTAAACCATTCAAAACCAACCCAATTCAACCTCAAATCCAACATACAACCAACATCCATCCTTATCACATCATAACAACCCCAACCAATTCAAGTTTAACATTCATACTTATGCCTAAGCTTAACTTTAACCATACTTAAGTTCTTTTAATCAAAACAACAACATTTACCATTCCATTTCAATACCAATTCAATCCCAAACTCTAAATCACCAACATTAAGCTACAATATCACCCTACTAATCAAAATCATCTTATAATACATAGGAATCTAGGGTTTGGAGATGATATACCTTCCTTGAAGTGGTGGGAGGAGCTAGGAAGCCTTAAGAAGCTTTGAGAAGTCTTAGGAATGCTTGGATCTTCAAGGAAAACAAGAAAAATTTCAAGTTAAAAACTTGAAAACACTATTCATAGTCTTCTTCTTTGATTAAATGAAGAAGATGGATAAGGAATTGATGGCTTAAACTCATGATATAGCCCTAACTAAGCATGAAGATGATTAGGGAATTAACTCACCAATTTAGGAAGCTTGGATCTTTGATTTTTGAATTTCCTTGCCTTTTGAATAGTAAAAAGCCGAGAGCTCTCAAGAACAAAGCCTTGGTTCTTTTTGATTTTGATGAAAAATGATTTTGCTTGGCTTGGTTGATTTGTTTTTGTGTTTGATTTAGTTAATTACCTTGTTGCCCTTGAATTTGTGTGGTTCTCATTCAACCACACCTCCTTCCTTCCCATGTCATGCTTGTGTCATCCTCATGATGTCATCATCCCCTCCTTGTCCCCTTCTCATTGGTTGGGTGACATCATCCTCTCTAATCCCTTTGATTAACTTCCTAATTGTTTGCCTAATGACCGCTGATCTGTTATACGGTTCGCTTAACTTTCGTTTTCGTTTATCGTTTGAAGGATCATACCCGGGATCTTATTACTTAGGTTCCCTTAACCTTTCTCAATACATTATATTTCTTTTTATGATCCTCAATCATAATCCTTTAATTTAAATCCTTTTTATCCTGTTACCTTATACTCAATTCTTTCCGTATTTAGTGGATTTCTGGGAAAAACCAAAGTGTTCGGAATTGGATTCTGACGATCTTTACATACACTTATATACTACATAGAGTACTAATAATATCCCAGAATATCCATAACAGAACCCCTACATAGTGTGGCATGAAAAGTTTTCTCATTCAGCTAAAACACTATTCACAAGGGTTACAAAAAGTTGAAAATTTTGGGGGTTATTACAGTCTCCCCTCCTTAAAAGGATTCCGTCCCGGGATCAAACAGAAAGTAAATGGGGGTACTTTTCTAGCATTGCGCTCTCTAGTTCCCAAGTTGATTCTTCCACATTATGATTCTGCCATAGTACTCTGACTAGCTTGATCACTTTGTTCCGAAGCACCTGCTCCTTCTTATCTATAATCCTTACTGGCTTCTCCACGTAAGTTAGATCTGGCTGCATATCCACCTGCTCGTACTCCACTATATGTCTGGCATCCCGATGATACTTCCTTAGCATTGACACATGGAACACATTATGAACTTGTTGCAAATTAGGGGGTAAGGCTAGCTCGTAAGCTAACTTTCCAATTCATCTTAATATCTCAAAAGGTCCAATGTATCTTGGGCTTAGTTTTCCTTTCCTTCCGAACCTCATTAATCCCTTCCAAGGGGATACCTTTAGCAGTACTAAGTCCCCTACTTCATATTCCTTGTCCTTTCGGGCTAGGTCTGCATATTTCTTCTGTCTGTCTTGGGCTGCTACAAGTCGCCCTCTGATAAGATCCACTATATCTTTGGTCCTTTGGACCATTTCGGGTCCGAGCATCTTCCGCTCTCCTACTTCATCCCAGTATAAGGGAGATCGACACCTTCTTCCGTACAGGGCCTCATAAGGCGGCATTCCGATGCTAGCATGAAAGCTATTGTTATAAGAAAACTCGATCAACGGCAAGTGATCATCCCAACTCCCTTTAAAGTCTATTGCACAGACTCTCAACATATCCTCTAGTGTTTGGATGGTCCTTTCACTCTGCCCATCCGTCTGGGGATGATACGCGGTACTCATATTTAACTTGGTCCCCGCACATTCCTGAAAGCTCCTCCAAAATCTGGAGTTGAACCTGGGGTCTCGGTCTGAGACAATGGACGCTGGGACTCCATGTCGCGTTACTATTTCCTTAAGGTAAATGTCCACCAGTCTATCGACTGTGTATCTCTCATTGATAGGAATGAAATGAGCTGACTTTGTCAGTCGGTCTATAATTACCCAAATGGCGTCGTGATTGGCTTTCGTCCTTGGCAATCCTACAACAAAATCCATCGCTATCTGTTCCCATTTCCATTCGGGAATCTCCAGGGGTCGTAAGAGTCCACTGGGTCTCTGGTGCTCTGCCTTTACCCTTTGGCAAGTTCAAACATTTGCTTACCCATTCTGCTACGTCCCTCTTCATGTTGGGCCACCAGTAATATTCCTTCAAATCCCTATACATCTTGGTACTTCCGGGGTGAATGGAATACCTTGAACTATGGCTTTCATCCAATATCTCATCTTTAAGCTCTTGAACATTCGGAACCCAAATCCGGTAGGAGTACCTCATTATCCCTTTATCATCTTTCTCAGTATGGATCTCCTCTCCAGTCATTGACTCTCTGCCTTCATTCATTATTTTCTCCTGGCACAATCTGATCTTTTCCAATAACTCTGGCTGCATTGAGATCTCAAAAAGCTTTTCAGTTCCGGTTCCGGTTACCTTTACTTCTATTTCCATTCTCTCAAAATCCCTTATCAATTCTTCCGAAGTCGTTATCATTCTGAGTCTTTCCTTTCTACTAAGGGCATCAGCCACCACATTGGCTTTCCCTGGATGATAGAGAATCTCACAATCATAGTCCTTGATTAGTTCTAACCATCTCCTCTGGCGCATGTTGAGCTCTTTCTGCGTAAATATGTACTTGAGGCTCTTATGGTCTGTGAAAATCTCGCACTTCTCTCCATACAAGTAGTGCCTCCAAATTTTTAAGGCAAATACTATTGCCGCGAGCTCAAGGTCATGAGTAGGATATCTAACCTCGTATTCCTTCAGTTGTCTCAACGCATACGCAATCACTTTACCGTGCTGCATAAGCACACACCCTAGTCCTTTGTGCGACGCGTCACTATATATCACAAAATCTCCTTTTCCGTCCGGCAATGCCAATACCGGAGCCGTTATCAACCTTTTCTTTAATTCCTGAAAACTGTTCTCGCATTTCTCCGTCCATTCAAACTTCTCTGTCTTACGAGTAAGTCGTGTCAAAGGGGCTACGATCTTCGCAAAGTCCTGTACAAATCTACGATAGTAGCCGGCCAATCCTATGAAACTCCTTACCTCTGTGGGTGTGGTTGGCCTTTCCCAATTTGAGACCGCCTCTATCTTGGAGGGGTCGACCAATACTCCTTCTTTATTGATCACATGTCCTAAAAACTGTACTTCATTCCGCCAGAATTCACACTTCGAGAATTTAGCATATAACTGTTCCTCTCTGAGTATTCCTAGAGCTATCCTCAAATGCTCTGCATGTTCTGTCTCAGTCCTTGAGTAGATCAAAATATCATCGATAAAAACTATCACACATTTGTCCAAGTACTTCTTAAATACTCTATTCATTAAATCCATGAAAGCTGCTGGGGCGTTGGTTAATCCAAAGGACATTACCAAGAACTCATAATGCCCATACCTGGTACGGAACGCTGTCTTGGAAATATCTTCGGGTTTAATCTTTAGTTGGTGATATCCAGTTCTCAGGTCGATCTTGGAAAAATAAACAGCATCCTTTAGCTGGTCGAACAGATCGTCTATTCTAGGTAATGGGTACCTGTTCTTTATGATTAGCTTGTTCAACTCTCGATAGTCTATGCACAGCCTCATGCTCCCATCTTTCTTCTTAACAAATAAAACTGGTGCTCCCTATGGAGACACACTGGGTCTTATCATACCCTTATCCAAGAGTTCCTGCAATTGGATAGCTAATTCCTTCATTTCTAACGGGGCTAACCGGTAAGGTGCTTTTGAAACTGGCGCCGTCCCTGGGGCCAACTCAATAGCAAATTCAATCACTCTATCGGTGGTAATCCCGGAAGGTCTTGTGGGAATACATCTTCAAATTCGTTGACTACTGGAATATCTTGTAAGTTGGGCACCTCTTTCTGCGTGTCCACCACATAGGCTAGGTAGGCCTCATTTCCTTTTCGTAGCATCCTTCTGGCATGGGCCATAGTCAAAAATTTCTGCGTCTGCCTCTTTCCTCTAAATATAACTTCTTTCTTCCCTGGGACATTTAGCTTAACTTTCTTCCCTTTACAGTCTATCTGAGCATCATTGCTAGATAGCCAGTCCATTCCCAAAATTACATCAAACTCCCCTAATTTAAAAGGAATCAGATCAACACTAAAGGATTGCTCCCCTATGCCTATCTCACAGGCGGGGTGAATCTGGTTAACAGGAATAATTTAATGATTGGCTATTTCTACTTGCAAGGGTTCTATCAAGGGTTCAGCCTTAAGTCTTAACTTACGCGCAAAGTCCATTGATATAAAGATTTAGTTGCTCCTGAATCAAATAAAATATTTGCACTGACTGAATTTAGAGAAAGGGTACCTGCTATCATATCTGAATCTTTCATAGCATCCTGGACTGTCATATTGAAAGTCCTCGCAGTAGGTGGCTTATTAGAAGCAGCCCTGCTTGCTCCCGAAGCTGCTGGTTTATTCATTGGGCATTCCCTCTTCCAATGACCTGGGCGTCCGCACTGATGATAAGTGGTGGTTGGAATGACGGCAGGGGTTGATGATGGGCACTTAGTTGAATAGTGGCCTTCCCGACCAGCACTTAAAACAGGTTACTGGCTTTCCTTTACACTCCCCAGTGTGATTCCTTCCACATATGTTACAGGCTGGCAATGGGGGTCGAGACTGGTTGGAATAGGACATTCTTGACTTCTGGCCGCCCTGGCTCATGCTCACACTCATTGGCCGCTTAAACCCAGTGTTCCTTCCTGGTAGGGACACTGCTCCTCGATTAAATCTAGTTGGGAAGCTTCTTCCTACGGAACCTCCACCCATGCTCATACTTTTCCTCTTTATTCCTTTCTTCTCTCTTTCCTTCTGCATCTGTTCACTTCCGACTTAACAATCGTTGCCTTTTGCACCAGAGTGGCATAGTCCGTAAGCTCAAGGATTGCCACCCTATTCTGAATCCACGGTTTCAGTCCCTGCTGAAACCTCCTAGCTTTCTTTTCCTCGGTGCTCATAAACTCCGGCACAAACCTTGATAACTCAGTAAATTTCACTTCGTACTCTGCTACAGACAAGTTATTCTGCTTTAGCTCCAAGAACTTAAGCTCCATCTGGTTTTCCATAAACCTCGGGAAATACTTTCCCAGAAACAACTGACTAAATCTCTCCCAGGTTATAATAGCATTTGTCTCCATGTTTTTCTTGGCCTCCCACCAGTAGTTAGCTTCTCCTTTCAGAAGGTAGGTAGCAAATACAGTCTTCTGTGCCTCATCGGTACTCAAAATCTCAAAGGATTTCTCCATTTCCTTTAACCATGCCCTGGCCTCAACTGGGTCGGCTGATCCGTGGAACTCAGGGGACTTAAGGGAATTAAAAGCCCTGAAAGAGTTTGCCACAGTATTGTTATTTCCTTGAGGGGGTGGGTTGGGTTGACGTTCCAAATTCTGCCTTAGGAGTTGCATGAACTGGCCCATGGGATCCATGCCTGGATTTGGTACTGGTTGCTCAACCTCGGTTTCTCCTTCTTCAGCCTCTATCTCAAATCCCTCAACATCATATGTTTCCTCTTCCTCTTCATACAGGGAGTCATCCTGTTCCACATAATCCTCATCTTCCTCTTCACTGTGTTCCTGGTTTCTATCATCCTGGTTATGGCTTCCCTGGTCCTCAGATCCAGGGTTCGCCCTAGTTCCAATCTTTCTTGGCGGCATGATTCTGATAATAAAAAAAATTATTGGGAAAATTCAACGTTAGGTCACAATCATATACAACATTGTGCCCTGCACGGCTCTTATAATGGGGAGAACGTATATCGCAATTCTATTATTTTAAGAAAGTTCTAATACGAAGTGCAGTAATAATAATGATAAAAACAGTGATCCCGTCACTAATGAACTGAACCAAAGGAAACAAATATATACATAATGCGAGAAATACATAGTTTGATCTGGTCAAAAGTACAACAGTGCTATAGTCATCTGTCCTCAAAAGTGATACACAAGAGTCTATCTGTCTAGTCAGAAAAAGGGATGCTATATACAAGTCAACTATCCCGGAAAATTGGCTCTTACTAAGGCCTCGGCTAACTAGACAACTAGACTATTCCATCATCAATCCTGAATCACACACCGGAGTGGGTCAGCTCCCATACCCTTTCCATCGCACGACGGAAGATATAGTCGGCCTGCCGCCTGGAGATCCTACCATGCATGTCCCCCTGGAGCGATCTGAGCCTCGCTCTGGGATGTGAGCTCTATCCCCGTAAGCTCCCTCCTCAAGGATCGGGGTATAGAAGCCCTAGTCTCATAAGCTCGGGTACGCCTACCCGCCCTCTCTGCATCCAACTCCCTCCTGGCCTCATCCAGTCGGGCCTCAGCAACAGCCACTCGGGTCCTCAGAACATCCTGAACATATCCATGAGCTAACGAAGACTGCCTGTGGGCAGGGTCAAGAGGTGGTGAATCCGGAGCCGCTGAGGGTGCCTCCTCGGTCTGCCTAGGCTCGGAAGTATGGGTCTCTGAGCTGTCATCCTCGGGAATCCAAGATAGTGGTGGAGGGGTAGGGGCTCTGACCACCGGAAGTGTGGGTAATGGGGTACCAGCATACACTACCATAGGTCCAACATGCTCCTCAGCTACTGGGACCTCATCCGGGTCCTCCTCATCTCGAATAGCAATAACCTCTGTCTCTGACTCCTCTGAGGGGTCCTCCTCATCTGAAATAGCAATGACCTCCGTCTCTGACTCCTCTGAGGGGTCCTCCTCATCCTCCTCCATCTCAGGCTCCTCCTGATCCTCAACATCTAGCAATGCCTCATCATGCTCACGCTCGAACATCTCAGGGTCCTCTATCTCAGGCGCCTACACATTAAACGAGCTAAGTTACTATCATGATACTTATAAGGGTTCCCGTAAGGGTTTTAACTGTCAGCACTACTTTAAGTAGTCCGACCATGAACTTGGCAAGAGTTCTTATTATCTTTGTGAGTTTGTTATTATATCGACGCATCATCTCTGAGGTTTATAACGCTTAGCTCTGATACCACTTCTGTAACACCCCCAGATCCGGGGTCGGGGATCCGGGTCGTCACGGTCTTTCTTTCCACCATATCACTTCACTTAATTAATAATAATAACCTTATGTTGTGACCCCACACTAACACACACCACAACCCGTTATAGTCTCAGAGATGAAATTGAAATAAGTACAAGTCTTTGAATCCACAATTTAAAAGTTATTACAACCCAAAACGATTACTTGATAAATTTACAGTTAATTGCCATTATCTGCCACAAGTTATAATTATACATAATTGATTCTCAAAAGTAGATGGTCTGATCTACAATAGATCTACCTCTGCAGCTATAGCAGCTACAACATCATCGGGAAGACGCGGGACGCTTCCCACGCCCTTGCGCTGGGTCTGCTGGAGTCTGGCCATCTTTCCTAACTGTTGTTGTGTGATGAAGAAATAAAGCAAGAGTGAGCCTTACAGCTCGCAAGATAATACATAGTGATAACAATAATATAAGTATCTAAATGGATACTTACTAGAATCTTTTATCATGCGTAAGATAATTACTTACTAGATATAAGTAAAAACAATGGATGAAGTTACCAAATACTTCACTATACTTATATCATTTAAAAAAAGCTGCTTGAACTACCACTGTTCAAAGTATAATGAGCTTTCAACAGTTCATCAGATAGATGAGACTACAAGACAAGATTTGAATAGATTAAATCTTTGAAATTTTATTAAAGGAAATGAAGTCATGATATACTTCATTAAGTTCTGATATATATATATATATGTATATATATATATCCACATATACATCTTCTTTATACAATTTCCTGAAAACCTCTGTCATGTAAAATATGAACAGAATTGCAATATCCAATAAATTTGGAAAGGAAAAGAATTTGGCATAAACCAGATATCTTGCTGATCAGGCAAAGATACCCATAAGTAACCTTTTCTACTAGTAGATGGACGAATTCCCCACTGGTCATCACCATGGTCATAATAGGACCTTATGTTGGACTGCCACTCAGCCACTTATGCATTTGATGGACTCCCACTGAGCCACTTATACTATCATGGACGCCCACTGAGCCCATGTTACTTATGCCGACTCAATAGATGGACTTACTTCCCGAACGTTGGGTAAGTAATCAATTCATTTACCAAAACTACAACCGTGTTGCGAATATAAAATACACCACAGAGCCGGATCCCTCAGGTTTTGAGCGAGTATTTAAATCCCCTTAAAAAGGAAGATCTTAAATATAAAAATGAGTTTTGGGATCCGCTCTAACTTTTAAAAATCATTTTGAAGACTCGAAAACACTTTATAGAGTGTTTGGAGTAAAGCTGATTTAATGAAGTAAATCAGTCCCCAGAATATTTAGAAAATGACTGAATATTATTATTTAAATAATATTCCCATAAAGAATAATCTTTATAAAAATAATTGAAGTAGAAGTATTAAAACTTATACTTGAAACGAGTATTAAATAACCAAAGATATACTTATATGAAAGTACTATCTTTATTTGAATAATCGAAAATAAGTTTGATTATTTACACCTTATTCTTTAATAAAATAAAGAACAAATCTCAGCCAATAATCGGAGTCATAGATCCTCAAATGAATATTCAAAAATATTCATTAAATAATATAAACTGAGTCATAAGCCCTCGAATGAATATTCAAATAATATTCAGATAATAAAATAAAAGGAGTCATAAGTCCTCGGAGGAATATTCAAGTAATATTCATTAAATAAAATAAAGTGAGTCATACATCCTCAATTGAATATTCAAATAATATTCATTTAATATAAAGGAGTCATACGCCTTCGAATAATATTCGAAATAATATTCAATAATAAAATAAAGTTAAAGTTATCGAATAAACCTTATTCGATTAATAGTTTTGAAAACTATGACCATATATATATATAAGTATATATATATATATATATATTTATATCCATATATACAAAATCTACTCGGGATCCTCGACTCCCGGTTTTAGAAAATATTTTCACCTATGGGTCCCTGTACTAAGGGTATATGCAAATTACCGCTATCCTCTAGCATAGGTATTATCAACTGAATCAACAGATATATATGGAAAGAATACGAAACAGGCATACATATATATATACCATAGCAGCATGCTTCAATATATTGCAACATTTGCTAATTAACCAACATGCATATATCGCAAGATAATGCAAATACATATATACATCACAACAACAGTTATAACTGGTAGAAAACTTGCCTGAGCGACTTGGGGTGATAAAAGGCTCGGGACGAGTCTGGTAACCTATAAACAACAAGTAAGTTGGAATTAAACCAAAGTCACTTGTAAATCTATACTTTAACTAACTTAGACTCTAACGCTTGTTTTGCGCTTACTAACTCGCTTAAGTCACTCGGGTACCCTCGGCTCCACCATTTTTAATAATTTAACCTTTACGAGTTTTAAGGCTATTCCTTCGCGAGTGTCTTACCAACTGCCTAACACACTTACCATAAATGTTTCATGCATTAATTAACCCTTTTGGTCTTTAACCTTTGTTTCAAAGTAAGGCGAGGGGAAAAGTTTCGTTCGCGAAATGCCGTTACATGAAATGGTCGTTTCTCCTAAACCGTGCATCGGAATCGAACGAACTACATATCAAAACGAAGCTCGTAACATGAGCTATCTAAAAATGGCAATGGTCATAATCTAGCAGGGGGTTCTCGGGTCCTAATGTTATGCACAAAAACAGTCTAAAGAAAATCGGACGTTATGACGGCTATGTTTACGCAATTTCCCAATTTTAAACCATTCAAAACCAACCCAATTCAACCTTAAATCCAATATACAACCAACATCCATCCTTATCACATCATAACAACCCCAACCAATTCAAGTTTAACATTCATACTTATGCCTAAGCTTAACTTTAACCATACTTAAGTTCTTTTAATCAAAACAACAACATTTACCATTCCATTTCAATACCAATTCAATCCCAAACTCTAAATCACCAACATTAAGCTACAATATCACCCTACTAATCAAAATCATCTTATAATACATAGGAATCTAGGGTTTGGAGATGATATACCTTCCTTGAAGTGGTGGGAGGAGCTAGGAAGCCTTAAGAAGCTTTGAGAAGTCTTAGGAATGCTTGGATCTTCAAGGAAAACAAGAAAAATTTCAAGTTAAAAACTTGAAAACACTATTCATAGTCTTCTTCTTTGATTAAATGAAGAAGATGGATAAGGAATTGATGGCTTAAACTCATGATATAGCCCTAACTAAGCATGAAGATGATTAGGGAATTAACTCACCAATTTAGGAAGCTTGGATCTTTGATTTTTGAATTTCCTTGCCTTTTGAATAGTAAAAAGCCGAGAGCTCTCAAGAACAAAGCCTTGGTTCTTTTTGATTTTGATGAAAAATGATTTTGCTTGGCTTGGTTGATTTGTTTTTGTGTTTGATTTAGTTAATTACCTTGTTGCCCTTGAATTTGTGTGGTTCTCATTCAACCACACCTCCTTCCTTCCCATGTCATGCTTGTGTCATCCTCATGATGTCATCATCCCCTCCTTGTCCCCTTCTCATTGGTTGGGTGACATCATCCTCTCTAATCCCTTTGATTAACTTCCTAATTGTTTGCCTAATGACCGTTGATCTGTTATACGGTTCGCTTAACTTTCGTTTTCGTTTATCATTTGAAGGATCATACCCGGGATCTTATTACTTAGGTTCCCTTAACCTTTCTCAATACATTATATTTCTTTTTATGATCCTCAATCATAATCCTTTAATTTAAATCCTTTTTATCCTGTTACCTTATACTCAATTCTTTCCGTATTTAGTGGATTTCTGGGAAAAACCAAAGTGTTCGGAATTGGATTCTGACGATCTTTACATACACTTATATACTACATAGAGTACTAATAATATCCCAGAATATCCATAACAGAACCCCTACATAGTGTGGCGTGAAAAGTTTTCTCATTCAGCTAAAACACTATTCACAAGGGTTACAAAAAGTTGAAAATTTTGGGGGTTATTACAGTCTCCCCTCCTTAAAAGGATTCCGTCCCGGGATCAAACAGAAAACAAATGGGGGTACTTTTCTAGCATTGCGCTCTCTAGTTCCCAAGTTGATTCTTCCACATTATGATTCTGCCATAGTACTCTGATTAGAGTTGTGGGTTATAGTCCTTTTTATAATTGAATTTGACGTGCTCTCTCAAGAAATACAAAGATTCCATACAGTTGGAAAAGGTATTATTTTTCTTTTCCAGGAATTTGAATTGAATAATCAATCCTTATCATATTTTCTAAAGTTGAGAGGCCAAAAAGTTGTTAATATTTGATTCGTCTCATAAAAAAGCGTTATACCAATATACGATTACAGATGAATTTCTAAAACTAGAATCGAAATATTAAACAAATATACAACGTTTATTTACCAATAGATGTCATCGACAAAAATATTAGGCACGAATTTTAAATATTAAATTATTTTGATTGCAAAATCGAAAACATATTTAAACATTATGGTCTGTAAAATTTAATTATTAATTTACTATTTCTCTTCATTGTTTTCCGTGCTCATATCAGTATTTTTTGGTGCATTATTATCGTAATATTATGAGATTTAGTTGAGAACTTCCTCTGCCATCTTAAACTTTCAGATGAACCGGTTACTTAATGATCTATCATAGCTTAGTCAGACTAAGTTCGACTCCTTACTTTTGAGTTAGGGGAGTATTAAAATAATATTATAAGATTCAGTTGGGGTATTTTTCTAATATCTTCAGATTTTAGGTGAGCTGATATCTAATAATATTCTAATTTGTGTGTGTTATTTGATCCGTCTTTTATTAATATTTTCAACTGTTTAAACGATAATTACTACATAAACATACTCAATAGAGGAAAAGTTTATAATTTTTTAGATATCTTACACTCCCTCAAAATATAATATAATTGCAAAAGTAACTACATTTCTTTTACAATTGTTTGTAGTTGAATGATCAATTCTAATAATATTTTCTATAAATGTTAGGATAAAAGATTGTTGGTCGAAATCATACGAAAACGATACAAAAATACCATCATTGATGAATTTTCGATGAATTTTCTATAAGAAGGATACAAAAGATTAAGTCACTAACGCCTAGATAGAAAATAAAATATGAAGGTTTCATATTATAGAATGGTGAAAATAAAATAAATTTGTAGGTTTTTCGGAAATTATAATATAAAAATATCAATTAATGGATTAAAAACCATCTTTAATACTTGTTAACTCTATTGATTTATGATCTACCTTGGTTAGTTGTCGAAAAATAAAGTGAAGTGTAGATGAGAGCGGGGCTATTCAAAAAATTCAAAATCTGAGACCAAGTCAAATCCAATCCAAAAAAGTACGGGCTGGCTCGTCCCGAGATACAGACCTTCAAAGAGTCTTTTTTTATTTAAAAGTCCGACCCTAAAAATTCGTGTAAAAGTCCGGTATTGAAAAAATTGGATAGTAGTCCAGATTAAAAGAAGCATGATTCGGGCGGGATAAAAATTTGAGCTTTTTGATAAAATTCATTTTCTATATAAAATTTTTAATAATTCTCAAATATATATTACATTATTAGAACTTAGAAGTTGAATACGATATATTTTATTAGTTGTCAATTTGATACCCTGAATAACAATCAATAATTTGTTAATTGTCAATTTAATACTCTAAATATTAGAATTTAAGGTTAATAAATGAGATATTTAAATGTAATATAAAAAAATTATTTATTTTAGTATCAAATTATTTGTCATAATCTAAAATATTAGTTCTTTGACAAAAAAATAGTAACTCATGATCTCTAAAACACTCACTTTAACTTTACTTTAACAACTTAAACTTTCTGACAATGTATTAGATCGTGGTGTCGGATTCGAATTCTTGCTTTTAAGTGAGAGGGTGTTATAATAATATTATAAGATCCAGTAGAAATAATATCTTAAAATTTTAGATGACCCGGTTACTAAACATGCATAACATTCTAATATTTATGTATTATTTGATCGGTCTTTCATTACCGAGTTTCACTGTTCAAGCCGCATATTACTAAAAAACAGGCTCAAAAGAGGAAAAATGTGCAATTTTTCCGATATCTTCCCTCCCTCTGAAATATAATACAATAGCAAAAATAATTATTATGTTTCCCTTTTTGATTATATATATTTGAATGATCACTTTAATAATATTTTCAAGGTAAAATTTAGAAAATTTTACCCTGTTTTGGGTCTAATTTATGTGCGGGATACATAAAGTAAAATCATTTTTTTTGTTTTTCAATTTAAGTCTGATCATGTGTGTATATAAAAAAAATACTTTGAATACACTTATGAAAACTTATACATGAAATAATTGAAATAATTTACATTTTAATTTATATAAGATTTTACTAGAAAATCCATCAAAATCCACATGTTTTTCAAATAAAAAGAAATTTGTGGACTTTTAAATATCGTCTGAAATTTTTAAAATCCAAATTAAATACCCTAAGATTTTGATAGATTTTTTTAAATCTGGATTGAATACACATTTACAATCCAAATTGAATACCTCCATATTTTGCATAATTTTACAAAATCTAAATTAAATACCCATAATATTAAAAATCCTTAAAATCTTATTTGAAAACACCTCTCTAAATTGTTCATGCACACCTTATTTGTATAAACAAATTTTGATAAACACCATTAGAGACGAGACTCTATGCGGACTGTGTAAAATTAAAATTAACAATAATGAATTTATATTTATATTATTATTCAATCTCCAAAATCAACGAATTACTTAAAATTTATATTATTATTCATTGTCTAAAATTTAAATTGAATACACAATAGTGGGATTTCATTGATACTTTTATGTTATAAGTTATTTTAATAATATATTTTATCAAACAAATTTGAGATTTCACGTTCTCAAAGATTTTACTCCCTCCGTCCTCTTCATTCTGGTTATTTCCGATTATGTCCCGAAATTATATTTCACTCTTAATTAATATGATCATTTAAGGGTTAATTATGTTAATGTTTTTGAAAAGTAGAATAATTTTTTGATAACTTTTAATTTGTTTGATATTTTGATAACTTTTTGAATCAAAGGTGAGAATGATAAAATAAGTGGGACAGAACTAGGAGTAATATTTTATCAAAATATATTGGATTATGGGTAGTTGAGGTGGGGTGGGTTGGATAACTGGATTAGGAAATTGATTTCAAATGAATCGGCTACAAGCCCAATATTTCTGTTGGGATTACAAATAAAAAATGACTTCATTTGCACGTAAAGATTATATCTATATTTTTGGCTTTCGAGATAAGTATTAGAGTTATAATTTTTATTTTTTCTCTTTGAATGCTCTAATTCTTTACAAAGTGTACCATTTGTAACATTTTTATTTTTTCTTAGAACTTCTGTAGGATAATGTTTAAAATCACATTCGCACATTATCGAACGAACTGAAAACCTCTTTAATATTAAAAAAAATCTTTTATAACTAGCAAATTACCATGCTATGATAACTCAATAAAAAAAGT
The DNA here is from genome assembly GCF_009905375.1 of Apium graveolens. Taxonomy (NCBI): domain Eukaryota; kingdom Viridiplantae; phylum Streptophyta; class Magnoliopsida; order Apiales; family Apiaceae; genus Apium; species Apium graveolens. Next base: position 241,656,043 of record NC_133656.1, read on the forward strand.
CCAAAAAATATATAACTGTAGATACTCACTCACAAATATAAAAAAACAAGCACCGGAGAAAAAGAAAATATATATATATACAAGAGCAACGATACCCGTTATTCGAGTTGAGTATACAAGAAAATCAAATAAAACTACCAATATATTGAGAAAAGGTTGCTACTAAAATAAAAAGAGAAAGACATCCACTATTAAGGAAAACGATATTTAAAACAGAATCCTAAAGAATTTGGAGGCGTTGAAGCGTGCATCGCAAGTAAAAATATTCAAATCCGAAATAAATAGATTTTAGAGATGTAAAACATACTATAAAAAATACTAAATAAAGTCGAATCAAATAGATTATAGAGTCTTAAATCTCTCGAACAAAGTTCTCCAAATTGAAAATAGTAAAATGTAAACGACTAGATTGTAGTAGAATTCTAACTAAAAATAGTCGGGCCACTACATCCTTTTATTGAAAAATAAAGAAAATAAATAGAGAATAACGCTTTCTCTAAATCTTCAATCTTTAAGCATCCTTAAGCTATATTCGCATGACAAACAACCAAGACATCTGGATTTTTGGAAATAAGAGCAGTCACATGCATCGTTCCAAAGGTAACAAGCCTCCAAAGCGTCCCACCAATGACATCGCCATTCGTCCTAGCAAATATAGCGTTCAAAGTGCAAGAACCAGATGGTTCCGAAGGAGATATTTTTCCTACAGGCCCTGTCAAAGAAAGTAAGCAAAGTCTCTCAGAAAATATTGTTGGATGTACTGATGAGATGAGGCTTATGGAAGCATTTGTAATCATTCCTGAACCACCCAGAACATTCATAAAAATATTTCTTGAATGAGCAAACTGTTTCAGCCATTCAATGACATCTTTCCCATGCGGGATTTCAAGAACAATAGACTTCATTTCCGAAGTCATTTCGATGGTGTTTTCTTTCGCCTTGTTTTTTGAACCACGAGGACGTCCTCGTGGCCTAGACAATGAAAAATGACCCCCAGACGCCACAATATCATTTCCACCAGACTGGCCCATATTACTTATATCATTACTAACTCCTGGATTAGACATTTGAGTGTTTGGCAATGGTTGAGAGTGGTGTTCTTCGCTGTTAATTTTAGTAGGATTAGTGTAGCCCATTGAATTTGGGATTTGAAGAGCAGGTGAAGAGTAATTCATAGAATTTGAGAAAGAAAACGAATACTTGTGATTCATCTTTCGAAGGCTAAGCAAAGATATAAAATATTGGGTGAAATGTGATTAGAGTTGTGGGTTATAGTCCTTTTTATAATTGATTTTGGCGTGCTCTCTCAAGAAATACAAAGATTCCATACAGTTGGAAAAAGTATTATTTTTCTTTTCCAGGGAATTTGAATTGAATAATCAATCCTTATCATATTTTCTAAAATTGAGAGGCCAAAAAGTTGTTAATATTTGATTCGTCTCATAAAAAGCGTTATACCAATATACGATTACAGATGAATTTCTAAAACTAGAATCGAAACATTAAACAAAAATAGAACGTTTATTTACCAATAGATGTCATCGATAAAAATATTAGGCAAGAATTTTAAATATTAAATTATTTTGATTGCAAAATCGAAAACATATTTAAACATTATGGTCTGTAAAATTTAATTATTAATTTACAATTTCTCTTCATTATTTTCCGTGCTCATATCAATATTTTTTTGGTGCATTATTATCGTAATATTATGAGATTTAGTTGAGAACTTCCTCTCCCACCTTAAACTTTCAGATGAACTGGTTACTTAATGATTTATCATAGCTTAGTCAGACTCAAGTTCGAGTCCTTACTTTTGAGTTAGGGGAGTATTAAAATAATATTATAAGATTCAGTTGGGGTATTTTTCTAATATCTTCAGATTTTAGGTGAGCTGATATCTAATAATATTCTAATTTTTGTGTGTTATTCGATCCGTCTTTTATTAATATTTTCAACTGCTTAAACGATAATTACTACATAAACATACTCAATAGAGGAAAATTTTATAATTTTTTAGATATCTTACACTCCCTCAAAATATAATATAATTACAAAAGTAACTACATTTCTTTTACAATTGTTTGTAGTTGAACGATCAATTCTAATAATATTTTCTATAAATGTTAGGATAAAAGATTGTTGGTCGAAATCATACGAAACTATACAAAAATACCATCATTGATGAATTTTCTATGAATTTTCTATAAGAAGGATACAAAAGATTAAGTCACTAAGGCCTAGATAGAAAATAAAATATGAAGGTTTCATATTATAGAATGGTAAAAATAAAATAAATTTGTAGGTTTTACGGAAATTATAATATAAAAATATCAATTAATGGATTAAAAACCATCTTTTATACTTGTTAACTCTGTTTATTTATGATCTACCTTGATTAGTTGTCGAAAAATAAAGTGAAGTGTAGATGAGAGCGGGCTATTCAAAAAATTCGAAATCTGAGACCAAGTCGATTCCAATCCGAAAAAGTACGGGCTGGCTCATTCCGAGATACGGACCTTCAAGGAGTCTTTTTTTATTTGAAAGTCAAACCCTAAAAATTCGTGTAAAATTCCGGTTTTGAAAAAATTGGATAGTAGTCCAGATTAAAAGAAGCATGACTCGGGCCGGATAAAAATTTGAGCTTTTTGATAAAGTTCGTTCTCTATATAAAATTTTTGATAAATTTTCAAATATATATTATATTATTAGAACTTAGAAGTTGAATACGATATATTTTATTAGTTGTCAATTTGATACCCTGAATAACAATTAATAATTTGTTAATTGTCAATGTAATACTCTAAATATTAGAATTTAAGGTTAATAAATGAGATATTTAAATGTAATATAAAAAAATTGTTTTAGTATCAAATTATTTGTCATAGTCTAAAATATTAGTCCTTTGACAGAAAAATAGTAATTCATGATCTCTAAAACACTCACTTTAACTGTACTTTAACAACTTAAACTTTCTGACAATGTATCAGATCTTGGTGTTGGATTCAAATTCTTGCTTTTAAGTGAGAGGGTGTTATAATAATATTATAACATCTAGTAGAAATAATATCTTAAAATTTTAGATGACCCGATTACTAAACATACATAACATTCTAATATTTATGTATTATTTTATCTGTCTTTCATTACCGAGTTTCACTGTTGAAGCGGCATATTACTACAAAAACAGGCTCAAAAGAGGAAAAATGTGCAATTTTGCAGATATCTTCCCTCCCTCTGAAATATAATACAATTGCAAAAAAAATTATTACGTTTCCCTTTATGATTATATATATTTGAATGATCACTTTAATAATATTTTCAACAAGATAATCGGTTGTTCTTGAGTCTTACAGAAACTTTACATAAATACCATCAAAGATTCAAGATGAATTTTTTATAAGAAGGTTAAAAAAAGATTAATGACTAAAAAATATTTTTTCTCTAGAATCAAGGTAAAATTTACAAAATCTTACCCTCTTTTGGGTCTAATTTATGAGCGGGATACATAAAGTAAAATTAATTTTTTTTGTTTTTCAATTTAAGTCTGATCCTCTGTGTATATAGAAAAAAAATACTTTGAATACACTTATGAAAACTTATACATGAAATAATTTACATTTTAATTCATATGAAATTTTACTAGAAAATCCATCAAAATCCACATGTTTTTCAAATAAAAAGAAATTTGTGGACTTTTAAATATCGTGTTAGAAATATGTGTATTAGTTTGATGATAAGTTAAACAAAACACTTAAGTAGAAATCTGGTGTTTGTAGCCTCAACGGATAAGACCATTCTCGTTATCCGTTGATGGAGTAGCTTTACTTAGAAATAAGTTTAGTATTGTAGCACATTTCAGTTTCTGTATTCAAGTTATAATTCTTAGATGTTGGGGGAAATTATAAGTCATGTTGACTACTAGTGGATATGCAAATAGGAGGGCTAACTGTAAATATTTCATGTCTTGTAATTTTGTATAAGTGAAGTAGTATTAACTGATAAGTTAAAGGTCTTCAATGGATAAGAAACAAAGCTTCAACGGATGTCTCTAAAGCTTCAACGGATAACATCCACCAACGGATGAGTGCATCAACGGATAAAGCTTCAACTGCTAATGCATCAACGGATAAAGTCTTCAACGGATGAAAGCTTCAACGGATGCTAAGTTCAATAGCAGTTGACAGTGACGATTCATAAGCTGAAAGAGGCACATGGGTTGACAGAGACAATTAGAATGTAGCATCCTCTTGGAGGAATCAAGAAAATACAGCATTTCCATTCTGGTGCAAACAAGGAAGTATTCAAAGATTCACAGATTATCCTAGATTGCATTGGATAGAGAAATAAAGAAGAAACATGTGAAGAATCTTTTCAATTGTATTTTATATTTTTTGTCTTCACTTGTAAACTTGGTGATATATAAACCAAGTTGCAGCTAGTAACTAGAGTGTGAATTTTCCAGAGCTGTTTAGAAAAACATTGAGAGAAAATCATCTAGTTTGTATTAGAAAGCAGCTGTGATCAATTTCTTGAATCACAGATTTTCTGAAATAACACATCTCTGGTGGAACAACAAATCCAGCAGAAAAGTTTTTAAGTCTTTTGTGTTCTTTACATTTGTGTTTGAATATATATCTGTCTGCATTAGCTCAAAGCAATTCACACACACTTGTTCATCAAAACACACAGCCTTTGAAACTGCTCAAAACTTGAAAAAGTTTTGAGATTTACATTCAACCCCCTTCTGTAAATCTCATTGTTAGTTCCTTGGGAATAACAATTGGTATCAGAGCAAGCTCTTAACTTACAAAGAATTTAAAGATCTATTCTACTAACATCATGAGTAAGAAGGATATTGGTATAAAGATTCCAATCCTGGAAAGAGATAATTATCATCACTGGAAAGTGAAGATGCATCTACATCTTCTCTCTCAAGATGAAAGCTACATCAACTGCATTGAAAATGGTCCGCACATCCCTCACAAGGTGGCGTCAGCTGCAACTGGCACAGTTGCTATTGGACAGTCTATTCCCAAGCCAAAAGCAGAATGGACTGATGAAGATATTGAAGAGGTTCACAAGGACAAGAAAGCCATGAACATTCTGTTCAATGGTTTAGGTCAAGATATGTTTGATAATGTCATTAGCAGCTAAACTGCTAAGGAAATTTGGGATACTGTGCAACTTATCTGTGAAGGTACTGAACAAGTTAGAGAAAACAAAATGCAGCTTCTCATTCAACAGTATGAATACTTTCACTTTGAAGAAGGAGAATCACTGAATGATACCTTCAGTAGATTTCAGAAACTGTTGAATGGATTGAAGCTGTATGGCAGAGCCAAGTCGAGGACTCCAACATAAAATTTCTGAGGTCTCTACCAAAGGAATGGAAGCCTATAACTGTTTCACTAAGGAATTCTCAAGATTATAAGCACTTCACACATAAAAGATTATATGGAATTTTGAAGACCTATGAACTTGAGATGGAGCAAGATGAGCTGTTGGAAAAGGGAAAGAGAAAAGGTGGATCAGTTGCACTTGTAGCTGACAATGAGAAGACTGGAGCCAGGAATGAAGAAAAGACAATGCCAAGTCTCAAAATTGGCACAAGCAAATCAGAATCAAGTAAGGGAAATGAGCAAGTAGCTGAGGTTGAAGATAATTCCAGTCAAGATGACTCTGATGATGTTGATGAACATCTGACCTTTCTGTCCAGGAGGTTTGCAAAGATGAAATTCAGGAAAAATGCTAAATTCACTAAGTCAAACAAGAACATGGTGGACAAATCTAAGTTCAAATGTTATAACTGTGGCATAAGTGGACACTTTGCAAATGAGTGCAGAAAGCCAACCTCTGATAAGAAAAAATTTGAGCAAGTTGATTACAAAAGGAAATATTTCGATTTGCTCAAACAAAAGGAAAGAGCTTTTCTAACTCAAGATGACTGGGCAGCAGACGGAGCCAATGAAGATGATGATATGAAATATGTGAACCTAGCCCTGATGGCTAATTATGATGAAAATGAAACTAGTTCATCAAGCAACCAGGTAATTACTACTGACCTCTCTCAGCTCTCTAAGATTGAATGCAATGAAGCCTTAAATGATATGTCCAATGAATTATATCATTTGCGTGTTTCCCTTAAATCACTAGCTAAAGAAAACACAAGAATCAAAGAGAATAATTTGTTTTTAAGTGATAGGAATGGTGTGTTAGAGGGTAAGGTAATTGAGCTTGAAAAGATTAAAATCAAATACTTAACTGTTGAAAGTGAACTAGAAGAATCTGTTAAGAAAGTAGAAATTCTTTCTAGACAAATAGAACGTGAGCAAGAGGTAATCAAGGCCTGGAAAACATCTAGGGATGTTAGTGCTCAGATTGTCAAGGTTCAGGGAATTGAATCACTATGTGAGAATGCCTGGAAGAAAAACAAAAAGGAAGTAGAATTAATTGATGGATTATCAACGGATGTGGAATCAACGGATGATAAAAGTTATCCGTTGAAGGAAGAAAAGGAGCATCCGTTGAAGGCTCATCAATTAAAACAGGCAAGTGATTCTAAAAAGAACAATTTGAAAAATCTCAATAAAAAGTTTGGTTCAACTTCCAAGAACTTTGTCAAAGTAGAAGCTAGCACATCCAAAGATGCCAGTAAGGTGAATATAGGACACATGACTTTAGATCAGTTGAAAAATAGGCTTAAGATGGTTGAGGATAAAAAGGAAACTAAAAGAAAATTAAATAGAAATGGGAAGGTACGAATTAACAAACACAACAATTATACACCTGATAAATATGCTCCTAGAAAAAGTTGTGTGCATTGTAAGAGTGTTAATCAACTATCTACCAACTACAAGTCAGTTAAGAATGCTCCCATGCCTTTAACTCCTTCCATGCCTAACATATCTATGTCACCTCTGCATGCTATGCCTGTTATATCTCAACAGAATCCGCATGCACATTTTGCAAACATGCCATATGTTAATAATTCTTATTTTGTTGTATTCAGTATGCCTCAAATGCCATACAACATGCCTATGTGGAATAATGTGTTTGCACAATCCATGCCTTATCAAATTCAACCAAATAAGCTAAATAATTCTGTGACTAACCCTACACTTCAACCAACTACATCTGAGAGCAAGGTTGATCCAAAGTTACCTAAGTCAAAAGATGCTGGAGGTATGAAGTCTAGGAAAAAGACTAACAAGGCTGGACCCAAGGAAACTTGGGTACCAAAATCAACTTGATTGATTTTGTTGTGTGCAGGGAAAAAAAAGGAATATATGGTACTTGGACAATGGTTGTTCAAGGCACATGACAAGAGATTTCACCCTGCTCACACAGTTCAAGGAGAGAGCTGGCCCTAGCATAACCTTTGGAGATGACAGCAAAGGGTTCAGTATGGGATATGGCTTGATTTCAAAAGAAAATGTCATCATTGATGAAGTTGCATTAGTTGATGGTCTCAAACATAATCTATTGAGTATCAGTCAACTGTGTGATAGAGGGAATATTGTTTCCTTCAATTCTGAAGCCTGTGTTATTACAAGTAAGAAGGACAACAAAGTGGTTCTAAATGGAGTTAGAAAAGGGAATGTGTGCTTGGCTGACTTCAACTCTACAGATGCAGAATCAATTACTTGTCTTCTCAGCAAAGCAAGTCCAGATGAAAGTTGGCTATGGCACAAGAAGCTGTCTCATTTGAATTTCAAGACAATGAATGATCTAGTCAAAAAGGACTTAGTTAGAGGAATGCCTCTAGTGGAATTCTCAAGGGATGGACTGTGTGATGCTTGTCAGAAAGGAAAGTAAAAGAGAGCATCATTCAGTAAGAAGCTTGAATCAGCAATTGATGAACCATTATAACTGCTACACATGGATCTTTTTGGACCAGTCAATGTATTGTCAATTTCAAGGAAAAGATATTGCTTAGTGATTGTAGATGATTTCTCAAAGTTTTCATGTACCTACTTTCTTGGATCAAAGGATGAAGCTAGTGAAATCATCATCAATCATATCAAGTAAGTCAACAATCATCCAGATTTCAAAGTAAGGAATATCAGGAGTGACAATGGAACTGAGTTCAGGAATTCTACCATGAGGTTGTTCTGTGAAGAAAATGGGATCATGCATGAGTTCTCAGCTCCAAGGACTCCACAACAGAATGGTGTGGTGGAAAGAAAGAATAGATCACTAATCGAAGCTGCAAGAACAATGGTTGAAGAGTCAAAACTCCCAACATACTTTTGGGATGAGGCTGTTAACTATGCATGTTACACTCAGAATATTTCGCTAATCAATCTGGCAAAAGACATGACTCCCTATCAATTGTTCAAGGGAAGAAAACCAACTTTAAACTTTCTTCATGTCTTTGGTTGCAAATGCTACATTCTAAGGAATCAACCTGATCACAAAGGGAAGTTTGATGCAAAGGCTGATGAAGGAATATGTGTTGGTTATTCTGCTGGAAAATCATATAGGGTCTACAATCTAAGAACCAACATTGTCATGGAATCTGTGCATGTTGTGTTTGATGATAAAAAGATTGATGGACTAACAGATGAGGGACATCATGAATGACTCAAATTTGATAACATTGAGATATATTGTGATGATAGTGAAGATGAGAATGATGGAGAAGGCACCTCGAAAAGAATTCAAAATCTGCTTTTGGATAATGCACAAAGTGCTGCATCAGTTGAAAGTCACAATTCAGCATCCGTTGAAAGAAGTAATGCAGCATCCGTTGAAAGACAAAGTGCATCATCCGTTGAATTACATAATGAAGCATCCGTTGATCATAGTCTATCAACGGATAATCAATTCACTTCATCAGTTGATAGAACTCCCAGTTCCTTTCAAAGGATCAATAACTCAAGGGGAGTTTCATCCAATTAACACTCTATCTCACATCATGACAATACTGAGGCAACCTCATCTAGAGCTAATTTACCACCTCAAAGGAAATGGACCAAGAATCACCCTTTTGAATTGATCATTGGTGATGCAACATCTAAAGTGCAAACTAGAAGGGCTACTCAAGATGAATATCTATATAGTAGTTTTCTATCACAGGAGGAACCTAAGAGAGTGGAAGAAGCTCTACTGGATCCAGATTGGATTTTATCAATGCAAGAGGAGCTAAACCAATTTGAGAGGAACAAGTTATGGAAGCTGGTACCCAAGCCAAAGAACAAGAGCTCTATTGATACAAAATGGGTATTCAGAAACAAGATGGATGAAAATGGCATTGTCATAAGGAATAAAGCCAGATTGGTTGCCAAGGGCTATTCTCAACAAGAGGGAATAGATTTTGATGAGACATTTGCTCCAGTTGCAAGACTTGAAGCCATCAGAATCTTTCTAGCCTATGCAGCCCATGCCAATTTCAAAGTCTATCAAATGGATGTCAAGAGTGTATTTCTGAATGGAGAATTGGAGGAAGAAGTTTATGTAAGCCAACCTCCAGGATTTGAAGATCCAAATTTTCAATGAGGCTTATGGTAGCATGTGTAATCATTCCAGAACCACCCAGAACATTCATAAAAATATTTCTTGAATGAGCAAACTGTTTCAGCCATTCAATGACATCTTTCCCGGGCGGGATTTCAAGAATAATAGACTTCATTGCCGAAGTCATTTCGATGGTGTTTTCTTTCGCCTTGTTTTTTGAACCACGAGGACGTCCTTATGGCCTGGACAATGAAAAATAACCACCAGATGCCACAATATTGTTTCCACCAGACTGGCCCATATTACTTATATCATTACCAACTCCTGGATTAGACATTTGAGTGTTTAGCAATGGTTGAGAGTGGTGTTCTTCGCTGTTAATTATAGTAGGATTAGTGTAGCCCATTGAATTTGGGATATGAAGAGCAGGATAAGAGTAATTCATAGAATTTGAGAAAGAAAACGAATACTCATGATTCATCTTTTGAAAGCTAAGCAATGATATAAAATATTGGGTGAAATATGATTAGAGTTGTGGGGTATAGTCCTTTTTATAATTAATTTTGACGTGCTCTCTCAAGAAATACAAAGATGCCATACAGTTGAAAATAGTATTATTTTTCTTTTCCAGGAATTTGAATTGAATAATCAATCCTTATCATATTTCCTAAAATCGAGAGGCCAAAAAGTTGTTTATATTCGATTCGTCTCATAAAAGAGTTATACCAATATACGATTACAGATGAATTTCTAAAACTAGAATCGAAACATTAAACAAATACATCGTTCATTTACCAATAGATATCATCGATAAAAATATTAGGCGCGAATTTTAAATATTAAATTATTTTGATTGCAAAATCGAAAACATATTTAAACATTATGGTCTATAAAATTTAATTATTAATTTACTATTCCTCTTCATTGTTTTGCATGCTTATATCAGTATTTTTGGTGCATTATTAGAGTAATATTATGAGATTTAGTTGGGAACTTCCTCTACCACCTTAAACTTTTAGATGAACTTCCTCTACCACCTTACTTTTGAGTTAGGGGAGTAATAAAATAATATTATAAGATTCAGTTGGGGTATTTTTCTAATATCTTCAGATTTTAGGAGAGCTGATATCTAATTATATTCTAATTTTTATGTGTTATTTGATCCGTCTTTTATTTTATTTTCAACTGTTTAAATAACAATTACTACATAAACATACTTTTAGGAAATGAACAACACACAGAGGGGGGGTGAATGTGTTTTACTGTATTTGTACTTTTCTTGAATGTTTATGGTTGATCAAAATAAATTAAATCTTGTAGTGAAATGTGTTCATGCAGAAATTAAACTTGCAAAAAATAAAGAACACGTGTAACACCCCCAGATCCGGGGTCGGGGATCCGGGTCATCACGGTCTTTCTTTCCACCATATCACTTCACTTAATTAATAATAATAACCTTATGCTGTGACCCCACACTAACACACACCACAACCCGTTATAGTCTCAGAGATGAAATTGAAATAAGTACAAGTCTTTGAATCCATAATTTAAAAGTTATTACAACCCAAAACGATTACTTGATAAATTTACAGTTAATTGCCATTATCTGCCACAAGTTATAATTATACATAATTGATTCTCAATAGTAGATGGTCTGATCTACAATAGATCTACCTCTGCAGCTATAGCAGCTACAACATCATCGGGAAGACGCGGGACGCTTCCCACGTGCTTGCGCTGGGTCTGCTGGAGTCTGGTCATCTTTCCTAACTGTTGTTGTATGATGAAGAAATAAAGCAAGAGTGAGCCTTACAGCTCGCAAGATAATACATAGTGATAACAATAATATAAGTATCTAAATGGATACTTACTAGAATCTTTTATCATGCGTAAGATAATTACTTACTAGATATAAGTAAAAACAAGGGATGAAGTTACCAAATACTTCACTATACTTATATCATTTAAAAAAAAGTTGCTTGAACTACCACTGTTCAAAGTATAATGAGCTTTCAACAATTCATCAGATAGATGAGACTACAAGACAAGATTTGAATAGATTAAATCTTTGAAATTTTATTAAAGGAAATGAAGTCATGATATACTTCATTAAGTTCTGATATATATATATATATATATATCCATATATACATCTTCTTTATACAATTTTCTGAAAACCTCTGTCATGTAAAGTATGAACAGAATTGCAATATCCAATAAATTTGGAAAGGAAAAGAATTTGGCATAAACCAAATATCTTGCTGATCAGGCAAAGATACCCATAAGTAACCTTTTCTACTAGTAGATGGACGAATTCCCCACTGGTCATCACCCTGGTCGTAATAGGACCTTATGCTGGACTGCCACTTAGCCACTTATGCATTTGATGGACTCCCACTGAGCCACTTACACTATCATGGATGCCCACTGAGCCCATGTTGCTTATGCCGACTCAATAGATGGACTTACTTCCCGAACGTTGGGTAAATAATCAATTCATTTACCAAAACTGCAACCGTGTTGCGAATATAAAATACACCACAGAGCCGGATCCCTCAGGTTTTGAGCGAGTATTTAAATCCCCTTAAAAGGGAAGATCTTAAATATAAAAATGAGTTTTGGGATACGCTCTAACTTTTAAAAATCATTTTGAAGACTCGAAAACACTTTATAGAGTGTTTGGAGTAAAGCTGATTTAATGAAGTAAATCAGTCCCCAGAATATTTAGAAAATGACTGAATATTATTATTTAAATAATATTCCCATAAAGAATAATCTTTATAAAAATAATTGAAGTAGAAGTATTAAAACTTATACTTGAAACGAGTATTAAATAACCAAAGATATACTTATATGAAAGTACTATCTTTATTTGAATAATCGAAAATAAGTTTGATTATTTACACCTTATTCTTTAATAAAATAAAGAACAAATCTCAGCCAATAATCGGAGTCATAGATCCTCAAATGAATATTCAAAAATATTCATTAAATAATATAAACTGAGTCATAAGCCCTCGAATGAATATTCAAATAATATTCAGATAATAAAATAAAAGGAGTCATAAGTCCTCGGAGGAATATTCAAGTAATATTCATTAAATAAAATAAAGTGAGTCATACATCCTCAATTGAATATTCAAATAATATTCATTTAATATAAAGGAGTCATATGCCTTCGAATAATATTCGAAATAATATTCAATAATAAAATAAAGTTAAAGTTATCGAATAAACCTTATTCGATTAATAGTTTTGAAAACTATGACCATATATATATATAAGTATATATATATATTTATTTATTTCCATATATACAAAATCTACTCGGGATCCTCGACTCCCGGTTTTAGAAAATATTTTCACCTTTGGGTCCCTGTACTAAGGGTATATGCAAATTACCGCTATCCTCTAGCATAGGTATTATCAACTGAATCAACAGATATATATGGAAAGAATATGAAACAGGCATGCATATATATATACCATAGCAGCATGCTTCAATATATTGCAACATTTGCTAATTAACCAACATGCATATATCGCAAGATAATACAAATACATATATACATCACAACAACAGTTATAACTGGTAGAAAACTTGCCTGAGCGACTTGGGGTGATAAAAGGCTCGGGACGAGTCTGGTAACCTATAAACAACAAGTAAGTTGGAATTAAACCAAAGTCACTTGTAAATCTATACTTTAACTAACTTAGACTCTAACGCTTGTTTTGTGCTTACTGACTCGCTTAAGTCACTCGGGTACCCTCGGCTCCACCATTTTTAATAATTTAACCTTTACGAGTTTTAAGGCGATTCCTTTGCGAGTATCTTACCAACTGCCTAACACACTTACCATAAATGTTTCATGCATTAATTAACCCTTTTTGGTCTTTAACCTTTGTTTCAAAGTAAGGCGAGGGGAAAAGTTTCGTTCGCGAAACGCCGTTACATGAAACGGTCGTTTCTCCTAAACCGTGCATCGGAATCGAACGAACTACATATCAAAACAAAGCTCGTAACATGAGCTATCTAAAAATGGCAATGGTCATAATCTAGCAGGGGGTTCTCGGGTCCTAATGTTATGCACAAAAACAGTCTAAAGAAAATCGGACGTTACGGCGGCTATGTTTACGCGATTTCCCAATTTTAAACCATTCAAAACCAACCCAATTCAACCTCAAATCCAACATACAACCAACATCCATCCTTATCACATCATAACAACCCCAACCAATTCAAGTTTAACATTCATACTTATGCCTAAGCTTAACTTTAACCATACTTAAGTTCTTTTAATCAAAACAACAACATTTACCATTCCATTTCAATACCAATTCAATCCCAAACTCTAAATCACCAACATTAAGCTACAATATCACCCTACTAATCAAAATCATCTTATAATACATAGGAATCTAGGGTTTGGAGATGATATACCTTCCTTGAAGTGGTGGGAGGAGCTAGGAAGCCTTAAGAAGCTTTGAGAAGTCTTAGGAATGCTTGGATCTTCAAGGAAAACAAGAAAAATTTCAAGTTAAAAACTTGAAAACACTATTCATAGTCTTCTTCTTTGATTAAATGAAGAAGATGGATAAGGAATTGATGGCTTAAACTCATGATATAGCCCTAACTAAGCATGAAGATGATTAGGGAATTAACTCACCAATTTAGGAAGCTTGGATCTTTGATTTTTGAATTTCCTTGCCTTTTGAATAGTAAAAAGCCGAGAGCTCTCAAGAACAAAGCCTTGGTTCTTTTTGATTTTGATGAAAAATGATTTTGCTTGGCTTGGTTGATTTGTTTTTGTGTTTGATTTAGTTAATTACCTTGTTGCCCTTGAATTTGTGTGGTTCTCATTCAACCACACCTCCTTCCTTCCCATGTCATGCTTGTGTCATCCTCATGATGTCATCATCCCCTCCTTGTCCCCTTCTCATTGGTTGGGTGACATCATCCTCTCTAATCCCTTTGATTAACTTCCTAATTGTTTGCCTAATGACCGCTGATCTGTTATACGGTTCGCTTAACTTTCGTTTTCGTTTATCGTTTGAAGGATCATACCCGGGATCTTATTACTTAGGTTCCCTTAACCTTTCTCAATACATTATATTTCTTTTTATGATCCTCAATCATAATCCTTTAATTTAAATCCTTTTTATCCTGTTACCTTATACTCAATTCTTTCCGTATTTAGTGGATTTCTGGGAAAAACCAAAGTGTTCGGAATTGGATTCTGACGATCTTTACATACACTTATATACTACATAGAGTACTAATAATATCCCAGAATATCCATAACAGAACCCCTACATAGTGTGGCATGAAAAGTTTTCTCATTCAGCTAAAACACTATTCACAAGGGTTACAAAAAGTTGAAAATTTTGGGGGTTATTACAGTCTCCCCTCCTTAAAAGGATTCCGTCCCGGGATCAAACAGAAAGTAAATGGGGGTACTTTTCTAGCATTGCGCTCTCTAGTTCCCAAGTTGATTCTTCCACATTATGATTCTGCCATAGTACTCTGACTAGCTTGATCACTTTGTTCCGAAGCACCTGCTCCTTCTTATCTATAATCCTTACTGGCTTCTCCACGTAAGTTAGATCTGGCTGCATATCCACCTGCTCGTACTCCACTATATGTCTGGCATCCCGATGATACTTCCTTAGCATTGACACATGGAACACATTATGAACTTGTTGCAAATTAGGGGGTAAGGCTAGCTCGTAAGCTAACTTTCCAATTCATCTTAATATCTCAAAAGGTCCAATGTATCTTGGGCTTAGTTTTCCTTTCCTTCCGAACCTCATTAATCCCTTCCAAGGGGATACCTTTAGCAGTACTAAGTCCCCTACTTCATATTCCTTGTCCTTTCGGGCTAGGTCTGCATATTTCTTCTGTCTGTCTTGGGCTGCTACAAGTCGCCCTCTGATAAGATCCACTATATCTTTGGTCCTTTGGACCATTTCGGGTCCGAGCATCTTCCGCTCTCCTACTTCATCCCAGTATAAGGGAGATCGACACCTTCTTCCGTACAGGGCCTCATAAGGCGGCATTCCGATGCTAGCATGAAAGCTATTGTTATAAGAAAACTCGATCAACGGCAAGTGATCATCCCAACTCCCTTTAAAGTCTATTGCACAGACTCTCAACATATCCTCTAGTGTTTGGATGGTCCTTTCACTCTGCCCATCCGTCTGGGGATGATACGCGGTACTCATATTTAACTTGGTCCCCGCACATTCCTGAAAGCTCCTCCAAAATCTGGAGTTGAACCTGGGGTCTCGGTCTGAGACAATGGACGCTGGGACTCCATGTCGCGTTACTATTTCCTTAAGGTAAATGTCCACCAGTCTATCGACTGTGTATCTCTCATTAATAGGAATGAAATGAGCTGACTTTGTCAGTCGGTCTATAATTACCCAAATGGCGTCGTGATTGGCTTTCGTCCTTGGCAATCCTACAACAAAATCCATCGTTATCTGTTCCCATTTCCATTCGGGAATCTCCAGGGGTCGTAAGAGTCCACTGGGTCTCTGGTGCTCTGCCTTTACCCTTTGGCAAGTTAAACATTTGCTTACCCATTCTGCTACGTCCCTCTTCATGTTGGGCCACCAGTAATATTCCTTCAAATCCCTATACATCTTGGTACTTCCGGGGTGAATGGAATACCTTGAACTATGGCTTTCATCCAATATCTCATCTTTAAGCTCTTGAACATTCGGAACCCAAATCCGGTAGGAGTACCTCATTATCCCTTTATCATCTTTCTCAGTATGGATCTCCTCTCCAGTCATTGACTCTCTGCCTTCATTCATTATTTTCTCCTGGCACAATCTGATCTTTTCCAATAACTCTGGCTGCATTGAGATCTCAAAAAGCTTTTCAGTTCCGGTTCCGGTTACCTTTACTTCTATTTCCATTCTCTCAAAATCCCTTATCAATTCTTCCGAAGTCGTTATCATTCTGAGTCTTTCCTTTCTACTAAGGGCATCAGCCACCACATTGGCTTTCCCTGGATGATAGAGAATCTCACAATCATAGTCCTTGATTAGTTCTAACCATCTCCTCTGGCGCATGTTGAGCTCTTTCTGCGTAAATATGTACTTGAGGCTCTTATGGTCTGTGAAAATCTCGCACTTCTCTCCATACAAGTAGTGCCTCCAAATTTTTAAGGCAAATACTATTGCCGCGAGCTCAAGGTCATGAGTAGGATATCTAACCTCGTATTCCTTCAGTTGTCTCAACGCATACGCAATCACTTTACCGTGCTGCATAAGCACACACCCTAGTCCTTTGTGCGACGCGTCACTATATATCACAAAATCTCCTTTTCCGTCCGGCAATGCCAATACCGGAGCCGTTATCAACCTTTTCTTTAATTCCTGAAAACTGTTCTCGCATTTCTCCGTCCATTCAAACTTCTCTGTCTTACGAGTAAGTCGTGTCAAAGGGGCTACGATCTTCGCAAAGTCCTGTACAAATCTACGATAGTAGCCGGCCAATCCTATGAAACTCCTTACCTCTGTGGGTGTGGTTGGCCTTTCCCAATTTGAGACCGCCTCTATCTTGGAGGGGTCGACCAATACTCCTTCTTTATTGATCACATGTCCTAAAAACTGTACTTCATTCCGCCAGAATTCACACTTCGAGAATTTAGCATATAACTGTTCCTCTCTGAGTATTCCTAGAGCTATCCTCAAATGCTCTGCATGTTCTGTCTCAGTCCTTGAGTAGATCAAAATATCATCGATAAAAACTATCACACATTTGTCCAAGTACTTCTTAAATACTCTATTCATTAAATCCATGAAAGCTGCTGGGGCGTTGGTTAATCCAAAGGACATTACCAAGAACTCATAATGCCCATACCTGGTACGGAACGCTGTCTTGGAAATATCTTCGGGTTTAATCTTTAGTTGGTGATATCCAGTTCTCAGGTCGATCTTGGAAAAATAAACAGCATCCTTTAGCTGGTCGAACAGATCGTCTATTCTAGGTAATGGGTACCTGTTCTTTATGATTAGCTTGTTCAACTCTCGATAGTCTATGCACAGCCTCATGCTCCCATCTTTCTTCTTAACAAATAAAACTGGTGCTCCCTATGGAGACACACTGGGTCTTATCATACCCTTATCCAAGAGTTCCTGCAATTGGATAGCTAATTCCTTCATTTCTAACGGGGCTAACCGGTAAGGTGCTTTTGAAACTGGCGCCGTCCCTGGGGCCAACTCAATAGCAAATTCAATCACTCTATCGGGTGGTAATCCCGGAAGGTCTTGTGGGAATACATCTTCAAATTCGTTGACTACTGGAATATCTTGTAAGTTGGGCACCTCTTTCTGCGTGTCCACCACATAGGCTAGGTAGGCCTCATTTCCTTTTCGTAGCATCCTTCTGGCATGGGCCATAGTCAAAAATTTCTGCGTCTGCCTCTTTCCTCTAAATATAACTTCTTTCTTCCCTGGGACATTTAGCTTAACTTTCTTCCCTTTACAGTCTATCTGAGCATCATTGCTAGATAGCCAGTCCATTCCCAAAATTACATCAAACTCCCCTAATTTAAAAGGAATCAGATCAACACTAAAGGATTGCTCCCCTATGCCTATCTCACAGGCGGGGTGAATCTGGTTAACAGGAATAATTTAATGATTGGCTATTTCTACTTGCAAGGGTTCTATCAAGGGTTCAGCCTTAAGTCTTAACTTACGCGCAAAGTCCATTGATATAAAAGATTTAGTTGCTCCTGAATCAAATAAAATATTTGCACTGACTGAATTTAGAGAAAGGGTACCTGCTATCATATCTGAATCTTTCATAGCATCCTGGACTGTCATATTGAAAGTCCTCGCAGTAGGTGGCTTATTAGAAGCAGCCCTGCTTGCTCCCGAAGCTGCTGGTTTATTCATTGGGCATTCCCTCTTCCAATGACCTGGGCGTCCGCACTGATGATAAGTGGTGGTTGGAATGACGGCAGGGGTTGATGATGGGCACTTAGTTGAATAGTGGCCTTCCCGACCGCACTTAAAACAGGTTACTGGCTTTCCTTTACACTCCCCAGTGTGATTCCTTCCACATATGTTACAGGCTGGCAATGGGGGTCGAGACTGGTTGGAATAGGACATTCTTGACTTCTGGCCGCCCTGGCTCATGCTCACACTCATTGGCCGCTTAAACCCAGTGTTCCTTCCTGGTAGGGACACTGCTCCTCGATTAAATCTAGTTGGGAAGCTTCTTCCTACGGAACCTCCACCCATGCTCATACTTTTCCTCTTTATTCCTTTCTTCTCTCTTTCCTTCTGCATCTGTTCACTTCCGACTTAACAATCGTTGCCTTTTGCACCAGAGTGGCATAGTCCGTAAGCTCAAGGATTGCCACCCTATTCTGAATCCACGGTTTCAGTCCCTGCTGAAACCTCCTAGCTTTCTTTTCCTCGGTGCTCATAAACTCCGGCACAAACCTTGATAACTCAGTAAATTTCGCTTCGTACTCTGCTACAGACAAGTTATTCTGCTTTAGCTCCAAGAACTTGAGCTCCATCTGGTTTTCCATAAACCTCGGGAAATACTTTCCCAGAAACAACTGACTAAATATCTCCCAGGTTATAATAGCATTTGTCTCCATGTTTTTCTTGGCCTCCCACCAGTAGTTAGCTTCTCCTTTCAGAAGGTAGGTAGCAAATACAGTCTTCTGTGCCTCATCGGTACTCAAAATCTCAAAGGATTTCTCCATTTCCTTTAACCATGCCCTGGCCTCAACTGGGTCGGCTGATCCGTGGAACTCAGGGGGCTTAAGGGACTTAAAAGCCCTGAAAGAGTTTGCCACAGTATTGTTATTTCCTTGAGGGGGTGGGTTGGGTTGACGTTCCAAATTCTGCCTTAGGAGTTGCATGAACTGGCCCATGGGATCCATGCCTGGATTTGGTACTGGTTGCTCAACCTCGGTTTCTCCTTCTTCAGCCTCTATCTCAAATCCCTCAACATCATATGTTTCCTCTTCCTCTTCATACAGGGAGTCATCCTGTTCCACATAATCCTCATCTTCCTCTTCACTGTGTTCCTGGTTTCTATCATCCTGGTTATGGCTTCCCTGGTCCTCAGATCCAGGGTTCGCCCTAGTTCCAATCTTTCTTGGCGGCATGATTCTGATAATAAAAAAAATTATTGGGAAAATTCAACGTTAGGTCACAATCATATACAACATTGTGCCCTGCACGGCTCTTATAATGGGGAGAACGTATATCGCAATTCTATTATTTTAAGAAAGTTCTAATACGAAGTGCAGTAATAATAGTGATAAAAACAGTGATCCCGTCACTAATGAACTGAACCAAAGGAAATAAATATATACATAATGCGAGAAATACATAGTTTGATCTGGTCAAAAGTACAACAGTGCTATAGTCATCTGTCTCAAAAGTGATACACAAGAGTTTATCTGTCTAGTCAGAAAAAGGGATGCTATATACAAGTCAACTATCCCGGAAAATTGGCTCTTACTAAGGCCTCGGCTAACTAGACAACTAGACTATTCCATCATCAATCCTGAATCACACACCGGAGTGGGTCAGCTCCCATACCCTTTTCATCGCACGACGGAAGATATAGTCGGCCTGCCGCCTGGAGATCCTATCATGCATGTCCCCCTGGAGCGATCTGAGCCTCGCTTGGGATGTGAGCTCTATCCCCGTAAGCTCCCTCCTCAAGGATCGGGGTATAGAAGCCCTAGTCTCATAAGCTCGGGTACGCCTACCCTCCCTCTCTGCATCCAACTCCCTCCTGGCCTCATCCAGTCGGGCCTCAGCAACAGCCACTCGGGTCCTCAGAACATCCTGAACATATCCATGAGCTAACGAAGACTGCCTGTGGGCAGGGTCAAGAGGTGGTGAATCCGGAGCCGCTGAGGGTGCCTCCTCGGTCTGCCTAGGCTCGGAAGTATGGGTCTCTGAGCTGTCATCCTCGGGAATCCAAGATAGTGGTGGAGGGGTAGGGGCTCTGACCACCGGAAGTGTGGGTAATGGGGTACCAGCATACACTACCATAGGTCCAACATGCTCCTCAGCTACTGGGACCTCATCCGGGTCCTCCTCATCTCGAATAGCAATAACCTCTGTCTCTGACTCCTCTGAGGGGTCCTCCTCATCTGAAATAGCAATGACCTCCGTCTCTGACTCCTCTGAGGGGTCCTCCTCATCCTCCTCCATCTCAGGCTCCTCCTGATCCTCAACATCTAGCAATGCCTCATCATGCTCACGCTCGAACATCTCAGGGTCCTCTATCTCAGGCGCCTACACATTAAACGAGCTAAGTTACTATCATGATACTTATAAGGGTTCCCGTAAGGGTTTTAACTGTCAGCACTACTTTAAGTAGTCCGACCATGAACTTGGCAAGAGTTCTTATTATCTTTGTGAGTTTGTTATTATATCGACGCATCATCTCTGAGGTTTATAACGCTTAGCTCTGATACCACTTCTGTAACACCCCCAGATCCGGGGTCGGGGATCCGGGTCGTCACGGTCTTTCTTTCCACCATATCACTTCACTTAATTAATAATAATAACCTTATGCTGTGACCCCACACTAACACACACCACAACCCGTTATAGTCTCAGAGATGAAATTGAAATAAGTACAAGTCTTTGAATCCACAATTTAAAAGTTATTACAACCCAAAACGATTACTTGATAAATTTACAGTTAATTGCCATTATCTGCCACAAGTTATAATTATAAATAATTGATTCTCAAAAGTAGATGTTCTGATCTACAATAGATCTACCTCTGCAGCTATAGCAGCTACAACATCATCGGGAAGACGCGGGACGCTTCCCACGCCCTTGCGCTGGGTCTGCTGGAGTCTGGCCATCTTTCCTAACTGTTGTTGTGTGATGAAGAAATAAAGCAAGAGTGAGCCTTACAGCTCGCAAGATAATACATAGTGATAACAATAATATAAGTATCTAAATGGATACTTACTAGAATCTTTTATCATGCGTAAGATAATTACTTACTAGATATAAGTAAAAACAATGGATGAAGTTACCAAATACTTCACTATACTTATATCATTTAAAAAAAGCTGCTTGAACTACCACTGTTCAAAGTATAATGAGCTTTCAACAGTTCATCAGATAGATGAGACTACAAGACAAGATTTGAATAGATTAAATCTTTGAAATTTTATTAAAGGAAATGAAGTCATGATATACTTCATTAAGTTCTGATATATATATATATATGTATATATATATATATCCACATATACATCTTCTTTATACAATTTCCTGAAAACCTCTGTCATGTAAAATATGAACAGAATTGCAATATCCAATAAATTTGGAAAGGAAAAGAATTTGGCATAAACCAGATATCTTGCTGATCAGGCAAAGATACCCATAAGTAACCTTTTCTACTAGTAGATGGACGAATTCCCCACTGGTCATCACCATGGTCATAATAGGACCTTATGTTGGACTGCCACTCAGCCACTTATGCATTTGATGGACTCCCACTGAGCCACTTATACTATCATGGACGCCCACTGAGCCCATGTTACTTATGCCGACTCAATAGATGGACTTACTTCCCGAACGTTGGGTAAGTAATCAATTCATTTACCAAAACTACAACCGTGTTGCGAATATAAAATACACCACAGAGCCGGATCCCTCAGGTTTTGAGCGAGTATTTAAATCCCCTTAAAAAGGAAGATCTTAAATATAAAAATGAGTTTTGGGATCCGCTCTAACTTTTAAAAATCATTTTGAAGACTCGAAAACACTTTATAGAGTGTTTGGAGTAAAGCTGATTTAATGAAGTAAATCAGTCCCCAGAATATTTAGAAAATGACTGAATATTATTATTTAAATAATATTCCCATAAAGAATAATCTTTATAAAAATAATTGAAGTAGAAGTATTAAAACTTATACTTGAAACGAGTATTAAATAACCAAAGATATACTTATATGAAAGTACTATCTTTATTTGAATAATCGAAAATAAGTTTGATTATTTACACCTTATTCTTTAATAAAATAAAGAACAAATCTCAGCCAATAATCGGAGTCATAGATCCTCAAATGAATATTCAAAAATATTCATTAAATAATATAAACTGAGTCATAAGCCCTCGAATGAATATTCAAATAATATTCAGATAATAAAATAAAAGGAGTCATAAGTCCTCGGAGGAATATTCAAGTAATATTCATTAAATAAAATAAAGTGAGTCATACATCCTCAATTGAATATTCAAATAATATTCATTTAATATAAAGGAGTCATACGCCTTCGAATAATATTCGAAATAATATTCAATAATAAAATAAAGTTAAAGTTATCGAATAAACCTTATTCGATTAATAGTTTTGAAAACTATGACCATATATATATATATAAGTATATATATATATATATATATTTATATCCATATATACAAAATCTACTCGGGATCCTCGACTCCCGGTTTTAGAAAATATTTTCACCTATGGGTCCCTGTACTAAGGGTATATGCAAATTACCGCTATCCTCTAGCATAGGTATTATCAACTGAATCAACAGATATATATGGAAAGAATACGAAACAGGCATACATATATATATACCATAGCAGCATGCTTCAATATATTGCAACATTTGCTAATTAACCAACATGCATATATCGCAAGATAATGCAAATACATATATACATCACAACAACAGTTATAACTGGTAGAAAACTTGCCTGAGCGACTTGGGGTGATAAAAGGCTCGGGACGAGTCTGGTAACCTATAAACAACAAGTAAGTTGGAATTAAACCAAAGTCACTTGTAAATCTATACTTTAACTAACTTAGACTCTAACGCTTGTTTTGCGCTTACTAACTCGCTTAAGTCACTCGGGTACCCTCGGCTCCACCATTTTTAATAATTTAACCTTTACGAGTTTTAAGGCTATTCCTTCGCGAGTGTCTTACCAACTGCCTAACACACTTACCATAAATGTTTCATGCATTAATTAACCCTTTTTGGTCTTTAACCTTTGTTTCAAAGTAAGGCGAGGGGAAAAGTTTCGTTCGCGAAATGCCGTTACATGAAATGGTCGTTTCTCCTAAACCGTGCATCGGAATCGAACGAACTACATATCAAAACGAAGCTCGTAACATGAGCTATCTAAAAATGGCAATGGTCATAATCTAGCAGGGGGTTCTCGGGTCCTAATGTTATGCACAAAAACAGTCTAAAGAAAATCGGACGTTATGACGGCTATGTTTACGCAATTTCCCAATTTTAAACCATTCAAAACCAACCCAATTCAACCTTAAATCCAATATACAACCAACATCCATCCTTATCACATCATAACAACCCCAACCAATTCAAGTTTAACATTCATACTTATGCCTAAGCTTAACTTTAACCATACTTAAGTTCTTTTAATCAAAACAACAACATTTACCATTCCATTTCAATACCAATTCAATCCCAAACTCTAAATCACCAACATTAAGCTACAATATCACCCTACTAATCAAAATCATCTTATAATACATAGGAATCTAGGGTTTGGAGATGATATACCTTCCTTGAAGTGGTGGGAGGAGCTAGGAAGCCTTAAGAAGCTTTGAGAAGTCTTAGGAATGCTTGGATCTTCAAGGAAAACAAGAAAAATTTCAAGTTAAAAACTTGAAAACACTATTCATAGTCTTCTTCTTTGATTAAATGAAGAAGATGGATAAGGAATTGATGGCTTAAACTCATGATATAGCCCTAACTAAGCATGAAGATGATTAGGGAATTAACTCACCAATTTAGGAAGCTTGGATCTTTGATTTTTGAATTTCCTTGCCTTTTGAATAGTAAAAAGCCGAGAGCTCTCAAGAACAAAGCCTTGGTTCTTTTTGATTTTGATGAAAAATGATTTTGCTTGGCTTGGTTGATTTGTTTTTGTGTTTGATTTAGTTAATTACCTTGTTGCCCTTGAATTTGTGTGGTTCTCATTCAACCACACCTCCTTCCTTCCCATGTCATGCTTGTGTCATCCTCATGATGTCATCATCCCCTCCTTGTCCCCTTCTCATTGGTTGGGTGACATCATCCTCTCTAATCCCTTTGATTAACTTCCTAATTGTTTGCCTAATGACCGTTGATCTGTTATACGGTTCGCTTAACTTTCGTTTTCGTTTATCATTTGAAGGATCATACCCGGGATCTTATTACTTAGGTTCCCTTAACCTTTCTCAATACATTATATTTCTTTTTATGATCCTCAATCATAATCCTTTAATTTAAATCCTTTTTATCCTGTTACCTTATACTCAATTCTTTCCGTATTTAGTGGATTTCTGGGAAAAACCAAAGTGTTCGGAATTGGATTCTGACGATCTTTACATACACTTATATACTACATAGAGTACTAATAATATCCCAGAATATCCATAACAGAACCCCTACATAGTGTGGCGTGAAAAGTTTTCTCATTCAGCTAAAACACTATTCACAAGGGTTACAAAAAGTTGAAAATTTTGGGGGTTATTACAGTCTCCCCTCCTTAAAAGGATTCCGTCCCGGGATCAAACAGAAAACAAATGGGGGTACTTTTCTAGCATTGCGCTCTCTAGTTCCCAAGTTGATTCTTCCACATTATGATTCTGCCATAGTACTCTGATTAGAGTTGTGGGTTATAGTCCTTTTTATAATTGAATTTGACGTGCTCTCTCAAGAAATACAAAGATTCCATACAGTTGGAAAAGGTATTATTTTTCTTTTCCAGGAATTTGAATTGAATAATCAATCCTTATCATATTTTCTAAAGTTGAGAGGCCAAAAAGTTGTTAATATTTGATTCGTCTCATAAAAAAGCGTTATACCAATATACGATTACAGATGAATTTCTAAAACTAGAATCGAAATATTAAACAAATATACAACGTTTATTTACCAATAGATGTCATCGACAAAAATATTAGGCACGAATTTTAAATATTAAATTATTTTGATTGCAAAATCGAAAACATATTTAAACATTATGGTCTGTAAAATTTAATTATTAATTTACTATTTCTCTTCATTGTTTTCCGTGCTCATATCAGTATTTTTTGGTGCATTATTATCGTAATATTATGAGATTTAGTTGAGAACTTCCTCTGCCATCTTAAACTTTCAGATGAACCGGTTACTTAATGATCTATCATAGCTTAGTCAGACTAAGTTCGACTCCTTACTTTTGAGTTAGGGGAGTATTAAAATAATATTATAAGATTCAGTTGGGGTATTTTTCTAATATCTTCAGATTTTAGGTGAGCTGATATCTAATAATATTCTAATTTGTGTGTGTTATTTGATCCGTCTTTTATTAATATTTTCAACTGTTTAAACGATAATTACTACATAAACATACTCAATAGAGGAAAAGTTTATAATTTTTTAGATATCTTACACTCCCTCAAAATATAATATAATTGCAAAAGTAACTACATTTCTTTTACAATTGTTTGTAGTTGAATGATCAATTCTAATAATATTTTCTATAAATGTTAGGATAAAAGATTGTTGGTCGAAATCATACGAAAACGATACAAAAATACCATCATTGATGAATTTTCGATGAATTTTCTATAAGAAGGATACAAAAGATTAAGTCACTAACGCCTAGATAGAAAATAAAATATGAAGGTTTCATATTATAGAATGGTGAAAATAAAATAAATTTGTAGGTTTTTCGGAAATTATAATATAAAAATATCAATTAATGGATTAAAAACCATCTTTAATACTTGTTAACTCTATTGATTTATGATCTACCTTGGTTAGTTGTCGAAAAATAAAGTGAAGTGTAGATGAGAGCGGGGCTATTCAAAAAATTCAAAATCTGAGACCAAGTCAAATCCAATCCAAAAAAGTACGGGCTGGCTCGTCCCGAGATACAGACCTTCAAAGAGTCTTTTTTTATTTAAAAGTCCGACCCTAAAAATTCGTGTAAAAGTCCGGTATTGAAAAAATTGGATAGTAGTCCAGATTAAAAGAAGCATGATTCGGGCGGGATAAAAATTTGAGCTTTTTGATAAAATTCATTTTCTATATAAAATTTTTAATAATTCTCAAATATATATTACATTATTAGAACTTAGAAGTTGAATACGATATATTTTATTAGTTGTCAATTTGATACCCTGAATAACAATCAATAATTTGTTAATTGTCAATTTAATACTCTAAATATTAGAATTTAAGGTTAATAAATGAGATATTTAAATGTAATATAAAAAAATTATTTATTTTAGTATCAAATTATTTGTCATAATCTAAAATATTAGTTCTTTGACAAAAAAATAGTAACTCATGATCTCTAAAACACTCACTTTAACTTTACTTTAACAACTTAAACTTTCTGACAATGTATTAGATCGTGGTGTCGGATTCGAATTCTTGCTTTTAAGTGAGAGGGTGTTATAATAATATTATAAGATCCAGTAGAAATAATATCTTAAAATTTTAGATGACCCGGTTACTAAACATGCATAACATTCTAATATTTATGTATTATTTGATCGGTCTTTCATTACCGAGTTTCACTGTTCAAGCCGCATATTACTAAAAAACAGGCTCAAAAGAGGAAAAATGTGCAATTTTTCCGATATCTTCCCTCCCTCTGAAATATAATACAATAGCAAAAATAATTATTATGTTTCCCTTTTTGATTATATATATTTGAATGATCACTTTAATAATATTTTCAAGGTAAAATTTAGAAAATTTTACCCTGTTTTGGGTCTAATTTATGTGCGGGATACATAAAGTAAAATCATTTTTTTTGTTTTTCAATTTAAGTCTGATCATGTGTGTATATAAAAAAAAATACTTTGAATACACTTATGAAAACTTATACATGAAATAATTGAAATAATTTACATTTTAATTTATATAAGATTTTACTAGAAAATCCATCAAAATCCACATGTTTTTCAAATAAAAAGAAATTTGTGGACTTTTAAATATCGTCTGAAATTTTTAAAACCCAAATTAAATACCCTAAGATTTTGATAGATTTTTTTAAATCTGGATTGAATACACATTTACAATCCAAATTGAATACCTCCATATTTTGCATAATTTTACAAAATCTAAATTAAATACCCATAATATTAAAAATCCTTAAAATCTTATTTGAAAACACCTCTCTAAATTGTTCATGCACACCTTATTTGTATAAACAAATTTTGATAAACACCATTAGAGACGAGACTCTATGCGGACTGTGTAAAATTAAAATTAACAATAATGAATTTATATTTATATTATTATTCAATCTCCAAAATCAACGAATTACTTAAAATTTATATTATTATTCATTGTCTAAAATTTAAATTGAATACACAATATGGGATTTCATTGATACTTTTATGTTATAAGTTATTTTAATAATATATTTTATCAAACAAATTTGAGATTTCACGTTCTCAAAGATTTTACTCCCTCCGTCCTCTTCATTCTGGTTATTTCCGATTATGTCCCGAAATTATATTTCACTCTTAATTAATATGATCATTTAAGGGTTAATTATGTTAATGTTTTTGAAAAGTAGAATAATTTTTTGATAACTTTTAATTTGTTTGATATTTTGATAACTTTTTGAATCAAAGGTGAGAATGATAAAATAAGTGGGACAGAACTAGGAGTAATATTTTATCAAAATATATTGGATTATGGGTAGTTGAGGTGGGGTGGGTTGGATAACTGGATTAGGAAATTGATTTCAAATGAATCGGCTACAAGCCCAATATTTCTGTTGGGATTACAAATAAAAAATGACTTCATTTGCACGTAAAGATTATATCTATATTTTTGGCTTTCGAGATAAGTATTAGAGTTATAATTTTTATTTTTTCTCTTTGAATGCTCTAATTCTTTACAAAGTGTACCATTTGTAACATTTTTATTTTTTCTTAGAACTTCTGTAGGATAATGTTTAAAATCACATTCGCACATTATCGAACGAACTGAAAACCTCTTTAATATTAAAAAAATCTTTTATAACTAGCAAATTACCATGCTATGATAACTCAATAAAAAAAGTCCAAAAAATATATAACTGTAGATACTCACTCACAAATATAAAAAAACAAGCACCGGAGAAAAAGAAAATATATATATATACAAGAGCAACGATACCCGTTATTCGAGTTGAGTATACAAGAAAATCAAATAAAACTACCAATATATTGAGAAAAGGTTGCTACTAAAATAAAAAGAGAAAGACATCCACTATTAAGGAAAACGATATTTAAAACAGAATCCTAAAGAATTTGGAGGCGTTGAAGCGTGCATCGCAAGTAAAAATATTCAAATCCGAAATAAATAGATTTTAGAGATGTAAAACATACTATAAAAAATACTAAATAAAGTCGAATCAAATAGATTATAGAGTCTTAAATCTCTCGAACAAAGTTCTCCAAATTGAAAATAGTAAAATGTAAACGACTAGATTGTAGTAGAATTCTAACTAAAAATAGTCGGGCCACTACATCCTTTTATTGAAAAATAAAGAAAATAAATAGAGAATAACGCTTTCTCTAAATCTTCAATCTTTAAGCATCCTTAAGCTATATTCGCATGACAAACAACCAAGACATCTGGATTTTTGGAAATAAGAGCAGTCACATGCATCGTTCCAAAGGTAACAAGCCTCCAAAGCGTCCCACCAATGACATCGCCATTCGTCCTAGCAAATATAGCGTTCAAAGTGCAAGAACCAGATGGTTCCGAAGGAGATATTTTTCCTACAGGCCCTGTCAAAGAAAGTAAGCAAAGTCTCTCAGAAAATATTGTTGGATGTACTGATGAGATGAGGCTTATGGAAGCATTTGTAATCATTCCTGAACCACCCAGAACATTCATAAAAATATTTCTTGAATGAGCAAACTGTTTCAGCCATTCAATGACATCTTTCCCATGCGGGATTTCAAGAACAATAGACTTCATTTTCGAAGTCATTTCGATGGTGTTTTCTTTCGCCTTGTTTTTTGAACCACGAGGACGTCCTTGTGGCTTAGACAATGAAAAATGACCCCCAGACGCCACAATATCATTTCCACCAGACTGGCCCATATTACTTATATCATTACTAACTCCTGGATTAGACATTTGAGTGTTTGGCAATGGTTGAGAGCGGTGTTCTTCGCTGTTAATTTTAGTAGGATTAGTGTAGCCCATTGAATTTGGGATTTGAAGAGCAGGTGAAGAGTAATTCATAGAATTTGAGAAAGAAAATGAATACTTGTGATTCATCTTTCGAAAGCTAAGCAAAGATATAAGATATTGGGTGAAATGTGATTAGAGTTGTGGGTTATAGTCCTTTTTATAATTGATTTTGACGTGCTCTCTCAAGAAATACAAAGATTCCATACAGTTGGAAAAAGTATTATTTTTCTTTTCCAGGGAATTTGAATTGAATAATCAATCCTTATCATATTTTCTAAAATTGAGAGGCCAAAAAGTTGTTAATATTTGATTCGTCTCATAAAAAGCGTTATACCAATATACGATTACAGATGAATTTCTAAAACTAAAATCGAAACATTAAACAAAAATAGAACGTTTATTTACCAATAGATGTCATCGATAAAAATATTAGGCACGAATTTTAAATATTAAATTATTTTGATTACAAAATCGAAAACATATTTAAACATTATGGTCTGTAAAATTTAATTATTAATTTACAATTTCTCTTCATTATTTTCCGTGCTCATATCAGTATTTTTTTGGTGCATTATTATCGTAATATTATGAGATTTAGTTGAGAACTTCCTCTCCCACCTTAAACTTTCAGATGAACTGGTTACTTAATGATTTATCATAGCTTAGTCAGACTCAAGTTCGAGTCCTTACTTTTGAGTTAGGGGAGTATTAAAATAATATTATAAGATTCAGTTGGGGTATTTTTCTAATATCTTCAGATTTTAGGTGAGCTGATATCTAATAATATTCTAATTTTTGTGTGTTATTTGATCCATCTTTTATTAATATTTTCAACTGCTTAAACGATAATTACTACATAAACATACTCAATAGAGGAAAATTTTATAATTTTTTAGATATCTTACACTCCCTCAAAATATAATATAATTACAAAAGTAACTACATTTCTTTTACAATTGTTTGTAGTTGAACGATCAATTCTAATAATATTTTCTATAAATGTTAGGATAAAAGATTGTTGGTCGAAATCATACGAAACTATACAAAAATACCATCATTGATGAATTTTCTATGAATTTTCTATAAGAAGGATACAAAAGATTAAGTCACTAAGGCCTAGATAGAAAATAAATATGAAGGTTTCATATTATAGAATGGTAAAAATAAAATAAATTTGTTGGTTTTTCGGAAATTATAATATAAAAATATCAATTAATGGATTAAAAACCATCTTTTATACTTGTTAACTCTATTTATTTATGATCTACCTTGATTAGTTGTCGAAAAATAAAGTGAAGTGTAGATGAGAGCGGGCTATTCAAAAAATTCGAAATCTGAGACCAAGTCGATTCCAATCCGAAAAAGTACGGGCCGGCTCATTCCGAGATACGGACCTTCAAGGAGACTTTTTTTATTTGAAAGTCAAACCCTAAAAATCCGTGTAAAATTCCGGTTTTGAAAAAATTGGATAGTAGTCCAGATTAAAAGAAGCATGATTCGGGTCGGATAAAAATTTGAGCTTTTTGATAAAATTCGTTCTCTATATAAAATTTTTGATAAATTTTCAAATATATATTATATTATTAGAACTTAGAAGTTGAATACGATATATTTTATTAGTTGTCAATTTGATACCCTGAATAATAATTAATAATTTGTTAATTGTCAATGTAATACTCTAAATATTAGAATTTAAGGTTAATAAATGAGATATTTAAATGTAATATAAAAAAAATTGTTTTAGTATCAAATTATTTGTCATAGTCTAAAATATTAGTCCTTTGACAGAAAAATAGTAATTCATGATCTCTAAAACACTCACTTTAACTGTACTTTAACAACTTAAACTTTCTGACAATGTATCAGATCTTGGTGTTGGATTCAAATTCTTGCTTTTAAGTGAGAGGGTGTTATAATAATATTATAACATCTAGTAGAAATAATATCTTAAAATTTTAGATGACCCGATTACTAAACATACATAACATTCTAATATTTATGTATTATTTTATCTGTCTTTCATTACCGAGTTTCACTGTTGAAGCGGCATATTACTACAAAAACAGGCTCAAAAGAGGAAAAATGTACAATTTTGCAGATATCTTCCCTCCCTCTGAAATATAATACAATTGCAAAAAAAATTATTACGTTTCCCTTTTTGATTATATATATTTGAATGATCACTTTAATAATATTTTTAACAAGATAATCGGTTGTTCTTGAGTCTTACAGAAACTTTACATAAATACCATCAAAGATTCAAGATGAATTTTTTATAAGAAGGTTAAAAAAAGATTAATGACTAAAAAATATTTTTTCTCTAGAATCAAGGTAAAATTTACAAAATCTTACCCTCTTTTGGGTCTAATTTATGAGCGGGATACATAAAGTAAAATTAATTTTTTTTGTTTTTCAATTTAAGTCTGATCCTCTGTGTATATAGAAAAAAAATACTTTGAATACACTTATGAAAACTTATACATGAAATAATTTACATTTTAATTCATATGAAATTTTACTAGAAAATCCATCAAAATCCACATGTTTTTCAAATAAAAAGAAATTTGTGGACTTTTAAATATCGTGTTAGAAATATGTGTATTAGTTTGATGATAAGTTAAACAAAACACTTAAGTAGAAATCTGGTGTTTGTAGCCTCAACGGATAAGACCATTCTCGTTATCCGTTGATGGAGTAGCTTTACTTAGAAATAAGTTTAGTATTGTAGCACATTTCAGTTTCTGTATTCAAGTTATAATTCTTAGATGTTGGGGGAAATTATAAGTCATGTTGACTACTAGTTGATATGCAAATAGGAGGGCTAACTGTAAATATTTCATGTCTTGTAATTTTGTATAAGTGAAGTAGTATTAACTGATAAGTTAAAGGTCTTCAATGGATAAGAAACAAAGCTTCAACGGATGTCTCTAAAGCTTCAACGGATAACATCCATCAACGGATGAGTGCATCAACGGATAAAGCTTCAACTGCTAATGCATCAACGGATAAAGTCTTCAACGGATGAAAGCTTCAACGGATGCTAAGTTCAATAGCAGTTGACAATGACGATTCATAAGCTGAAAGAGGCACATGGGTTGACAGAGACAATTAGAATGTAGCATCCTCTTGGAGGAATCAAGAAAATACAGCATTTCCATTCTGGTGCAAATAAGGAAGTATTCAAAGATTCACAGATTATCCTAGATTGCATTGGATAGAGAAATAAAGAAGAAACATGTGAAGAATCTTTTCAATTGTATTTTATATTTTTTGTCTTCACTTGTAAACTTGGTGATATATAAACCAAGTTGCAGCTAGTAACTAGAGTGTGAACTTTCCAGAGCTGTTTAGAAAAACATTGAGAGAAAATCATCTAGTTTGTATTAGAAAGCAGCTGTGATCAATTTCTTGAATCACATATTTTCTGAAATAACACATCTCTGGTGAAACAACAAATCCACCAGAAAAGTTTTTAAGTCTTTTGTGTTCTTTACATTTTTGTTTGAATATATATCTGTCTGCATTAGCTCAAAGCAATTCACACACACTTGTTCATCAAAACACACAGCCTTTGAAACTGCTCAAAACTTGAAAAAGTTTTGAGATTTACATTCAACCCCCTTCTGTAAATCTCATTGTTAGTTCCTTGGGAATAACAATTGGTATCAGAGCAAGCTCTTAACTTACAAAGAATTTAAAGATCTATTCTACTAACATCATGAGTAAGAAGTATATTGGTATAAAGATTCCAATCCTGGAAAGAGATAATTATCATCACTGGAAAGTGAAGATGCATCTACATCTTCTCTCTCAAGATGAAAGCTACATCAACTGCATTGAAAATGGTCCTCACATCCCTCACAAGGTGGCCACAGCTGCAACTGGCACAGTTGCTATTGGACAGTCTATTCCCAAGCCAAAAGCAGAATGGACTGATGAAGATATTGAAGAGGTTCACAAGGACAAGAAAGCCATGAACATTCTGTTCAATGGTTTAGGTCAAGATATGTTTGATAATGTCATTAGCAGCTAAACTGCTAAGGAAATTTGGGATACTGTGCAACTTATCTGTGAAGGTACTGAACAAGTTAGAGAAAACAAAATGCAGCTTCTCATTCAACAGTATGAATACTTTCACTTTGAAGAAGGAGAATCACTGAATGATACCTTCAGTAGATTTCAGAAACTGTTGAATGGATTGAAGCTGTATGGCAGAGCCAAGTCGAGGACTCCAACATAAAATTTCTGAGATCTCTACCAAAGGAATGGAAGCCTATAACTGTTTCACTAAGGAATTCTCAAGATTATAAGGACTTCACACATAAAAGATAATATGGAATTTTGAAGACCTATGAACTTGAGATGGAGCAAGATGAGCTGTTGGAAAAGGGAAAGAGAAAAGGTGGATCAGTTGCACTTATAGCTGACAATGAGAAGACTGGAGCCAGGAATGAAGAAAAGACAATGCCAAGTCTCAAAATTGGCACAAGCAAATCAGAATCAAGTAAGGGAAATGAGCAAGTAGCTGAGGTTGAAGATAATTCCAGTCAAGATGACTCTGATGATGTTGATGAACATCTGACCTTTCTGTCCAGGAGGTTTGCAAAGATGAAATTCAGGAAAAATGCTAAATTCACTAAGTCAAACAAGAACATGGTGGACAAATCTAAGTTCAAATGTTATAACTGTGGCATAAGTGGACACTTTGCAAATGAGTGCAGAAAGCCAACCTCTGATAAGAAAAAATTTGAGCAAGTTGATTACAAAAGGAAATATTTCGATTTGCTCAAACAAAAGGAAAGAGCTTTTCTAACTCAAGATGACTGGGCAGCAGACGGAGCTAATGAAGATGATGATATGAAATATGTGAACCTAGCCCTGATGGCTAATTCTGATGAAAATGAAACTAGTTCATCAAGCAACCAGGTAATTACTACTGACCTCTCTCAGCTCTCTAAGATTGAATGCAATGAAGCCTTAAATGATATGTCCAATGAATTATATCATTTGCGTGTTTCCCTTAAATCACTAGCTAAAGAAAACACAAGAATCAAAGAGAATAATTTGTTTTTAAGTGATAGGAATGGTGTGTTAGAGGGTAAGGTAATTGAGCTTGAAAAGATTAAAATCAAATACTTAACTGTTGAAAGTGAACAAGAAGAATCTGTTAAGAAAGTAGAAATTCTTTCTAGACAAATAGAACGTGAGCAAGAGGTAATCAAGGCCTGGAAAACATCTAGGGATGTTAGTGCTCAGATTGTCAAGGTTCAGGGAATTGAATCACTATGTGAGAATGCCTGGAAGAAAAACAAAAAGGAAGTAGAATTAATTGATGGATTATCAACGGATGTGGAATCAACGGATGATAAAAGTTATCCGTTGAAGGTAGAAAAGGAGCATCCGTTGAAGGCTCATCAATTAAAACAGGCAAGTGATTCTAAAAAGAATAATTTGAAAAATCTCAATAAAAAGTTTGGTTCAACTTCCAAGAACTTTGTCAAAGAAGAAGCTAGCACATCCAAAGATGCCAGTAAGGTGAATATAGGACACATGACTTTAGATCAGTTGAAAAATAGGCTTAAGATGGTTGAGGATAAAAAGGAAACTAAAAGAAAATTAAATAGAAATGGGAAGGTACGAATTAACAAACACAACAATTATACACCTGATAAATATGCTCCTAGAAAAAGTTGTGTGCATTGTAAGAGTGTTAATCAACTATCTACCAACTGCAAGTCAGTTAAGAATGCTCCAATGCCTTTAACTCCTTCCATGCCTAACATATCTATGTCACCTCTGCATGCTATGCCTGTTATATCTCAACAGAATCCGCATGCACATTTTGCAAACATGCCATATGTTAATAATTCTTATTTTGTTGTATTCAGTATGCCTCAAATGCCATACAACATGCCTATGTGGAATAATGTGTTTGCACAATCCATGCCTTATCAAATTCAACCAAATAAGCTAAATAATTCTGTGACTAACCCTACACTTCAACCAACTACATCTGAGAGCAAGGTTGATCCAAAGTTACCTAAGTCAAAAGATGCTGGAGGTATGAAGTCTAGGAAAAAGACTAACAAGGCTGGACCCAAGGAAACTTGGGTACCAAAATCAACTTGATTGATTTTGTTGTGTGCAGGGAAAAAAAAGGAATATATGGTACTTGGACAATGGTTGTTCAAGGCACATGACAAGAGATTTCACCCTGCTCACACAGTTCAAGGAGAGAGCTGGCCCTAGCATAACCTTTGGAGATGACAGCAAAGGGTTCAGTATGGGATATGGCTTGATTTCAAAAGAAAATGTCATCATTGATGAAGTTGCATTAGTTGATGGTCTCAAACATAATCTATTGAGTATCAGTCAACTGTGTGATAGAGGGAATATTGTTTCCTTCAATTCTGAAGCCTGTGTTATTACAAGTAAGAAGGAAAACAAAGTGGTTCTAAATGGAGTTAGAAAAGGGAATGTGTGCTTGGCTGACTTCAACTCTACAGATGCAGAATCAATTACTTGTCTTCTCAGCAAAGCAAGTCCAGATGAAAGTTGGCTATGGCACAAGAAGCTGTCTCATTTGAATTTCAAGACAATGAATGATCTAGTCAAAAAGGACTTAGTTAGAGGAATGCCTCTAGTGGAATTCTCAAGGGATGGACTGTGTGATGCTTGTCAGAAAGGAAAGTAAAAGAGAGCATCATTCAGTAAGAAGCTTGAATCAGCAATTGATGAACCATTACAACTGCTACACATGGATCTTTTTGGACCAGTCAATGTATTGTCAATTTCAAGGAAAAGATATTGCCTAGTGATTGTAGATGATTTCTCAAAGTTTTCATGTACCTACTTTCTTGGATCAAAGGATGAAGCTAGTGAAATCATCATCAATCATATCAAGCAAGTCAACAATCATCCAGATTTCAAAGTAAGGAATATCAGGAGTGACAATGGAACTGAGTTCAGGAATTCTACCATGAGGTTGTTCTGTGAAGAAAATGGGATCATGCATGAGTTCTCAGCTCCAAGGACTCCACAACAGAATGGTGTGGTGGAAAGAAAGAATAGATCACTAATCGAAGCTGCAAGAACAATGGTTGAAGAGTCAAAACTCCCAACATACTTTTGGGATGAGGCTGTTAACTATGCATGTTACACTCAGAATATTTCTCTAATCAATCTGGCAAAAGACATGACTCCCTATCAATTGTTCAAGGGAAGAAAACCAACTTTAAACTTTCTCCATGTCTTTGGTTGCAAATGCTACATTCTAAGGAATCAACCTGATCACAAAGGGAAGTTTGATGCAAAGGCTGATGAAGGAATATTTGTTGGTTATTCTGCTGGAAAATCATATAGGGTCTACAATCTAAGAACCAACATTGTCATGGAATCTGTGCATGTTGTGTTTGATGATAAAAAGATTGATGGACTAACAGATGAGGGACATCATGAATGACTCAAATTTGATAACATTGAGATATATTGTGATGATAGTGAAGATGAGAATGATGGAGAAGGCACCTCGAAAAGAATTCAAAATCTGCTTTTGGATAATGC
This sequence comes from Apium graveolens, assembly GCF_009905375.1. NCBI lineage: Eukaryota > Viridiplantae > Streptophyta > Magnoliopsida > Apiales > Apiaceae > Apium > Apium graveolens. Next base: position 241,693,249 of record NC_133656.1, read on the forward strand.
ACAAAGTGCTGCATCAGTTGAAAGTCACAATTCAGCATCCGTTGAAAGAAGTAATGCAGCATCCGTTGAAAGACAAAGTGCATCATCCGTTGAATTACATAATGAAGCATCCGTTGATCATAGTCTATCAACGGATAATCAATTCACTTCATCAGTTGATAGAACTCCCAGTTCCTTTCAAAGGATCAATAACTCAAGGGGAGTTTCAGCCAATTAACACTCTATCTCACATCATGACAATACTGAGGCAACCTCATCTAGAGCTAATTTACCACCTCAAAGGAAATGGACCAAGAATCACCCTTTTGAATTGATCATTGGTGATGCAACATCTAAAGTGCAAACTAGAAGGGCTACTCAAGATGAATATCTATATAGTAGTTTTCTATCACAGGAGGAACCTAAGAGAGTGGAAGAAGCTCTACTGGATCCAGATTGGATTTTATCAATGCAAGAGGAGCTAAACCAATTTGAGAGGAACAAGGTATGGAAGCTGGTACCCAAGCCAAAGAACAAGAGCTCTATTGATACAAAATGGGTATTCAGAAACAAGATGGATGAAAATGGCATTGTCATAAGGAATAAAGCCAGATTGGTTGCCAAGGGCTATTCTCAACAAGAGGGAATAGATTTTGATGAGACATTTACTCCAGTTGCAAGACTTGAAGCCATCAGAATCTTTCTAGCCTATGCAGCCCATGCCAATTTCAAAGTCTATCAAATGGATGTCAAGAGTGTATTTCTGAATGGAGAATTGGAGGAAGAAGTTTATGTAAGCCAACCTCCAGGATTTGAAGATCCAAATTTTCAATGAGGCTTATGGTAGCATGTGTAATCATTCCAGAACCACCCAGAACATTCATAAAAATATTTCTTGAATGAGCAAACTGTTTCAGCCATTCAATGACATCTTTCCCAGGGCGGGATTTCAAGAATAATAGACTTCATTGCCGAAGTCATTTCGATGGTGTTTTCTTTCGCCTTGTTTTTTGAACCACGAGGACGTCCTTATGGCCTGGACAATGAAAAATAACCACCAGATGCCACAATATTGTTTCCACCAGACTGGCCCATATTACTTATATCATTACCAACTCCTGGATTAGACATTTGAATGATCAATTCTAATAATATTTTCTATAAATGTTAGGATAAAAGATTGTTGGTCGAAATCATACGAAAACGATACAAAAATACCATCATTGATGAATTTTCGATGAATTTTCTATAAGAAGGATACAAAAGATTAAGTCACTAACGCCTAGATAGAAAATAAAATATGAAGGTTTCATATTATAGAATGGTGAAAATAAAATAAATTTGTAGGTTTTTCGGAAATTATAATATAAAAATATCAATTAATGGATTAAAAACCATCTTTAATACTTGTTAACTCTATTGATTTATGATCTACCTTGGTTAGTTGTCGAAAAATAAAGTGAAGTGTAGATGAGAGCGGGGCTATTCAAAAAATTCAAAATCTGAGACCAAGTCGGATCCAATCCAAAAAAGTACGGGCTGGCTCGTCCCGAGATACAGACCTTCAAAGAGTCTTTTTTTATTTAAAAGTCCGACCCTAAAAATTCGTGTAAAAGTCCGGTATTGAAAAAATTGGATAGTAGTCCAGATTAAAAGAAGCATGATTCGGGCGGGATAAAAATTTGAGCTTTTTGATAAAATTCATTTTCTATATAAAATTTTTAATAATTCTCAAATATATATTACATTATTAGAACTTAGAAGTTGAATACGATATATTTTATTAGTTGTCAATTTGATACCCTGAATAACAATCAATAATTTGTTAATTGTCAATTTAATACTCTAAATATTAGAATTTAAGGTTAATAAATGAGATATTTAAATGTAATATAAAAAAATTATTTATTTTAGTATCAAATTATTTGTCATAATCTAAAATATTAGTTCTTTGACAAAAAAATAGTAACTCATGATCTCTAAAACACTCACTTTAACTTTACTTTAACAACTTAAACTTTCTGACAATGTATTAGATCGTGGTGTCGGATTCGAATTCTTGCTTTTAAGTGAGAGGGTGTTATAATAATATTATAAGATCCAGTAGAAATAATATCTTAAAATTTTAGATGACCCGGTTACTAAACATGCATAATATTCTAATATTTATGTATTATTTGATCAGTCTTTCATTACCGAGTTTCACTGTTCAAGCCGCATATTACTAAAAAACAGGCTCAAAAGAGGAAAAATGTGCAATTTTGCCGATATCTTCCCTCCCTCTGAAATATAATACAATAGCAAAAATAATTATTATGTTTCCCTTTTTGATTATATATATTTGAATGATCACTTTAATAATATTTTCAAGGTAAAATTTAGAAAATTTTACCCTGTTTTGGGTTTAATTTATGTGCGGGATACATAAACTAAAATCATTTTTTTTGTTTTTCAATTTAAGTCTGATCATGTGTGTATATAAAAAAATACTTTGAATACACTTATGAAAACTTATACATGAAATAATTGAAATAATTTACATTTTAATTTATATAAGATTTTACTAGAAAATCCATCAAAATCCACATGTTTTTCAAATAAAAAGAAATTTGTGGACTTTTAAATATCGTCTGAAATTTTTAAAATCCAAATTAAATACCCTAAGATTTTGATAGATTTTTTTAAATCTGGATTGAATACACATTTACAATCCAAATTGAATACCTCCATATTTTGCATAATTTTACAAAATCTAAATTAAATACCCATAATATTAAAAATCCTTAAAATCTTATTTGAAAACACCTCTCTAAATTGTTCATGCACACCTTATTTGTATAAACAAATTTTGATAAACACCATTAGAGACGAGACTCTATGCGGACTGTGTAAAATTAAAATTAACAATAATGAATTTATATTTATATTATTATTCAATCTCATAAATCAACGAATTACTTAAAATTTATATTATTATTCATTGTCTAAAATTTAAATTGAATACACAATGTGGGATTTCATTGATACTTTTATGTTATAAGTTATTTTAATAATATATTTTATCAAACAAATTTGAGATTTCACGTTCTCAAAGATTTTACTCCCTCCGTCCTCTTCATTCTGGTTATTTCTGATTATGTCCCGAAATTATATTTCACTCTTAATTAATATGATCATTTAAGGGTTAATTATGTTAATGTTTTTGAAAAGTAGAATAATTTTTTGATAACTTTTAATTTGTTTGATATTTTGATAACTTTTTGAATCAAAGGTGAGAATGATAAAATAAGTGGGACAGAACTAGGAGTAATATTTTATCAAAATATATTGGATTATGGGTAGTTGAGGTGGGGTGGGTTGGATAACTGGATTAGGAAATTGATTTCAAATGAATCGGCTACAAGCCCAATATTTCTGTTGGGATTACAAATAAAAAATGACTTCATTTGCACGTAAAGATTATATCTATATTTTTGGCTTTCGAGATAAGTATTAGAGTTATAATTTTTATTTTTTCTCTTTGAATGCTCTAATTCTTTACAAAGTGTACCATTTGTAACATTTTTATTTTTTCTTAGAACTTCTGTAGGATAATGTTTAAAATCACATTCGCACATTATCGAACGAACTGAAAACCTCTTTAATATTAAAAAAATCTTTTATAACTAGCAAATTACCATGCTATGATAACTCAATAAAAAAAGTCCAAAAAATATATAACTGTAGATACTCACTCACAAATATAAAAAAACAAGCACCGGAGAAAAAGAAAATATATATATATACAAGAGCAACGATACCCGTTATTCGAGTTGAGTATACAAGAAAATCAAATAAAATTACCAATATATTGAGAAAAGGTTGCTACTAAAATAAAAAGAGAAAGACATCCACTATTAAGGAAAACGATATTTAAAACAGAATCCTAAAGAATTTGGAGGCGTTGAAGCGTGCATCGCAAGTAAAAATATTCAAATCCGAAATAAATAGATTTTAGAGATGTAAAACATACTATAAAAAATACTAAATAAAGTTGAATCAAATAGATTATAGAGTCTTAAATCTCTCGAACAAAGTTCTCCAAATTGAAAATAGTAAAATGTAAACGACTAGATTGTAGTAGAATTCTAACTAAAAATAGTCGGGCCACTACATCCTTTTATTGAAAAATAAAGAAAATAAATAGAGAATAACGCTTTCTCTAAATCTTCAATCTTTAAGCATCCTTAAGCTATATTCGCATGACAAACAACCAAGACATCTGGATTTTTGGAAATAAGAGCAGTCACATGCATCGTTCCAAAGGTAACAAGCCTCCAAAGCGTCCCACCAATGACATCGCCATTCGTCCTAGCAAATATAGCGTTCAAAGTGCAAGAACCAGATGGTTCCAAAGGAGATATTTTTCCTACAGGCCCTGTCAAAGAAAGTAAGCAAAGTCTCTCAGAAAATATTGTTGGATGTACTGATGAGATGAGGCTTATGGAAGCATTTGTAATCATTCCTGAACCACCCAGAACATTCATAAAAATATTTCTTGAATGAGCAAACTGTTTCAGCCATTCAATGACATCTTTCCCATGCGGGATTTCAAGAACAATAGACTTCATTTCCGAAGTCATTTCGATGGTGTTTTCTTTCGCCTTGTTTTTTGAACCACGAGGACGTCCTCGTGGCCTAGACAATGAAAAATGACCCCCAGACGCCACAATATCATTTCCACCAGACTGGCCCATATTACTTATATCATTACTAACTCCTGGATTAGACATTTGAGTGTTTGGCAATGGTTGAGAGTGGTGTTCTTCGCTGTTAATTTTAGTAGGATTAGTGTAGCCCATTGAATTTGGGATTTGAAGAGCAGGTGAAGAGTAATTCATAGAATTTGAGAAAGAAAACGAATACTTGTGATTCATCTTTCGAAGGCTAAGCAAAGATATAAAATATTGGGTGAAATGTGATTAGAGTTGTGGGTTATAGTCCTTTTTATAATTGATTTTGGCGTGCTCTCTCAAGAAATACAAAGATTCCATACAGTTGGAAAAAGTATTATTTTTCTTTTCCAGGGAATTTGAATTGAATAATCAATCCTTATCATATTTTCTAAAATTGAGAGGCCAAAAAGTTGTTAATATTTGATTCGTCTCATAAAAAGCGTTATACCAATATACGATTACAGATGAATTTCTAAAACTAGAATCGAAACATTAAACAAAAATAGAACGTTTATTTACCCATAGATGTCATCGATAAAAATATTAGGCAAGAATTTTAAATATTAAATTATTTTGATTGCAAAATCGAAAACATATTTAAACATTATGGTCTGTAAAATTTAATTATTAATTTACAATTTCTCTTCATTATTTTCCGTGCTCATATCAATATTTTTTTGGTGCATTATTATCGTAATATTATGAGATTTAGTTGAGAACTTCCTCTCCCACCTTAAACTTTTAGATGAACTGGTTACTTAATGATTTATCATAGCTTAGTCAGACTCAAGTTCGAGTCCTTACTTTTGAGTTAGGGGAGTATTAAAATAATATTATAAGATTCAGTTGGGGTATTTTTCTAATATCTTCAGATTTTAGGTGAGCTGATATCTAATAATATTCTAATTTTTGTGTGTTATTTGATCCGTCTTTTATTAATATTTTCAACTGCTTAAACGATAATTACTACATAAACATACTCAATAGAGGAAAATTTTATAATTTTTTAGATATCTTACACTCCCTCAAAATATAATATAATTACAAAAGTAACTACATTTCTTTTACAATTGTTTGTAGTTGAACGATCAATTCTAATAATATTTTCTATAAATGTTAGGATAAAAGATTGTTGGTCGAAATCATACGAAACTATACAAAAATACCATCATTGATGAATTTTCTATGAATTTTCTATAAGAAGGATACAAAAGATTAAGTCACTAAGGCCTAGATAGAAAATAAAATATGAAGGTTTCATATTATAGAATGGTAAAAATAAAATAAATTTGTAGGTTTTTCGGAAATTATAATATAAAAATATCAATTAATGGATTAAAAACCATCTTTTATACTTGTTAACTCTGTTTATTTATGATCTATCTTGATTAGTTGTCGAAAAATAAAGTGAAGTGTAGATGAGAGCGGGCTATTCAAAAAATTCGAAATCTGAGACCAAGTCGATTCCAATCCGAAAAAGTACGGGCTGGCTCATTCCGAGATACGGACCTTCAAGGAGTCTTTTTTTATTTGAAAGTCAAAACCTAAAAATTCGTGTAAAATTCCGGTTTTGAAAAAATTGGATAGTAGTCCAGATTAAAAGAAGCATGATTCGGGCCGGATAAAAATTTGAGCTTTTTGATAAAGTTCGTTCTCTATATAAAATTTTTGATAAATTTTCAAATATATATTATATTATTAGAACTTAGAAGTTGAATACGATATATTTTATTAGTTGTCAATTTGATACCCTGAATAACAATTAATAATTTGTTAATTGTCAATGTAATACTCTAAATATTAGAATTTAAGGTTAATAAATGAGATATTTAAATGTAATATAAAAAAATTGTTTTAGTATCAAATTATTTGTCATAGTCTAAAATATTAGTCCTTTGACAGAAAAATAGTAATTCATGATCTCTAAAACACTCACTTTAACTGTACTTTAACAACTTAAACTTTCTGACAATGTATCAGATCTTGGTGTTGGATTCAAATTCTTGCTTTTAAGTGAGAGGGTGTTATAATAATATTATAACATCTAGTAGAAATAATATCTTAAAATTTTAGATGACCCGATTACTAAACATACATAATATTCTAATATTTATGTATTATTTTATCTATCTTTCATTACCGAGTTTCACTGTTGAAGCGGCATATTACTACAAAAACAGGCTCAAAAGAGGAAAAATGTGCAATTTTGCAGATATCTTCCCTCCCTCTGAAATATAATACAATTGCAAAAAAAATTATTACGTTTCCCTTTTTGATTATATATATTTGAATGATCACTTTAATAATATTTTCAACAAGATAATCGGTTGTTCTTGAGTCTTACAGAAACTTTACATAAATACCATCAAAGATTCAAGATGAATTTTTTATAAGAAGGTTAAAAAAAGATTAATGACTAAAAAATATTTTTTCTCTAGAATCAAGGTAAAATTTACAAAATCTTACCCTCTTTTGGGTCTAATTTATGAGCGGGATACATAAAGTAAAATTAATTTTTTTTGTTTTTCAATTTAAGTCTGATCCTCTGTGTATATAGAAAAAAAATACTTTGAATACACTTATGAAAACTTATACATGAAATAATTTACATTTTAATTCATATGAAATTTTACTAGAAAATCCATCAAAATCCACATGTTTTTCAAATAAAAAGAAATTTGTGGACTTTTAAATATCGTGTTAGAAATATGTGTATTAGTTTGATGATAAGTTAAACAAAACACTTAAGTAGAAATCTGGTGTTTGTAGCCTCAACGGATAAGACCATTCTCGTTATCCGTTGATGGAGTAGCTTTACTTAGAAATAAGTTTAGTATTGTAGCACATTTCAGTTTCTGTATTCAAGTTATAATTCTTAGATGTTGGGGGAAATTATAAGTCATGTTGACTACTAGTGGATATGCAAATAGGAGGGCTAACTGTAAATATTTCATGTCTTGTAATTTTGTATAAGTGAAGTAGTATTAACTGATAAGTTAAAGGTCTTCAATGGATAAGAAACAAAGCTTCAACGGATGTCTCTAAAGCTTCAACGGATAACATCCACCAACGGATGAGTGCATCAACGGATAAAGCTTCAACTGCTAATGCATCAACGGATAAAGTCTTCAACGGATGCTAAGTTCAATAGCAGTTGACAGTGACGATTCATAAGCTGAAAGAGGCATATGGGTTGACAGAGACAATTAGAATGTAGCATCCTCTTGGAGGAATCAAGAAAATACAGCATTTCCATTCTGGTGCAAACAAGGAAGTATTCAAAGATTCACAGATTATCCTAGATTGCATTGGATAGAGAAATAAAGAAGAAACATGTGAAGAATCTTTCCAATTGTATTTTATATTTTTTGTCTTCACTTGTAAACTTGGTGATATATAAACCAAGTTGCAGCTAGTAACTAGAGTGTGAATTTTCCAGAGCTGTTTAGAAAAACATTGAGAGAAAATCATCTAGTTTGTATTAGAAAGCAGCTATGATCAATTTCTTGAATCACAGATTTTCTGAAATAACACATCTCTGGTGGAACAACAAATCCACCAGAAAAGTTTTTAAGTTTTTTGTGTTCTTTACATTTGTGTTTGAATATATATCTGTCTGCATTAGCTCAAAGCAATTCACACACACTTGCTCATCAAAACACACAGCCTTTGAAACTGCTCAAAACTTGAAAAAGTTTTGAGATTTACATTCAACCCCCTTCTGTAAATCTCATTGTTAGTTCCTTGGGAATAACAATTGGTATCAGAGCAAGCTCTTAACTTACAAAGAATTTAAAGATCTATTCTACTAACATCATGAGTAAGAAGGATATTGGTATAAAGATTCCAATCCTGGAAAGAGATAATTATCATCACTGGAAAGTGAAGATGCATCTACATCTTCTCTCTCAAGATGAAAGCTACATCAACTGCATTGAAAATGGTCCTCACATCCCTCACAAGGTGGCCACAGCTGCAACTGGCACAGTTGCTATTGGACAGTCTATTCCCAAGCCAAAAGCAGAATGGACTGATGAAGATATTGAAGAGGTTCACAAGGACAAGAAAGCCATGAACATTCTGTTCAATGGTTTAGGTCAAGATATGTTTGATAATGTCATTAGCAGCTAAACTGCTAAGGAAATTTGGGATACTGTGCAACTTATCTGTGAAGGTACTGAACAAGTTAGAGAAAACAAAATGCAGCTTCTCATTCAACAGTATGAATACTTTCACTTTGAAGAAGGAGAATCACTGAATGATACCTTCAGTAGATTTGAGAAACTGTTGAATGGATTGAAGCTGTATGGCAGAGCCAAGTCGAGGACTCCAACATAAAATTTCTGAGGTCTCTACCAAAGGAATGGAAGCCTATAACTGTTTCACTAAGGAATTCTCAAGATTATAAGGACTTCACACATAAAAGATTATATGGAATTTTGAAGACCTATGAACTTGAGATGGAGCAAGATGAGCTGTTGGAAAAGGGAAAGAGAAAAGGTGGATCAGTTGCACTTGTAGCTGACAATGAGAAGACTGGAGCCAGGAATGAAGAAAAGACAATGCCAAGTCTCAAAATTGGCACAAGCAAATCAGAATCAAGTAAGGGAAATGAGCAAGTAGCTGAGGTTGAAGATAATTCCAGTCAAGATGACTCTGATGATGTTGATGAACATCTGACCTTTCTGTCCAGGAGGTTTGCAAAGATGAAATTCAGGAAAAATGCTAAATTCACTAAGTCAAACAAGAACATGGTGGACAAATCTAAGTTCAAATGTTATAACTGTGGCATAAGTGGACACTTTGCAAATGAGTGCAGAAAGCCAACCTCTGATAAGAAAAAATTTGAGCAAGTTGATTACAAAAGGAAATATTTCGATTTGCTCAAACAAAAGGAAAGAGCTTTTCTAACTCAAGATGACTGGGCAGCAGACGGAGCCAATGAAGATGATGATATGAAATATGTGAACCTAGCCCTGATGGCTAATTCTGATGAAAATGAAACTAGTTCATCAAGCAACCAGGTAATTACTACTGACCTCTCTCAGCTCTCTAAGATTGAATGCAATGAAGCCTTAAATGATATGTCCAATGAATTATATCATTTGCGTGTTTCCCTTAAATCACTAGCTAAAGAAAACACAAGAATCAAAGAGAATAATTTGTTTTTAAGTGATAGGAATGGTGTGTTAGAGGGTAAGGTAATTGAGCTTGAAAAGATTAAAATCAAATACTTAACTGTTGAAAGTGAACTAGAAGAATCTGTTAAGAAAGTAGAAATTCTTTCTAGACAAATAGAACGTGAGCAAGAGGTAATCAAGGCCTGGAAAACATCTAGGGATGTTAGTGCTCAGATTGTCAAGGTTCAGGGAATTGAATCACTATGTGAGAATGCCTGGAAGAAAAACAAAAAGGAAGTAGAATTAATTGATGGATTATCAACGGATGTGGAATCAACGGATGATAAAAGTTATCCGTTGAAGGAAGAAAAGGAGCATCCGTTGAAGGCTCATCAATTAAAACAGGCAAGTGATTCTAAAAAGAACAATTTGAAAAATCTCAATAAAAAGTTTGGTTCAACTTCCAAGAACTTTGTCAAAGTAGAAGCTAGCACATCCAAAGATGCCAGTAAGGTGAATATAGGACACATGACTTTAGATCAGTTGAAAAATAGGCTTAAGATGGTTGAGGATAAAAAGGAAACTAAAAGAAAATTAAATAGAAATGGGAAGGTACGAATTAACAAACACAACAATTATACACCTGATAAATATGCTCCTAGAAAAAGTTGTGTGCATTGTAAGAGTGTTAATCAACTATCTACCAACTACAAGTCAGTTAAGAATGCTCCCATGCCTTTAACTCCTTCCATGCCTAACATATCTATGTCACCTCTGCATGCTACACCTGTTATATCTCAACAGAATCCGCATGCACATTTTGCAAACATGCCATATGTTAATAATTCTTATTTTGTTGTATTCAGTATGCCTCAAATGCCATACAACATGCCTATGTGGAATAATGTGTTTGCACAATCCATGCCTTATCAAATTCAACCAAATAAGCTAAATAATTCTGTGACTAACCCTACACTTCAACCAACTACATCTGAGAGCAAGGTTGATCCAAAGTTACCTAAGTCAAAAGATGCTGGAGGTATGAAGTCTAGGAAAAAGACTAACAAGGCTGGACCCAAGGAAACTTGGGTACCAAAATCAACTTGATTGATTTTGTTGTGTGCAGGGAAAAAAAAGGAATATATGGTACTTGGACAATGGTTGTTCAAGGCACATGACAAGAGATTTCACCCTGCTCACACAGTTCAAGGAGAGAGCTGGCCCTAGCATAACCTTTGGAGATGACAGCAAAGGGTTCAGTATGGGATATGGCTTGATTTCAAAAGAAAATGTCATCATTGATGAAGTTGCATTAGTTGATGGTCTCAAACATAATCTATTGAGTATCAGTCAACTGTGTGATAGAGGGAATATTGTTTCCTTCAATTCTGAAGCCTGTGTTATTACAAGTAAGAAGGACAACAAAGTGGTTCTAAATGGAGTTAGAAAAGGGAATGTGTGCTTGGCTGACTTCAACTCTACAGATGCAGAATCAATTACTTGTCTTCTCAGCAAAGCAAGTCCAGATGAAAGTTGGCTATGGCACAAGAAGCTGTCTCATTTGAATTTCAAGACAATGAATGATCTAGTCAAAAAGGACTTAGTTAGAGGAATGCCTCTAGTGGAATTCTCAAGGGATGGACTGTGTGATGCTTGTCAGAAAGGAAAGTAAAAGAGAGCATCATTCAGTAAGAAGCTTGAATCAGCAATTGATGAACCATTATAACTGCTACACATGGATCTTTTTGGACCAGTCAATGTATTGTCAATTTCAAGGAAAAGATATTGCTTAGTGATTGTAGATGATTTCTCAAAGTTTTCATGTACCTACTTTCTTGGATCAAAGGATGAAGCTAGTGAAATCATCATCAATCATATCAAGTAAGTCAACAATCATCCAGATTTCAAAGTAAGGAATATCAGGAGTGACAATGGAACTGAGTTCAGGAATTCTACCATGAGGTTGTTCTGTGAAGAAAATGGGATCATGCATGAGTTCTCAGCTCCAAGGACTCCACAACAGAATGGTGTGGTGGAAAGAAAGAATAGATCACTAATCGAAGCTGCAAGAACAATGGTTGAAGAGTCAAAACTCCCAACATACTGAAAGTCACAATTCAGCACAAAGTGCTGCATCAGTTGAAAGTCACAATTCAGCATCCGTTGAAAGAAGTAATGCAGCATCCGTTGAAAGACAAAGTGCATCATCCGTTGAATTACATAATGAAGCATCCGTTGATCATAGTCTATCAACGGATAATCAATTCACTTCATCAGTTGATAGAACTCCCAGTTCCTTTCAAAGGATCAATAACTCAAGGGGAGTTTCAGCCAATTAACACTCTATCTCACATCATGACAATACTGAGGCAACCTCATCTAGAGCTAATTTACCACCTCAAAGGAAATGGACCAAGAATCACCCTTTTGAATTGATCATTGGTGATGCAACATCTAAAGTGCAAACTAGAAGGGCTACTCAAGATGAATATCTATATAGTAGTTTTCTATCACAGGAGGAACCTAAGAGAGTGGAAGAAGCTCTACTGGATCCAGATTGGATTTTATCAATGCAAGAGGAGCTAAACCAATTTGAGAGGAACAAGGTATGGAAGCTGGTACCCAAGCCAAAGAACAAGAGCTCTATTGATACAAAATGGGTATTCAGAAACAAGATGGATGAAAATGGCATTGTCATAAGGAATAAAGCCAGATTGGTTGCCAAGGGCTATTCTCAACAAGAGGGAATAGATTTTGATGAGACATTTGCTCCAGTTGCAAGACTTGAAGCCATCAGAATCTTTCTAGCCTATGCAGCCCATGCCAATTTCAAAGTCTATCAAATGGATGTCAAGAGTGTATTTCTGAATGGAGAATTGGAGGAAGAAGTTTATGTAAGCCAACCTCCAGGATTTGAAGATCCAAATTTTCAATGAGGCTTATGGTAGCATGTGTAATCATTCCAGAACCACCCAGAACATTCATAAAAATATTTCTTGAATGAGCAAACTGTTTCAGCCATTCAATGACATCTTTCCCGGGCGGGATTTCAAGAATAATAGACTTCATTGCCGAAGTCATTTCGATGGTGTTTTCTTTCGCCTTGTTTTTTGAACCACGAGGACGTCCTTATGGCCTGGACAATGAAAAATAACCACCAGATGCCACAATATTGTTTCCACCAGACTGGCCCATATTACTTATATCATTACCAACTCCTGGATTAGACATTTGAATGATCAATTCTAATAATATTTTCTATAAATGTTAGGATAAAAGATTGTTGGTCGAAATCATACGAAAACGATACAAAAATACCATCATTGATGAATTTTCGATGAATTTTCTATAAGAAGGATACAAAAGATTAAGTCACTAACGCCTAGATAGAAAATAAAATATGAAGGTTTCATATTATAGAATGGTGAAAATAAAATAAATTTGTAGGTTTTTCGGAAATTATAATATAAAAATATCAATTAATGGATTAAAAACCATCTTTAATACTTGTTAACTCTATTGATTTATGATCTACCTTGGTTAGTTGTCGAAAAATAAAGTGAAGTGTAGATGAGAGCGGGGCTATTCAAAAATTCAAAATCTGAGACCAAGTCGGATCCAATCCAAAAAAGTACGGGCTGGCTCGTCCCGAGATACAGACCTTCAAAGAGTCTTTTTTTATTTAAAAGTCCGACCCTAAAAATTCGTGTAAAAGTCCGGTATTGAAAAAATTGGATAGTAGTCCAGATTAAAAGAAGCATGATTCGGGCGGGATAAAAATTTGAGCTTTTTGATAAAATTCATTTTCTATATAAAATTTTTAATAATTCTCAAATATATATTACATTATTAGAACTTAGAAGTTGAATACGATATATTTATTAGTTGTCAATTGGATACCCTGAATAACAATCAATAATTTGTTAATTGTCAATTTAATACTCTAAATATTAGAATTTAAGGTTAATAAATGAGATATTTAAATGTAATATAAAAAAATTATTTATTTTAGTATCAAATTATTTGTCATAATCTAAAATATTAGTTCTGTGACAAAAAAATAGTAACTCATGATCTCTAAAACACTCACTTTAACTTTACTTTAACAACTTAAACTTTCTGACAATGTATTAGATCGTGGTGTCGGATTCGAATTCTTGCTTTTAAGTGAGAGGGTGTTATAATAATATTATAAGATCCAGTAGAAATAATATCTTAAAATTTTAGATGACCCGGTTACTAAACATGCATAATATTCTAATATTTATGTATTATTTGATCAGTCTTTCATTACCGAGTTTCACTGTTCAAGCCGCATATTACTAAAAAACAGGCTCAAAAGAGGAAAAATGTGCAATTTTGCCGATATCTTCCCTCCCTCTGAAATATAATACAATAGCAAAAATAATTATTATGTTTCCCTTTTTGATTATATATATTTGAATGATCACTTTAATAATATTTTTAAGGTAAATTTAGAAAATTTACCCTGTTTTGGGTCTAATTTATGTGCGGGATACATAAACTAAAATCATTTTTTTTGTTTTTCAATTTAAGTCTGATCATGTGTGTATATAAAAAAATACTTTGAATACACTTATGAAAACTTATACATGAAATAATTGAAATAATTTACATTTTAATTTATATAAGATTTTACTAGAAAATCCATCAAAATCCACATGTTTTTCAAATAAAAAGAAATTTGTGGACTTTTAAATATCGTCTGAAATTTTTAAAATCCAAATTAAATACCCTAAGATTTTGATAGATTTTTTTAAATCTGGATTGAATACACATTTACAATCCAAATTGAATACCTCCATATTTTGCATAATTTTACAAAATCTAAATTAAATACCCATAATATTAAAAATCCTTAAAATCTTATTTGAAAACACCTCTCTAAATTGTTCATAGCACACCTTATTTGTATAAACAAATTTTGATAAACACCATTAGAGACGAGACTCTATGCGGACTGTGTAAAATTAAAATTAACAATAATGAATTTATATTTATATTATTATTCAATCTCATAAATCAACGAATTACTTAAATTTATATTATTATTCATTGTCTAAAATTTAAATTGAATACACAATGTGGGATTTCATTGATACTTTTATGTTATAAGTTATTTTAATAATATATTTTATCAAACAAATTTGAGATTTCACGTTCTCAAAGATTTTACTCCCTCCGTCCTCTTCATTCTGGTTATTTCTGATTATGTCCCGAAATTATATTTCACTCTTAATTAATATGATCATTTAAGGGTTAATTATGTTAATGTTTTTGAAAAGTAGAATAATTTTTTGATAACTTTTAATTTGTTTGATATTTTGATAACTTTTTGAATCAAAGGTGAGAATGATAAAATAAGTGGGACAGAACTAGGAGTAATATTTTATCAAAATATATTGGATTATGGGTAGTTGAGGTGGGGTGGTTGGATAACTGGATTAGGAAATTGATTTCAAATGAATCGGCTACAAGCCCAATATTTCTGTTGGGATTACAAATAAAAAATGACTTCATTTGCACGTAAAGATTATATCTATATTTTTGGCTTTCGAGATAAGTATTAGAGTTATAATTTTTATTTTTTCTCTTTGAATGCTCTAATTCTTTACAAAGTGTACCATTTGTAACATTTTTATTTTTTCTTAGAACTTCTGTAGGATAATGTTTAAAATCACATTCGCACATTATCGAACGAACTGAAAACCTCTTTAATATTAAAAAAATCTTTTATAACTAGCAAATTACCATGCTATGATAACTCAATAAAAAAAGTCCAAAAAATATATAACTGTAAGATACTCACTCACAAATATAAAAAAACAAGCACCGGAGAAAAAGAAAATATATATATATACAAGAGCAACGATACCCGTTATTCGAGTTGAGTATAGCAAGAAAATCAAATAAAACTACCAATATATTGAGAAAAGGTTGCTACTAAAATAAAAAGAGAAAGACATCCACTATTAAGGAAAAACGATATTTAAAACAGAATCCTAAGATTTGGAGGCGTTGAAGCGTGCATCGCAAGTAAAATATTCAAATCCGAAATAAATAGATTTTAGAGATGTAAAACATACTATAAAAAATACTAAATAAAGTCGAATCAAATAGATTATAGAGTCTTAAATCTCTCGAACAAAGTTCTCCAAATTGAAAATAGTAAAATGTAAACGACTAGATTGTAGTAGAATTCTAACTAAAAATAGTCGGGCCACTACATCCTTTTATTGAAAAATAAAGAAAATAAATAGAGAATAACGCTTTCTCTAAATCTTCAATCTTTAAGCATCCTTAAGCTATATTCGCATGACAAACAACCAAGACATCTGGATTTTGGAAATAAGAGCAGTCACATGCATCGTTCCAAAGGTAACAAGCCTCCAAAGCGTCCCACCAATGACATCGCCATTCGTCCTAGCAAATATAGCGTTCAAAGTGCAAGAACCAGATGGTTCCAAAGGAGATATTTTCCTACAGGCCCTGTCAAAGAAAGTAAGCAAAGTCTCTCAGAAAATATTGTTGGATGTACTGATGAGATGAGGCTTATGGAAGCATTTGTAATCATTCCTGAACCACCCAGAACATTCATAAAAATATTTCTTGAATGAGCAAACTGTTTCAGCCATTCAATGACATCTTTTCCCATGCGGGATTTCAAGAACAATAGACTTCATTTCCGAAGTCATTTCGATGGTGTTTTCTTTCGCCTTGTTTTTTGAACCACGAGGACGTCCTCGTGGCCTAGACAATGAAAAATGACCCCCAGACGCCCACAATATCATTTCCAACCAGACTGGCCCATATTACTTATATCATTACTAACTCCTGGATTAGACATTTGAGTGTTTGGCAATGGTTGAGAGTGGTGTTCTTCGCTGTTAATTTTAGTAGGATTAGTGTAGCCCATTGAATTTGGGATTTGAAGAGCAGGTGAAGAGTATTCATAGAATTTGAGAAAGAAAACGAATACTTGTGATTCATCTTTCGAAGGCTAAGCAAAGATATAAAATATTGGGTGAAATGTGATTAGAGTTGTGGGTTATAGTCCTTTTTATAATTGATTTGGCGTGCTCTCTCAAGAAATACAAAGATTCCATACAGTTGGAAAAAGTATTATTTTTCTTTTCCAGGGAATTTGAATTGAATAATCAATCCTTATCATATTTTCTAAAATTGAGAGGCCAAAAAGTTGTTAATATTGATTCGTCTCATAAAAAGCGTTATAACCAATATACGATTACAGATGAATTTCTAAAACTAGAATCGAAACATTAAACAAAATAGAACGTTTATTTACCATAGATGTCATCGATAAAATATTAGGCAAGAATTTTAAATATTAAATTATTTTGATTGCAAAATCGAAAAACATATTTAAATATTATGGTCTGTAAAATTTAATTATTAATTTACAATTTCTCTTCATTATTTTCCGTGCTCATATCAATATTTTTTTGGTGCATTATTATCGTAATATTATGAGATTTAGTTGAGAACTTCCCTCTCCCACCTTAAACTTTTAGATGAACGGTTACTTAATGATTTATCATAGCTTAGTCAGACTCAAGTTCGAGTCCTTACTTTTGAGTTAGGGGAGTATTAAAAATAATATTATAAGATTCAGTTGGGGTATTTTCTAATATCTTCAGATTTAGGTGAGCTGATATCTAATAATATTCTATTTTGTGTGTTATTTGATCCGTCTTTATTAATATTTTCAACTGCTTAAACGATAATTACTACATAAACATACTCATAGAGGAAAATTTTATAATTTTTTAGATATCTTACACTCCCTCAAAATATAATATAATTACAAAAGTAACTACATTTCTTTTACAATTGTTTGTAGTTGAACGATCAATTCTAATAATATTTTCTATAAAATGTTAGGATAAAGATTGTTGGTCAGAAATCATACGAAACTAGACAAAAATACCATCATTGATGAATTTTCTATGAATTTTCTATAAGAAGGATACAAAAGATTAAGTCACTAAGGGCCCTAGATAGAAAATAAACTATGAAGGTTTCATATTATAGAATGGTAAAAATAAAATAATTTGTAGGTTTTTCGGAAATTATAATATAAAAATATCAATTAATGGATTAAAAACCATCTTTTATAACTTGTTAACTCTGTTTTATTTATGATCTACCTTGATTAGTTTGTCGAAAATAAAGTGAAGTGTAGATAGAGAGCGGGCTATTCAAAAAATTCGAAATCTGAGACCAAGTCGATTCCAATCCGAAAAAGTACGGGCTGGCTCATTCCGAGATACGGACCTTCAAGGAGTCTTTTTTTATTTGAAAGTCAAAACCTAAAAATTCGTGTAAAATTCCGGTTTTGAAAAAATTGGATAGTAGTCCAGATTAAAAGAAGCATGATTCGGGCCGGATAAAAAATTTGAGCTTTTTGATAAAGTTCGTTCTCTATATAAAATTTTTGATAAATTTTCAATATATATTATATTATTAGAACTTAGAAGGTTGAATACGATATATTTTATTAGTTGTCAATTTGATACCTGAATAACAATTAATAATTTGTTAATTGTCAATGTAATACTCTAAATATTAGAATTTAAGGTTCATAAATGAGATATTTAAATGTAATATAAAAAATTGTTTTAGTATCAAATTATTTGTCATAGTCTAAAATATTAGTCCTTTGACAGAAAAATAGTAATTCATGATCTCTAAAACACTCACTTTAACTGTACTTTAACAACTTAAACTTTCTGACAATGTATCAGATCTTGTGTTGGATTCAAATTCTTGCTTTTAAAGTGAGAGGGTGTTATAATAACTATTATAACATCTAGTAGAAATAATAATCTTAAAATTTAGATGAGCCCGATTACTAACATACATAATATTCTAATATTTATGTATTATTTTAATCTATCTTATCATTACCGAGTTTCACTGTTGAAGCGCATATTACTACAAAAACAGGCTCAAAGAGGAAAAATGTGCAATTTGCAGATATCTTCCCTCCCTCTGAAATATAATACAATGCACAAAAAAATTATTACGGTTTCCCTTTTTGATTATATATATTGAATGATCACTTTAATAATATTTTCAACAAGATAATCGGTTGTTCTTGAGTCTTACGAAACTGTACATAAATACCATCAAAAGATTCAAGATGAATTTTTTATAAGAAGGTTAAAAAAGATTAATGACTAAAAAATATTTTTTCTCTAGAATCAAGGTAAAATTTACAAAATCTTACCCTCTTTTGGGTCTAATTTATGAGCGGGATACATAAAGTAAAATTAATTTTTTTTGTTTTTCAATTAAGTCTGATCCTCTGTGTATATAGAAAAAAAAATACTTTGAATACACTTATGAAAACTTATACATGAAATAATTTACATTTTATCATATGAAATTTTATAGAAAATCCATCAAAAATCCACATGTTTTTCAAATAAAAAGAAATTTGTGGACTTTTAAATATCGTGTTAGAAATATGTGTATTAGTTTGATGATAAGTTAAACAAAACACGTAAGTAGAAATCTGGTGTTTTGTAGCCTCAACGGATAAGACCATTCTCCGTTATCCGTTGATGGAGTAGCTTTACTTAAAATAAGTTAGTATTGTAGCACATTTCAGTTTCTGTATTCAAGTTATAATTCTTAGATGTTGGGGGAAATTATAAGTCATGTTGACTACTAGTGGATATGCAAATAGGAGGGCTAACTGTAAATATTTCATGTCTTGTAATTTTGTATAAGTGAAGTAGTATTAACTGATAAGTTAAAGGTCTTCAATGGATAAGAAACAAAGCTTCAACGGATGTCTCTAAAGCTTTCAAACGGATAACATCCACCAACAGATGAGTGCATCAACGGATAAAGCTTCAACTGCTAATGCATCAACGGATAAAGTCTTCAACGGATGCTAAGTTCAATAGCAGGTTGACAGTGACGATTCATAGCTGAAGAGGCATATGGTTTGACAGAGACAATTAGAATGTAGCATCCTCTTGGAGGAATCAAGAAAATACAGCATTTCCATTCTGGTGCAAACAAGGAAGTATTCAAAGATTCACAGATTATCCTAGATTGCATTGGATAGAGAAATAAAGAAGAAAACATGTGAAGAATCTTTCCAATTGTATTTTATATTTTTTGTCTTCACTTGTAACTTGGTGATATATAACCAATTGCCGCTAGTAACTAGAGTGTGAATTTCCAGAGCTGTTTAGAAAAACATTGAGAGAAAATCATCTAGTTTGTATTAGAAAGCAGCTGTGATCAATTTCTTGAATCACAGATTTTCTGAAATAACACTCTCTGGTGGAACAACAATGCCACCAGAAAAGTTTTTAAGTCTTTTGTTTGTTCTTTACATTTGTGTTTGAATATATATCTTCTGCATTAGCTCAAAGCAATTCACACACACTTGTTCATCAAAACACACAGCCTTTGAAACTGCTCAAAACTGAAAAAGTTTGAGATTTACATTCAACCCCCTTCTGTACATCTCATTGTTAGTTCCTTGGGAATAACAATTGGTAGACAGGAGCAAGCTCTTAACTTACAAAGAATTTAAAGATCTATTCTACTAACATCATGAGTAAGAAGGATATTGGTATAAAGATTCCAATCCTGGAAAGAGATAATTATCATCACTGGAAGTGAAGATGCATCTACATCTTCTCTCTCAAGATGAAAGCTACATCAACTGCATTGAAAATGGTCCTCACATCCCTCACAAGGTGGCCACAGCTGCAACTGGCACAGTTGCTATTGGACAGTCTATTCCCAAGCCAAAAGCAGAATGGACTGATGAAGATATTGAAGAGGTTCACAAGGACAAGAAAGCCATGAACATTCTGTTCAATGGTTTAGGTCAAGATATGTTTGATAATGTCATTAGCAGCTAAACTGCTAAGGAAATTTGGGATACTGTGCAACTTATCTGTGAAGGTACTGAACAAGTTAGAGAAAACAAAATGCAGCTTCTCATTCAACAGTATGAATACTTTCACTTTGAAGAAGGAGAATCACTGAATGATACCTTCAGTAGATTTCAGAAACTGTTGAATGGATTGAACGCTGTATGGCAAGCCAAGTTCGAGGACTCCAACATAAAAATTTCTGAGGTCTCTATACCAAAGGAATGGAAGCCTATAACTGTTTCACTAAGGAATTCTCAAGATTATAAGGACGTCACATATAAAAGATTATATGGAATTTTGAAGACCTATGAACTTGAGATGGAGCAAGATGAGCTGTTGGAAAAGGGAAAGAGAAAAGGTGGATCAGTTGCACTTGTAGCTGACAATGAGAAGACTGGAGCCAGGAATGAAGAAAAGACAATGCCAAGTCTCAAAATTGGCACAAGCATCAGAATCAAGTAAGGGAAATGAGCAAGTAGCTGAGGTTGAAGATAATTCAGTCAAGATGACTCTGATGATGTTGATGAGACATCTGACCTTTCTGTCCAGGAGGTTTTGCAAAGATGAATTCAGGAAAATGCTAAATTCACTAAGTCAAACAAGAACATGGTGGACAAATCTAAGTTCAAATGTTATAACTGTGGCATAAGTGGACACTTTGCAAATGAGTGCAGAAAGCCAACCTCTGATAAGAAAAAATTTGAGCAAGTTGATTACAAAAGGAAATATTTCGATTTGCTCAAACAAAAGGAAAGAGCTTTTCTAACTCAAGATGACTGGGCAGCAGACGGAGCCAATGAAGATGATGATATGAAAATATGTGAACCTAGCCCTGATGGCTAATTCTGATGAAAATGAAACTAGTTCATCAAGCAACCAGGTAATTACTACTAGACCTCCTCTCAGCTCTCTAAGATTGAATGCAATGAAGCCTTAAATGATATGTCCAATGAATTATATCATTTGCGTGTTTCCCTTAAATCACTAGCTAAAGAAAAACACAAGAATCAAAGAGACTAATTTGTTTTTAAGTGATAGGAATGGTGTGTTAGAGGGTAAGGTAATTGAGCTTGAAAGATTAAAATCAAATACTTAACTGTTGAAAGTGAACTAGAAGAATCTGTTAAGAAAGTAGAAATTCTTTCTAGACAAATAGAACGTGAGCAAGAGGTAATCAAGGCTTGGAAAACATCTAGGGATGTTAGTGCTCAGATTTGTCAAGGGTTCAGGGAATTGAATCACTATGTGAGAATGCCTGGAAGAAAAAACAAAAAGGAAGTAGAATTAATTGATGGATTATCAACGGATGTGGAATCCAACGGATGATAAAAGTTATCCGTTGAAGGAAGAAAAGGAGCATCCGTTGAAGGCACATCCAATTAAAACAGGCAAGTGATTCTAAAAAGAACAATTTGAAAAATCTCAATAAAAAGTGTTGGTTCAACTTCCAAGAACTTTGTCAAAGAAGAAGCTAGCACATCCAAAGATGCCAGTAAGGTGAATATAGGACACATGACTTTAGATCAGTTGAAAAATAGGCTTAAGATGGTTGAGGATAAAAAGGAAACTAAAAGAAAATTAAATAGAAATGGGAAGGTACGAATTAACAAACACAACAATTATACACCTGATAAATATGCTCCTAGAAAAAGTTTGTGTGCATTGTAAGAGTGTTAAATCAACTATCTACCACTACAAGTCAGTTAGAATGCTCCATGCCTTAACTCCTTCCATGCCTAACATATCTATGTCACCTCTGCATGCTACCCTGTTATATCTCAACAGAATCCGCATGCACTTTTGCAAACATGCCATAATGTTAATAATTCTTATTTTGTGTATTCAGTTATGCCTCAAATGCCATACAACATGCCTATGTGATAATGTGTTTGCACAATCCATGCCTTATCAAATCAACCAAATAAGCTAAATAATTCTGTGACTAACCCTACACTTCAACAACTACATCTAGAGAGCAAGGTTGATCCAAAGTTACCTAGTCAAAAGATGCTGAGGTATGAAGTCTAGGAAAAAGACTAACAAGGCTGGACCCAAGGAAACTTGGGTACCAAAATCAACTTGATTGATGTTTGTTGTGCAGGGAAAAAAAAAGGAATATATGGTACTTGGACAATGGTTGTTCAAGGCACATGACAAGAGATGTCACCCTGCTCACACAGTTCAAGGAGAGAGCTGCCCTAGCATAACCTTTTGGAGATGACAGCAAATGGTTCAGTATGGGATATGGCTTGATTTCAAAGACAATGTCATCATTGATGAAGTTGCCTTAGTTGATGGTCTCAAACATAATCTATTGGAGTATCAGTCAACTGTGTGATAGAGGGAATATTGTTTCCTTCAATTCTGAAGCCTGTGTTATTACAATAAGAAGGACAAACAAAAGTGGTTCTAAATGGAGTTAGAAAAGGGAATGTGTGCTTGGCTGACTTCAACTCTACAGATGCAGAATCAATTACTTGTCTTCTCAGCAAAGCAAGTCCAGATGAAAGTTGGCTATGGCACAAGAAGCGTCTCATTTGAATTTCAAGACAATGAATGATCTAGTCCAAAAGGACTTAGTTAGAGGAATCCTCTAGTGGAATTCTCAAGGGATGGACTGTGTGATGCTTGTCAGAAAGAAAGTAAAAGAGAGCATCATTCAGTAAGAAGCTTGAATCAGCAATTGATGAACCATTAAACTGCTACACATGGATCTTTTTGGACCAGTCAATGTATTGTCAATTTCAAGGAAAAGATATTGCTTAGTGATTGTAGATGATTTCTCAAAGTTTTCATGTACCTACTTTCTTGGATCAAAGGATGAAGCTAGTGAAATCATCATCAATCATATCAAGCAAGTCAACAATCATCCAGATTTCAAAGTAAGGAATATCAGGAGTGACAATGGAACTGAGTTCAGGAATTCTACCATGAGGTTGTTCTGTGAAGAAAATGGGATCATGCATGAGTTCTCAGCTCCAAGGACTCCACAACAGAATGGTGTGGTGGAAAGAAAGAATAGATCACTAATCGAAGCTGCTGCAAGAACAATGGTTGAAGAGTCAAAACTCCCAACATACTGAAAGTCACAATTCAGCACAAAGTGCTGCATCAGTTGAAAGTCACAATTCAGCATCCGTTGAAAGAAGTAATGCAGCATCCGTTGAAAGACAAAGTGCATCATCCGTTGAATTACATAATGAAGCATCCGTTGATCATAGTCTATCAACGGATAATCAATTCACTTCATCAGTTGATAGAACTCCCAGTTCCTTTCAAAGGATCAATAACTCAAGGGGAGTTTCAGCCAATTAACACTCTATCTCACATCATGACAATACTGAGGCAACCTCATCTAGAGCTAATTTACCACCTCAAAGGAAATGGACCAAGAATCACACTTTTGAATTGATCATTGGTGATGCAACATCTAAAGTGCAAACTAGAAGGGCTACTCAAGATGAATATCTATATAGTAGTTTTCTATCACAGGAGGAACCTAAGAGAGTGGAAGAAGCTCTACTGGATCCAGATTGGATTTTATCAATGCAAGAGGAGCTAAACCAATTGAGAGGAACAAGGTATGGAAGCTGGTACCCAAGCCAAAGAACAAGAGCTCTATTGATACAAAATGGGTATTCAGAAACAGATGGATGAAAATTGGCATTGTCATAAGGAATAAAGCCAGATTGGTTGCCAAGGGCTATTCTCAACAAGAGGGAATAGATTTTGATGAGACATTGACTCCAGTTGCAAGACTTGAAGCCATCAGAATCTTTCTAGCCTATGCAGCCCATGCCAATTTTCAAAGTCTATCAAATGGATGTCAAGAGTGTATTTCTGAATGGAGAATTGGAGGAAGAAGTTTATGTAAGCCAACCTCCAGGATTTGAAGATCCAAATTTTCAATGAGGCTTATGGTAGCATGTGTAATCATTCCAGAACCACCCAGAACATTCATAAAAATATTTCTTGAATGAGCAAACTGTTTCAGCCATTCAATGACATCTTTCCCGGGCGGGATTTCAAGAATAATAGACTTCATTGCCGAAGTCATTTCGATGGTGTTTTCTTTCGCCTTGTTTTTGAACCACGAGGACGTCCTTATGGCCTGGACAATGAAAAATAACCACCAGATGCCACAATATTGTTTCCACCAGACTGGCCCATATTACTTATATCATTACCAACTCCTGGATTAGACATTTGAATGATCAATTCTAATAATATTTTCTATAAATGTTAGGATAAAAGATTGTTGGTCGAAATCATACGAAAACGATACAAAAATACCATCATTGATGAATTTTCGATGAATTTTCTATAAGAAGGATACAAAAGATTAAGTCACTAACGCCTAGATAGAAAATAAAATATGAAGGTTTCATATTATAGAATGGTGAAAATAAAATAAATTTGTAGGTTTTTCGGAAATTATATATAAAAATATCAATTAATGGATTAAAAACCATCTTTAATACTTGTTAACTCTATTGATTTATGATCTACCTTGGTTAGTTGTCGAAAATAAAGTGAAGTGTAGATGAGAGCGGGGCTATTCAAAAAATTCAAATCTGAGACCAAGTCGGATCCAATCCAAAAAAGTACGGGCTGGCTCGTCCGAGATACAGACCTTCAAAGAGTCTTTTTTTATTTAAAAGTCCGACCCTAAAAATTCGTGTAAAAGTCCGGTATTGAAAAAATTGGATAGTAGTCCAGATTAAAGAAACATGATTCGGGCGGATAAAAATTTGAGCTTTTTGATAAAATTCATTTTCTATATAAAATTTTTAATAATTCTCAAATATATATTACATTATTAGAACTTAGAAGTTGAATACGATATATTTTATTAGTTGTCAATTTGATACCCTGAATAACAATCAATAATTTGTTAATTGTCAATTTAATACTCTAAATATTAGAATTTAAGGTAATAAATGAGATATTTAAATGTAATATAAAAAATTAGTTATTTTAGTATCAATTATTTTGTCATAATCTAAAATATTAGTTCTTTGACAAAAAAATAGTAACTCATGATCTCTAAAACACTCACTTTAACTTTACTTTAACAACTTAAACTTTCTGACAATGTATTAGATCGTGGTGTCGGATTCGAATTCTTGCTTTTAAGTGAGAGGGTGTTATAATAAATATATAAGATCCAGTAGAAATAATATCTTAAAATTTTAGATGACCCGGTTACTAAACATGCATAATATTCTAATATTTATGTATTATTTGATCAGTCTTTCATTACCGAGTTTCACTGTTCAAGCGCATATTACTAAAAAACAGGCTCAAAAGAGGAAAAATGTGCAATTTTGCCGATATCTTCCCTCCCTCTGAAATATATACAATAGCAAAAATAATTATTATGTTTCCCTTTTTGATTATATATATTTGAATGATCACTTTAATAATATTTTCAAGGTAAAATTTAGAAATTTTACCCTGTTTTGGGTCTAATTTATGTGCGGGATACATAAACTAAAATCATTTTTTTTGTTTTTCAATTTAAGTCTGATCATGTGTGTATATAAAAAAATACTTTGAATACACTTATGAAAACTTATACATGAAATAATTGAAATAATTTACATTTTAATTTATATAAGATTTACTAGAAAATCCATCAAAATCCACATGTTTTTCAAAT
This sequence comes from Apium graveolens, assembly GCF_009905375.1. Taxonomy (NCBI): domain Eukaryota; kingdom Viridiplantae; phylum Streptophyta; class Magnoliopsida; order Apiales; family Apiaceae; genus Apium; species Apium graveolens. The sequence goes on from NC_133656.1 coordinate 241,719,671, forward strand.
AAAAAGAAATTTGTGGACTTTTAAATATCGTCTGAAATTTTTAAAATCCAAATTAAATACCCTAAGATTTTGATAGATTTTTTTAAATCTGGATTGATACACATTTACAATCCAAATTGAATACCTCCATATTTTGCATAATTTTTACAAAATCTAAATTAAATACCCATAATATTAAAAATCCTTAAAATCTTATTTGAAAACACCTCTCTAAATTGTTCATGCACACCTTATTTGTATAAACAAATTTTGATAAACACCATTAGAGACGAGACTCTATGCGGACTGTGTAAAATTAAAATAACAATAATGAATTTATATTTATATTATTATTCAATCTCATAAATCAACGAATTACTTAAAATTTATATTATTATTCATTGTCTAAAATTTAAATTGAATACACAATGTGGGATTTCATTGATACTTTTATGTTATAAGTTATTTTTAATAATATATTTATCAAACAAATTTGAGATTTCACGTTCTCAAAGATTTTACTCCCTCCGTCCTCTGTCATTCTGGTTATTTCTGATTATGTCCCGAAATTATATTTCACTCTTAATTAATATGATCATTTAAGGGTTAATTATGTTAATGTTTTGAAAAGTAGAATAATTTTTTGATAACTTTTAATTTGTTTGATATTTTGATAACTTTTTGAATCAAAGGTGAGAATGATAAATAAGTGGGACAGAACTAGGAGTAATATTTTATCAAAATATATTGGATTATGGGTAGTTGAGGTGGGGTGGGTTGGATAACTGGATTAGGAAATTGATTTCAAATGAATCGGCTACAAGCCCAATATTTCTGTTGGGATTACAAATAAAAAATGACTTCATTTGCACGTAAAGATTATATCTATATTTTTGGCTTTCGAGATAAGTATTAGAGTTATAATTTTTATTTTTTCTCTTTGAATGCTCTAATTCTTTACAAAGTGTACCATTTGTAACATTTTTATTTTTTCTTAGAACTTCTGTAGGATAATGTTTAAAATCACATTCGCACATTATCGAACGAACTGAAAACCTCTTTAATATTAAAAAAATCTTTTATAACTAGCAAATTACCATGCTATGATAACTCAATAAAAAAAGTCCAAAAAATATATAACTGTAGATACTCACTCACAAATATAAAAAAACAAGCACCGGAGAAAAAGAAAATATATATATATACAAGAGCAACGATACCCGTTATTCGAGTTGAGTATACAAGAAAATCAAATAAAACTACCATATATTGAGAAAAGGTTGCTACTAAAATAAAAAGAGAAAGACATCCACTATTAAGGAAAACGATATTTAAAACAGAATCCTAAAGAATTTGGAGGCGTTGAAGCGTGCATCGCAAGTAAAAATATTCAAATCCGAAATAAATAGATTTTAGAGATGTAAAAACATACTATAAAAAATACTAAATAAAGTTCGAAATCAAATAGATTATAGAGTCTTAAATCTCTCGAACAAAGTTCTCCAAATTGAAAATAGTAAAATGTAAACGACTAGATTGTAGTAGAATTCTAACTAAAAATAGTCGGGCCACTACATCCTTTTATTGAAAAATAAAGAAAATAAATAGAGAATAACGCTTTCTCTAAATCTTCAATCTTTAAGCATCCTAAGCTATATTCGCATGACAAACAACCAAGACATCTGGATTTTTGGAAATAAGAGCAGTCACATGCATCGTTCCAAAGGTAACAAGCCTCCAAAGCGTCCCACCAATGACATCGCCATTCGTCCTAGCAAATATAGCGTTCAAAGTGCAAGAACCAGATGGTTCCAAAGGAGATATTTTTCCTACAGGCCCTGTCAAAGAAAGTAAGCAAAGTCTCTCAGAAAATATTGTTGGATGTACTGATGAGATGAGGCTTATGGAAGCATTTGTAATCATTCCTGAACCACCCAGAACATTCATAAAAATATTTCTTGAATGAGCAAACTGTTTCAGCCATTCAATGACATCTTTCCCATGCGGGATTTCAAGAACAATAGACTTCATTTCCGAAGTCATTTCGATGGTGTTTTCTTTCGCCTTGTTTTTGAACCACGAGGACGTCCCTCGTGGCCTAGACAATGAAAAATGACCCCCAGACGCCACAATATCATTTCCACCAGACTGGCCCATATTACTTATATCATTACTAACTCCTGGATTAGACATTTGAGTGTTTGGCAATGGTTGAGAGTGGTGTTCTTCGCTGTTAATTTTAGTAGGATTAGTGTAGCCCATTGAATTTGGGATTTGAAGAGCAGGTGAAGAGTATTCATAGAATTTGAGAAAGAAAACGAATACTTGTGATTCATCTTTCGAAGGCTAAGCAAAGATATAAAATATTGGGTGAAATGTGATTAGAGTTGTGGGTTATAGTCCTTTTATATTGATTTGGCGTGCTCTCTCAAGAAATACAAAGATTCCATACAGTTGGAAAAAGTATTATTTTCTTTTCCAGGGAATTTGAATTGAATAATCAATCCTTATCATATTTTCTAAAATTGAGAGGCCAAAAAGTTGTTAATATTTGATTCGTCTCATAAAAAGCGTTATACCAATATACGATTACAGATGAATTTCTAAAACTAGAATCGAAACATTAAACAAAAATAGAACGTTTATTTACCAATAGATGTCATCGATAAAAATATTAGGCAAGAATTTTAAATATTAAATTATTTGATTGCAAAATCGAAACATATTTAAACATTATGGTCTGTAAAATTTAATTATTAATTTACAATTTCTCTTCATTATTTTCCGTGCTCATATCAATATTTTTTTGGTGCATTATTATCGTAATATTATGAGATTTAGTTGAGAACTTCCTCTCCCACCTTAAACTTTTAGATGAACTGGTTACTTAATGATTTATCATAGCTTAGTCAGACTCAAGTTCGAGTCCTACTTTTGAGTTAGGGGAGTATTAAAATAATATTATAAGATTCAGTTGGGGTATTTTTCTAATATCTTCAGATTTTAGGTGAGCTGATATCTAATAATATTCTAATTTTTGTGTGTTATTTGATCCGTCTTTTATTAATATTTTCAACTGCTTAAACGATAATTACTACATAAACATACTCAATAGAGGAAAATTTTATAATTTTTTAGATATCTTACACTCCCTCAAAATATAATATAATTACAAAAGTAACTACATTTCTTTTACAATTGTTTGTAGTTGAACGATCAATTCTAATAATATTTTCTATAAATGTTAGGATAAAAGATTGTTGGTCGAAATCATACGAAACTATACAAAAATACCATCATTGATGAATTTTCTATGAATTTTCTATAAGAAGGATACAAAAGATTAAGTCACTAAGGCCTAGATAGAAAATAAATATGAAGGTTTCATATTATAGAATGGTAAAAATAAAATAAATTTGTAGGTTTTTCGGAAATTATAATATAAAAATATCAATTAATGGATTAAAAACCATCTTTTATACTTGTTAACTCTGTTTATTTATGATCTATCTTGATTAGTTGTCGAAAAATAAAGTGAAGTGTAGATGAGAGCGGGCTATTCAAAAAATTCGAAATCTGAGACCAAGTCGATTCCAATCCGAAAAAGTACGGGCTGGCTCATTCCGAGATACGGACCTTCAAGGAGTCTTTTTTATTTGAAAGTCAAAACCTAAAAATTCGTGTAAAATTCCGGTTTTGAAAAAATTGGATAGTAGTCCAGATTAAAAGAAGCATGATTCGGGCCGGATAAAAATTTGAGCTTTTTGATAAAGTTCGTTCTCTATATAAAATTTTTGATAAATTTTCAAATATATATTATATTATTAGAACTTAGAAGTTGAATACGATATATTTTATTAGTTGTCAATTTGATACCCTGAATAACAATTAATAATTGTTAATTGTCAATGTAATACTCTAAATATTAGAATTTAAGGTTAATAAATGAGATATTTAAATGTAATATAAAAAAATTGTTTTAGTATCAAATTATTTGTCATAGTCTAAAATATTAGTCCTTTGACAGAAAAATAGTAATTCATGATCTCTAAAACACTCACTTTAACGGTACTTTAACACTTAAACTTTCTGACAATGTATCAGATCTTGGTGTGGATTCAAATTCTTGCTTTTAAGTGAGAGGGTGTTATAATAATATTATAACATCTAGTAGAAATAATATCTTAAAATTTTAGATGACCCGATTACTAAACATACATAATATTCTAATATTTATGTATTATTTTATCTATCTTTCATTACCGAGTTTCACTGTTGAAGCGGCATATTACTACAAAAACAGGCTCAAAAGAGGAAAAATGTGCAATTTTGCAGATATCTTCCCTCCCTCTGAAATATAATACAATTGCAAAAAAAATTATTACGTTTCCCTTTTGATTATATATATTTGAATGATCACTTTAATAATATTTTTCAACAAGATAATCGGGTTGTTCTTGAGTCCTTACAGAAACTTTACATAAATACCATCAAATATTCAAGATGAATTTTTTATAAGAAGGTTAAAAAAAGATTAATGACTAAAAATATTTTTTCTCTAGAATCAAGGTAAAATTTACAAAATCTTACCCTCTTTTGGGTCTAATTTATGAGCGGGATACATAAAGTAAAATTAATTTTTTTTGTTTTTCAATTTAAGTCTGATCCTCTGTGTATATAGAAAAAAAAATACTTTGAATACACTTATGAAAACTTATACATGAAATAATTTACATTTAATTCATATGAAATTTTACTAGAAAATCCATCAAAATCCACATGTTTTTCAAATAAAAAGAAATTTGTGGACTTTTAAATATCGTGTTAGAAATATGTGTATAGTTTGATGATAAGTTAAACAAAACACTTAAGTAGAAATCTGGTGTTTGTAGCCTCAACGGATAAGACCATTCTCGTTATCCGTTGATGGAGTAGCTTTACTTAGAAATAAGTTTAGTATTGTAGCACATTTCAGTTTCTGTATTCAAGTTATAATTCTTAGATGTTGGGGGAAATTATAAGTCATGTTGACTACTAGTTGATATGCAAATAGGAGGCTAACTGTAATATTTCATGTCTTGTAATTTTGTATAAGTGAAGTAGTATTAAATGATAAGTTAAAGGTCTTCAATGGATAAGAAACAAAGCTTCAACGGATGTCTCTAAAGCTTCAACGGATAACATCCATCAACGGATGAGTGCATCAACGGATAAAGCTTCAACTGCTAATGCATCAACGGATAAAGTCTTCAACGGATGACTTCAACGGATGCTAGTTCAATAGCAGTTGACAGTGACGATTCATAAGCTTGAAAGAGGGCACATGGGTTGACAGAGACAATTAGAATGTAGCATCCTCTTGGAGGAATCAAGAAAATACAGCATTTCCATTCTGGTGCAAACAAGGAAGTATTCAAAGATTCACAGATTATCCTAGATTGCATTGGATAGAGAAATAAAGAAAGAAACATGTGAAGAATCTTTCAATTGTATTTTATATTTTTGTCTTCACTTGTAAACTTGGTGATATATAAACCAAGTTGCAGCTAGTAACTAGAGTGTGAATTTTCCAGAGCTGTTTAGAAAACATTGAGAGAAAATCATCTAGTTTGTATTAGAAAGCAGCTATGATCAATTCTTGAATCACAGATTTTCTGAAATAACACATCTCTGGTGAACACAAATCCACCAGAAAAGTTTTAAGTTTTGTGTTCTTTACATTTGTGTTGAATATATATCTGTCTGCATTAGCTCAAAGCAATTCACACACACTTGCTCATCAAAACACACAGCCTTTGAAACTGCTCAAAACTTGAAAAAGTTTGAGATTTACATTCAACCCCCTTCTGTAAATCTCATTGTTAGTTCCTTGGGAATAACAATTGGTATCAGAGCAAGCTCTTAACTTACAAAGAATTTAAAGATCTATTCTACTAACATCATGAGTAAGAAGGATATTGGTATAAAGATTCCAATCCTGGAAAGAGATAATTATCATCACTGGAAAGTGAAGATGCATCTACATCTTCTCTCTCAAGATGAAAGCTACATCAACTGCATTGAAAATGGTCCTCACATCCCTCACAAGGTGGCCACAGCTGCAACTGGCACAGTTGCTATTGGACAGTCTATTCCCAGCCAAAAGCAGAATGGACTGATGAAGATATTGAAGAGGTTCACAAGGACAAGAAAGCCATGAACATTCTGTTTCAATGGTTTAGGTCAAGATATGTTTGATAATGTCATTAGCAGCTAAACTGCTAAGGAAATTTGGGATACTGTGCAACTTATCTGTGAAGGTACTGAACAAGTTAGAGAAAACAAAATGCAGCTTCTCATTCAACAGTATGAATACTTTCACTTTGAAGAAGGAGAATCACTGAATGATACCTTCAGTAGATTTTAGAAACTGTTGAATGGATTGAAGCTGTATGGCAGAGCCAAGTCGAGGACTCCAACATAAAATTTCTGAGGTCTCTACCAAAGGAATGGAAGCCTATAACTGTTTCACTAAGGAATTCTCAAGATTATAAGGACTTCACACATAAAAGATTATATGGAATTTTGAAGACCTAGAACTTGAGATGGAGCAAGATGAGCTGTTGGAAAAGGGAAAGAGAAAAGGTGGATCAGTTGCACTTGTAGCTGACAATGAGAAGACTGGAGCCAGGAATGAAGAAAAGACAATGCCAAGTCCTCAAAATTGGCACAAGCAAATCAGAATCAAGTAAGGGAAATGAGCAAGTAGCTGAGGTTGAAGATAATTCCAGTCAAGATGACTCTGATGATGTTGATGAACATCTGACCTTTCTGTCCAGGAGGTTTGCAAAGATGAAATTCATGGAAAATGCTAAATTCACTAAGTCAAAACAAGAACATGGTGGACAAATCTAAGTTCAAATGTTATAACTGTGGCATAAGTGGACACTTTGCAAATGAGTGCAGAAAGCCAACCTCTGATAAGAAAAAATTTGAGCAAGTTGATTACAAAAGGAAATATTTCGATTTGCTCAAACAAAAGGAAAGAGCTTTTCTAACTCAAGATGACTGGGCAGCAGACGGAGCCAATGAAGATGATGATATGAAATATGTGAACCTAGCCCTGATGGCTAATTCTGATGAAAATGAAACTAGTTCATCAAGCAACCAGGTAATTACTACTGACTCCTCTCAGCTCTCTAAGATTGAATGCAATGAAGCCTTAAATGATATGTCCAATGATTATATCATTTGTGTGTTTCCCTTAAATCACTAGCTAAGAAAACACAAGAATCAAAGAGAATAATTTGTTTTAAGTGATAGGAATGGTGTGTTAGAGGGTAAGGTAATTGAGCTTGAAAAGATTAAAATCAAATACTTAACTGTTGAAAGTGAACAAGAAGAATCTGTTAAGAAAGTAGAAATTCTTTCTAGACAAATAGAACGTGAGCAAGAGGTAATACAGGCCTGGAAAACATCTAGGGATGTTAGTGCTCAGATTGTCAAGGTTCAGGGAATTGAATCACTATGTGAGAATGCCTGGAAGAAAAACAAAAAGGAAGTAGAATTAATTGATGGATTATCAACGGATGTGGAATCAACGGATGATAAAAGTTATCCGTTGAAGGAAGAAAAAGGAGCATCCGTTGAAGGCTCATCAATTAAAACAGGCAAGTGATTCTAAAAAGAATAATTTGAAAAATCTCAATAAAAAGTTTGGTTCAACTTCCAAGAACTTTGTCAAAGAAGAAGCTAGCACATCCAAAGATGCAGTAAGGTGAATATAGGACACATGACTTTAGATCAGTTGAAAAATAGGCTTAAGATGGTTGAGGATAAAAAGGAAACTAAAGAAAATTAATAGAAATGGGAAGGTACGAATTAACAAACACAACAATTATACACCTGATAAATATGCTCCTAGAAAAGTTGTGTGCATTGTAAGAGTGTTAATCAACTATCTACCAACTGCAAGTCAGTTAAGAATGCTCCAATGCCTTTAACCTCCTTCCATGCCTAACATATCTATGTCACCTCTGCATGCTATGCCTGTTATATCTCAACAGAATCCGCATGCACATTTTGCAAACATGCCATATGTTAATAATTCTTATTTTGTTGTATTCAGTATGCCTCAAATGCCATACAACATGCCTATGTGGAATAATGTGTTTGCACAATCCATGCCTTATCAAATTCAACCAAATAGCTAAATATTATGTGACTAACCCTACACTTCAACCAACTACATCTGAGAGCAAGGTTGATCCAAAGTTACCTAAGTCAAAAGATGCTGGAGGTATGAAGTCTAGGAAAAAGACTAACAAGGCTGGACCCAAGGAAACTTGGGTACCAAAATCAACTTGATTGATTTGTTGTGTGCAGGAAAAAAAAGGAATATATGGTACTTGGACAATGGTTGTTCAAGGCACATGACAAGAGATTTCACCCTGCTCACACAGTTCAAGGAGAGAGCTTGGCCCTAGCATAACCTTTGGAGATGACAGCAAAGGGTTCAGTATGGGATATGGCTTGATTTCAAAGAAAATGTCATCATTGATGAAGTTGCATTAGTTGATGGTCTCAAACATAATCTATTGAGTATCAGTCAACTGTGTGATAGAGGGAATATTGTTTCCTTCAATTCTGAAGCCTGTGTTATTACAAGTAAGAAGGAAAACAAAGTGGTTCTAAATGGAGTTAGAAAAGGGAATGTGTGCTTGGCTGACTTCAACTCTACAGATGCAGAATCAATTACTTGTCTTCTCAGCAAGCAAGTCCAGATGAAAGTTGGCTATGGCACAAGAAGCTGTCTCATTTGAATTTCAAGACAATGAATGATCTAGTCAAAAAGGACTTAGTTAGAGGAATGCCTCTAGTGGAATTCTCAAGGGATGGACTGTGTGATGCTTGTTCAGAAAGGAAAGTAAAGAGAGCATCATTCAGTAAGAAGCTTGAATCAGCAATTGATGAACCATTACAACTGCTACACATGGATCTTTTTGGACCAGTCAATGTATTGTCAATTTCAAGGAAAAGATATTGCCTAGTGATTGTAGATGATTTCTCAAAGTTTTCATGTACCTACTTTCTTGGATCAAAGGATGAAGCTAGTGAAATCATCATCAATCATATCAAGCAAGTCAACAATCATCCAGATTTCAAAGTAAGGAATATCAGGAGTGACAATGGAACTGAGTTCAGGAATTCTACCATGAGGTTGTTCTGTGAAGAAAATGGGATCATGCATGAGTTCTCAGCTCCAAGGACTCCACAACAGAATGGTGTGGTGGAAAGAAAGAATAGATCACTAATCGAAGCTGCAAGAACAATGGTTTGAAGAGTCAAAACTCCCAACATACTTTTGGGATGAGGCTGTTAACTATGCATGTTACACTCAGAATATTTCTCTAATCAATCTGGCAAAAGACATGACTCCCTATCAATTGTTCAAGGGAAGAAAACCAACTTTAAACTTTCTTCCATGTCTTTGGTTGCAAATGCTACATTCTAAGGAATCAACCTGATCACAAAGGGAAGTTTGATGCAAAGGCTGATGAAGGAATATTTGTTGGTTATTCTGCTGGAAAATCATATAGGGTCTACAATCTAAGAACCAACATTGTCAGGGAATCTGTGCATGTTGTGTTTGATGATAAAAAGATTGATGGACTAACAGATGAGGGACATCATGAATGACTCAAATTTGATAACATTGAGATATATTGTGATGATAGTGAAGATAAGAATGATGGAGAAGGCACCTCGAAAAGAATTCAAAATCTGCTTTTGGATAATGCACAAAGTGCTGCATCAGTTGAAAGTCACAATTCAGCATCCGTTGAAAGAAGTAATGCAGCATCCGTTGAAAGACAAAGTGCATCATCCGTTGAATTACATAATGAAGCATCCGTTGATCATAGTCTATCAACGGATAATCAATTCACTTCATCAGTTGATAGAACTCCCAGTTCCTTTCAAAGGATCAATAACTCAAGGGGAGTTTCAGCCAATTAACACTCTATCTCACATCATGACAATACTGAGGCAACCTCATCTAGAGCTAATTTACCACCTCAAAGGAAATGGACCAAGAATCACCCTTTTGAATTGATCATGGGTGATGCAACATCTAAAGTGCAAACTATAGGGCTACTCAAGATGAATATCTATATAGTAGTTTTCTATCACAGGAGGAACCTAAGAGAGTGGAAGAAGCTCTACTGGATCCAGATTGGATTTTATCAATGCAAGAGGAGCTAAACCAATTTGAGAGGAACAAGGTATGGAAGCTGGTACCCAAGCCAAAGAACAAGAGCTCTATTGATACAAAATGGGTATTCAGAAACAAGATGGATGAAAATGGCATTGTCATAAGGAATAAAGCCAGATTGGTTGCCAAGGGCTATTCTCAACAAGAGGGAATAGATTTTGATGAGACATTTACTCCAGTTGCAAGACTTGAAGCCATCAGAATCTTTCTAGCCTATGCAGCCCATGCCAATTTCAAAGTCTATCAAATGGATGTCAAGAGTGTATTTCTGAATGGAGAATTGGAGGAAGAAGTTTATGTAAGCCAACCTCCAGGATTTGAAGATCCAAATTTTCAATGAGGCTTATGGTAGCATGTGTAATCATTCCAGAACCACCCAGAACATTCATAAAAATATTTCTTGAATGAGCAAACTGTTTTCAGCCATTCAATGACATCTTTCCCAGGGCGGGATTTCAAGAATAATAGACTTCATTGCCGAAGTCATTTCGATGGTGTTTTCTTTCGCCTTGTTTTTTGAACCACGGAGGACGTCCTTATGGCCTGGACAATGAAAAATAACCACCAGATGCCACAATATTGTTTCCACCAGACTGGCCCATATTACTTCTATCATTACCAACTCCTGGATTAGACATTTGAATGATCAATTCTAATAATATTTTCTATAAATGTTAGGATAAAAGATTGTTGGTCGAAATCATACGAAAACGATACACAAATACCATCATTGATGAATTTTCGATGAATTTTCTATAAGAAGGATACAAAAGATTAAGTCACTAACGCCTAGATAGAAAATAAAATATGAAGGTTTCATATTATAGAATGGTGTGAAAATAAAATAATTTGTAGGTTTTTCGGAAATTATAATATAAAAATATCAATTAATGGATTAAAACCATCTTTAATACTTGTTAACTCTATTGATTTATGATCTACCTTGGTTAGTTGTCGAAAATAAAGTGAAGTGTAGATGAGAGCGGGGCTATTCAAAAAATTCAAAATCTGAGACCAAGTCGGATCCAATCCAAAAAAGTACGGGCTGGCTCGTCCCGAGATACAGACCTTCAAAGAGTCTTTTTTTATTTAAAAGTCCGACCCTAAAAATTCGTGTAAAAGTCCGGTATTGAAAAAATTGGATAGTAGTCCAGATTAAAAGAAGCATGATTCGGGCGGGATAAAAATTTGAGCTTTTTGATAAAATTCATTTTCTATATAAAATTTTTAATAATTCTCAAATATATATTACATTATTAGAACTTAGAAGTTGAATACGATATATTTTATTAGTTGTCAATTTGATACCCTGAATAACAATCAATAATTTGTTAATTGTCAATTTAATACTCTAAATATTAGAATTTAAGGTTAATAAATGAGATATTAAATGTAATATAAAAAATTATTTATTTTAGTATCAAATTATTTGTCATAATCTAAAATATTAGTTCTTTGACAAAAAAATAGTAACTCATGATCTCTAAAACACTCACTTTAACTTTACTTTAACAACTTAAACTTTCTGACAATGTATTAGATCGTGGTGTCGGATTCGAATTCTTGCTTTTAAGTGAGAGGGTGTTATAATAATATTATAAGATCCAGTAGAAATAATATCTTAAAATTTTAGATGACCCGGTTACTAAACATGCATAATATTCTAATATTTATGTATTATTTGATCAGTCTTTCATTACCGAGTTTCACTGTTCAAGCCGCATATTACTAAAAAACAGGCTCAAAAGAGGAAAAATGTGCAATTTTGCCGATATCTTCCCTCCCTCTGAAATATAATACAATAGCAAAAATAATTATTATGTTTCCCTTTTTGATTATATATATTTGAATGATCACTTTAATAATATTTTTCAAGGTAAAATTTAGAAAATTTTACCCTGTTTTGGGTCTAATTTATGTGCGGGATACATAAACTAAAATCATTTTTTTTGTTTTTCAATTTAAGTCTGATCATGTGTGTATATAAAAAAAATACTTTGAATACACTTATGAAAACTTATACATGAATAATTGAAATAATTTACATTTTAATTTATATAGATTTTACTAGAAAATCCATCAAAATCCACATGTTTTTCAAATAAAAAGAAATTTGTGGACTTTTAAATATCGTCTGAAATTTTTAAAATCCAAATTAAATACCCTAAGATTTTGATAGATTTTTTTAAATCTGGATTGAATACACATTTACAATCCAAATTGAATACCTCCATATTTTGCATAATTTTACAAAATCTAAATTAAATACCCATAATATTAAAAATCCTTAAAATCTTATTTGAAAACACCTCTCTAAATTGTTCATGCACACCTTATTTGTATAACAATTTTGATAAACACCATTAGAGACGAGACTCTATGCGGAACTGTGTAAAATTAAAATTAACAATAATGAATTTCTAGTTATATTATTAGTCAATCTCATAAATCAACGAATACTTAAAATTTATATTATTATTCATTGTCTAAAATTTAAATTGAATACACAATGTGGGATTTCATTGATACTTTTATGTTATAAGTATTTTAATAATATATTTTATCAAACAAATTTGAGATTTCACGTTCTCAAAGATTTTACTCCCTCCGTCCTCTTCATTCTGGTTATTTCTGATTATGTCCCGAAATTATATTTCACTCTTAATTAATATGATCATTTAAGGGTTAATTATGTTAATGTTTTTGAAAAGTAGAATAATTTTTTGATAACTTTTAATTTGTTGATATTTTGATAACTTTTTGAATCAAAGGTGAGAATGATAAAATAAGTGGGACAGAACTAGGAGTAATATTTTATCAAAATATATTGGATTATGGGTAGTTGAGGTGGGGTGGGTTGGATAACTGGATTAGGAAATTTGATTTCAAATGAATCGGCTACAAGCCCAATATTTCTGTTGGGATTACAAATAAAAAATGACTTCATTTGCACGTAAAGATTATATCTATATTTTTGGCTTTCGAGATAAGTATTAGAGTTATAATTTTTATTTTTTCTCTTTGAATGCTCTAGTCTTACAAAGTGTACCATTTGTAACATTTTTATTTTTTCTTAGAACTTCTGTAGGATAATGTTTTAAAATCACATTCGCAATTATCGAACGAACTGAAACCTCTTTAATATTAAAAAAATCTTTTATAACTAGCAAATTACCATGCTATGATAACTCAATAAAAAAGTCCAAAAATATATAACTGTAGATACTCACTCACAAATATAAAAAAACAAGCACCGGAGAAAAAGAAAATATATATATATACAAGAGCACGATACCCGTTATTCGAGTGAGTATACAAGAAAATCAAATAAAACTACCAATATATTGAGAAAAGGTTGCTACTAAATAAAAAGAGAAAGACATCCACTATTAAGGAAAACGATATTTAAAACAGAATCCTAAAGAATTTGGAGGCGTTGAAGCGTGCATCGCAAGTAAAAATATTCAAATCCGAATAAATAGATTTTAGAGATGTAAACATACTATAAAAATACTAAATAAAGTCGAATCAAATAGATTATAGAGTCTTAAATCTCTCGAACAAAGTTCTCCAAATTGAAAATAGTAAAATGTAAACGACTAGATTTGTAGTAGAATTCTAACTAAAAATAGTCGGGCCACTACATCCTTTTTATTGAAAATAAAGAAAATAAATAGAGAATAACGCTTTCTCTAAATCTTCAATCTTTAAGCATCCTTAGCTATATTCGCATGACAAACACCAAGACATCTGGATTTTTGGAATAAGAGCAGTGCACATGCATCGTTCCAAGGTAACAAGCCTCCAAAGCGTCCCACCAATGACATCGCCATTCGTCCTAGCAATATAGCGTTCAAAGTGCAGAACCAGATGGTTCCAAAGGAGATATTTTTCCTACAGGCCCTGTCAAAGAACGTAAGCAAAGTCTCTCAGAAAATATTGTTGGATGTACTGATGAGATGAGGCTTATGGAAGCATTTGTCATCATTCCTGAACCACCCAGAACATTCATAAAAAATTTCTTGAATGAGCAAACTGTTTCAGCCATTCAATGACATCTTTCCCATGCGGGATTTCAAGAACAATAGACTTCATTTCCGAAGTCATTTCGATGGTGTTTTCTTTCGCCTTGTTTTTTTGAACCACGAGGACGTCCTCGTGGCCTAGACAATGAAAAATGACCCCCAGAAGCCACAATATCATTTCCACCAGACTGGCCATATTACTTATATCATTACTAACTCCTGGATTAGACATTTGAGTGTTTGGCAATGGTTGAGAGTGGTGTTCTTCGCTGTTAATTTTAGTAGGATTAGTGTAGCCCATTGAATTTGGGATTTGAAGAGCAGGTGAAGAGTAATTCATAGAATTTGAGAAAGAAAACGAATACTTGTGATTCATCTTTCGAAGGCTAAGCAAAGATATAAAATATTGGGTGAAATGTGATTAGAGTTGTGGGTTATAGTCCTTTTTTATAATTGATTTTGGCGTGCTCTCTCAGAAATACAAAGATTCCATACAGTTGGAAAAGTATTATTTTTTCTTTTCCAGGAATTGAATTGCTAATTCAAGTCCTTATTCATATTTTCTAAAATTGAGAGGCCAAAAGTTGTTAATATTTGATTCGTCTCATAAAAAGCGTTATACCAATATACGATTACAGATGAATTTCTAAAACTAGATCGAAACATTAACAAAATAGAACGTTTATTACCCATAGCTGTCATCGATAAAATATTAGGCAAGAATTTTAAATATTCAATTATTTTGATTGCAAATCGAAACATATTTTAAACATTCTGGTATGTAAATTTAATTATTAATTTACAATTTCTCTTCATTATTTTCCGTGCTCATATCAATATTTTTTTTGGTGCGCATTATTATGTAATAATTATGAGATTTAGTTGAGAACTTCCTCTCCCACCTAAACTTTAGATGAACTCGGTTACTTAATGATTATCATAGCTTAGTCAGACTCAAGTTCGAAGTCCTTACTTTTGAGTTAGGGGAGTATTAAAATATATTATAAGATTCAGTTGGGTATTTTTTCTAATATCTTCAGATTTTAGGTGAGCTGATATCTAATAATATTCTAATTTTTGTTGTGTTATTTGATCCGTTCTTTTATAATATTTTCAACTGCTTAAACGATAATTACTACTAAACATACTCAATAGAGGAAAATTTTATAATTTTTAGATATATCTACACTCCCTCAAAATATAATATAATTACAAAAGTAACTACATTTCTTTTACAATTGTTTGTAGTTGAACGATCAATTCTAATAATATTTTCTATAAATGTTAGGATAAAAGATTGTTGGTCGAAATCATACGAAACTATACAAAAATACCATCATTGATGATTTTCTATGAATTTTCTATAAGAAGGATACAAAAGATTAAGTCACTAAGGCCTAGAATAGAAAATAAACTATGAAGGTTTCATATTATAGAATGGTAAAAATAAAATAAATTTGTAGGTTTTTCGGAAATTATAATATAAAAATATCAATTAATGGATTAAAAACCATCTTTTATACTTGTTAACTCTGTTTATTTATGATCTATCTTGATTAGTTGTCGAAAAATAAAGTGAAGTGTAGATGAGAGCGGGCTATTCAAAAAATTCGAAAATCTGAGACCAAGTCGATTCCAATCGAAAAAGTACGGGCTGGCTCATTCCGAGATACGGACCTTCAAGGAGTCTTTTTTTATTTGAAATGTCAAACCTAAAAATTCGTGTAAAATTCCGGTTTTGAAAAAATTGGATAGTAGTTCCAGATTAAAAGAAGCATGATTCGGGCCGGATAAAAATTTGAGCTTTTTGATAAAGTTCGTTCTCTATATAAAATTTTTGATAAATTTTCAAATATATATTATATTATTAGAACTTAGAAGTTGAATACGATATATTTTATTAGTTGTCAATTTGATACCCTGAATAACAATTAATAATTTGTTAATTGTCAATGTAATACTCTAAATATTAGAATTTAAGGTTTAATAAATGAGATATTTAAATGTAATATAAAAAATTTGTTTTAGTATCAATTATTTGTTCATAGTCTAAAATATTAGTCCTTTGACAGAAAATAGTAATTCATGATCTCTAAAACACTCACTTTAACTGTACTTTAACAACTTAAACTTTCTGACAATGTATCAGATCTTGGTGTTGGATTCAAATTCTTGCTTTTAAGTGAGAGGGTGTTATAATAATATTATAACATCTAGTAGAAATAATATCTTTAAATTTTAGATGACCGATTACTAAACATCATATATTCTAATATTTATGTATATTTTATCTATCTTTCATTACCGAGTTCACTGTTGAAGCGGCATATTACTACAACAAACAGGCTCAAAAGAGGAAAAATGTGCAATTTTGCAGATATCTTCCCTCCCTCTGAAATATAATACAATTGCAAAAAAATTATACGTTTCCCTTTTGATTATATATATTTGAATGATCACTTTAATAATATTTTCAACAAGATAATCGGTTGTTCTTGAGTCTTACAGAAACTTTACATAAATCCCATCAAAGATTCAAGATGAATTTTTTATAAGAAGGTTTTTAAAAAAAGATTAATGACTAAAAATATTTTTTCTCTAGAATCCAAGGTAAAATTACAAAATCTTACCCTCTTTTGGGTCTAATTTATGAGCGGGATACATAAAGTAAAATTAATTTTTTTTGTTTTTTCAATTTAAGTCTGATCCTCTGTGTATATAGAAAAAAATACTTTGAATACACTTATGAAAACTTATACATGAAATAATTTACATTTTAATTCATATGAAATTTTACTAGAAAATCCATCAAAATCCACATGTTTTTCAAATAAAAAGAAATTTGTGGACTTTTAAATATCGTGTTAGAAATATGTGTATTAGTTTGATGATAAGTTAACAAAACACTTAAGTAGAAATCTGGTGTTTGTAGCCCTCAACGGATAAGACCATTCTCGTTATCCGTTGATGGAGTAGCTTTACTTAGAAATAAGTTTAGTATTGTAGCACATTTCAGTTTCTGTATTCAAGTTATAATTCTTAGATGTTGGGGGAAATTATAAGTCATGTTGACTACTAGTGGATATGCAAATAGGAGGGCTAACTGTAAATATTTCATGTCTTGTAATTTTGTATAAGTGAAGTAGTATTAACTGATAAGTTAAAGGTCTTCAATGGATAAGAAACAAAGCTCAACGGATGTCTATAAAGCTTCAACGGATAACATCCACCAACGGATGAGTGCATCAACGGATAAAGCTTCAACTGCTAATGCATCAACGGATAAAGTCTTCAACGGATGCTAAGTTCAATAGCAGTTGACAGTGACGATTCATAAGCTGAAAGAGGCATATGGGTTGACAGAGACAATTAGAATGTAGCATCCTCTTGGAGGAATCAAGAAAATACAGCATTTCCATTCTGGTGCAAACAAGGAAGTATTCAAAGATTCACAGATTATCCTAGATTGCATTGGATAGAGAAATAAAGAAGAAACATGTGAAGAATCTTTCCAATTGTATTTTATATTTTTTGTCTTCACTTGTAACCTTGGTGATATATAAACCAAGTTGCAGCTAGTAACTAGAGTGTGAATTTTCCAGAGCTGTTTAGAAAAACATTGAGAGAAAATCATCTAGTTTGTATTAGAAAGCAGCTATGATCAATTTCTTGAATCACAGATTTTCTGAAATAAACACATCTTGGTGGAACAACAAATCCACCAGAAAAGTTTTAAGTTTTTTGTGTTCTTTACATTTGTGTTTGAATATATATCTGTCTGCATTAGCTCAAAGCAATTCACACACACTTGCTCATCAAAACACACAGCCTTTGAAACTGCTCAAAACTTGAAAAAGTTTTGAGATTTACATTCAACCCCCTTCTGTAAATCTCATTGTTAGTTCCTTGGGAATAACAATTGGTATCAGAGCAAGCTCTTAACTTACAAAGAATTTAAAGATCTATTCTACTAACATCATGAGTAAGAAGGATATTGGTATAAAGATTCCAATCCTGGAAAGAGATAATTATCATCACTGGAAAGTGAAGATGCATCTACATCTTCTCTCTCAAGATTGAAAGCTACATCAACTGCATTGAAAATGGTCCTCACATCCCTCACAAGGTGGCCACAGCTGCAACTGGCACAGTTGCTATTGGACAGTCTATTCCCAAGCCAAAAGCAGAATGGACTGATGAAGATATTGAAGAGGTTCACAAGGACAAGAAAGCCATGAACATTCTGTTCAATGGTTTAGGTCAAGATAATGTTTGATAATGTCATTAGCAGCTAAACTGCTAAGGAAATTTGGGATACTGTGCAACTTATCTGTGAAGGTACTGAACAAGTTAGAGAAAACAAAATGCAGCTTCTCATTCAACAGTATGAATACTTTCACTTTGAAGAAGGAGAATCACTGAATGATACCTTCAGTAGATTTGAGAAACTGTTGAATGGATTGAAGCTGTATGGCAGAGCCAAGTCGAGGACTCCAACATAAAATTTCTGAGGTCTCTACCAAAGGAATGGAAGCCTATAACTGTTTCACTAAGGAATTCTCAAGATTATAAGGACTTCACACATAAAAGATTATATGGAATTTTGAAGACCTATGAACTTGAGATGGAGCAAGATGAGCTGTTGGAAAAGGAAAGAGAAAAGGGTGGATCAGTTGCACTTGTAGCTGACAATGAGAAGACTGGAGCCAGGAATGAAGAAAAGACAATGCCAAGTCTCAAAATTGGCACAAGCAAATCAGAATCAAGTAAGGGAAATGAGCAAGTAGCTGAGGTTGAAGATAATTCCAGTCAAGATGACTCTGATGATGTTGATGAACATCTGACCTTTCTGTCCAGGAGGTTTGCAAAGATGAAATTCAGGAAAAATGCTAAATTCACTAAGTCAAACAAGAACATGGTGGACAAATCTAAGTTCAAATGTTATAACTGTGGCATAAGTGGACACTTTGCAAATGAGTGCAGAAAGCCAACCTCTGATAAGAAAAAATTTGAGCAAGTTGATTACAAAAGGAAATATTTCGATTTGCTCAAACAAAAGGAAAGAGCTTTTCTAACTCAAGATGACTGGGCAGCAGACGGAGCCAATGAAGATGATGATATGAAATATGTGAACCTAGCCCTGATGGCTAATTATGATGAAAATGAAAACTAGTTCATCAAGCAACCAGGTAATTACTACTGACCTCTCTCAGCTCTCTAAGATTGAATGCAATGAAGCCTTAAATGATATGTCCAATGAATTATATCATTTGCGTGTTTCCCTTAAATCACTAGCTAAAGAAAACACAAGAATCAAAGAGAATAATTTGTTTTTAAGTGATAGGAATGGTGTGTTAGAGGGTAAGGTAATTGAGCTTGAAAAGATTAAAATCAAATACTTAACTGTTGAAAGTGAACTAGAAGAATCTGTTAAGAAAGTAGAAATTCTTTCTAGACAAATAGAACGTGAGCAAGAGGTAATCAAGGCCTGGAAAACATCTAGGGATGTTAGTGCTCAGATTGTCAAGGTTCAGGGAATTGAATCACTATGTGAGAATGCCTGGAAGAAAAACAAAAAGGAAGTAGAATTAATTGATGGATTATCAACGGATGTGGAATCAACGGATGATAAAAGTTATCCGTGAAGGAAGAAAAGGAGCATCCGTTGAAGGCTCATCAATTAAAACAGGCAAGTGATTCTAAAAAGAACAATTTGAAAAATCTCAATAAAAAGTTTGGTTCAACTTCCAAGAACTTTGTCAAAGTAGAAGCTAGCACATCCAAAGATGCCAGTAAGGTGAATATAGGACACATGACTTTAGATCAGTTGAAAAATAGGCTTAAGATGGTTGAGGATAAAAAGGAAACTAAAAGAAAATTAAATAGAAATGGGAAGGTACGAATTAACAAACACAACAATTATACACCTGATAAATATGCTCCTAGAAAAGTTGTGTGCATTGTAAGAGTGTTAATCAACTATCTACCAACTACAAGTCAGTTAAGAATGCTCCCATGCTTTAACTCCTTCCATGCCTAACATATCTATGTCACCTCTGCATGCTACACCTGTTATATCTCAACAGAATCCGCATGCACATTTTGCAAACATGCCATATGTTAATAATTCTTATTTTGTTGTATTCAGTATGCCTCAAATGCCATACAACATGCCTATGTGGAATAATGTGTTTGCACAATCCATGCCTTATCAAATTCAACCAATAAGCTAAATAATTCTGTGACTAACCCTACACTTCAACCAACTACATCTGAGAGCAAGGTTGATCCAAAGTTACCTAAGTCAAAAGATGCTGGAGGTATGAAGTCTAGGAAAAAGACTAACAAGGCTTGGACCCAAGGAAACTTGGGTACCAAAATCAACTTGATTGATTTTGTTGTGTGCAGGGAAAAAAAAGGAATATATGGTACTTGGACAATGGTTGTTCAAGGCACATGACAAGAGATTTCACCCTGCTCACACAGTCAAGGAGAGAGCTGGCCCTAGCATAACCTTTGGAGATGACAGCAAAGGGTCAGTATGGGATATGGCTTGATTCAAAGAAAATGTCATCATTGATGAAGTTGCATTAGTTGATGGTCTCAAACATAATCTATTGAGTATCAGTCAACTGTGTGATAGAGGGAATATTGTTTCCTTCAATTCTGAAGCCTGTGTTATTACAAGTAAGAAGGACAACAAAGTGGTTCTAAATGGAGTTAGAAAAGGGAATGTGTGCTTGGCTGACTTCAACTCTACAGATGCAGAATCAATTACTTGTCTTCTCAGCAAAGCAAGTCCAGATGAAAGTTGGCTATGGCACAAGAAGCTGTCTCATTTGAATTTCAAGACAATGAATGATCTAGTCAAAAAGGACTTAGTTAGAGGAATGCCTCTAGTGGAATTCTCAAGGGATGGACTGTGTGATGCTTGTCAGAAAGGAAAGTAAAGAGAGCATCATTCAGTAAGAAGCTTGAATCAGCAATTGATGAACCATTATAACTGCTACACATGGATCTTTTTGGACCAGTCAATGTATTGTCAATTTCAAGGAAAAGATATTGCTTAGTGATTGTAGATGATTTCTCAAAGTTTTCATGTACCTACTTTCTTGGATCAAAGGATGAAGCTAGTGAAATCATCATCAATCATATCAAGTAAGTCAACAATCATCCAGATTTCAAAGTAAGGAATATCAGGAGTGACAATGGAACTGAGTTCAGGAATTCTACCATGAGGTTGTTCTGTGAAGAAAATGGGATCATGCATGAGTTCTCAGCTCCAAGGACTCCACAACAGAATGGTGTGGTGGAAAGAAAGAATAGATCACTAATCGAAGCTGCAAGAACAATGGTTGAAGAGTCAAAACTCCCAACATACTGAAAGTCACAATTCAGCACAAAGTGCTGCATCAGTTGAAAGTCACAATTCAGCATCCGTTGAAAGAAGTAATGCAGCATCCGTTGAAAGACAAAGTGCATCATCCGTTGAATTACATAATGAAGCATCCGTTGATCATAGTCTATCAACGGATAATCAATTCACTTCATCAGTTGATAGAACTCCCAGTTCCTTTCAAAGGATCAATAACTCAAGGGGAGTTTCAGCCAATTAACACTCTATCTCACATCATGACAATACTGAGGCAACCTCATCTAGAGCTAATTTACCACCTCAAAGGAAATGGACCAAGAATCACCCTTTTGAATTGATCATTGGTGATGCAACATCTAAAGTGCAAACTAGAAGGGCTACTCAAGATGAATATCTATATAGTAGTTTTCTATCACAGGAGGAACCTAAGAGAGTGGAAGAAGCTCTACTGGATCCAGATTGGATTTTATCAATGCAAGAGGAGCTAAACCAATTTGAGAGGAACAAGGTATGGAAGCTGGTACCCAAGCCAAAGAACAAGAGCTCTATTGATACAAAATGGGTATTCAGAAACAAGATGGATGAAAATGGCATTGTCATAAGGAATAAAGCCAGATTGGTTGCCAAGGGCTATTCTCAACAAGAGGGAATAGATTTTGATGAGACATTTGCTCCAGTTGCAAGACTTGAAGCCATCAGAATCTTTCTAGCCTATGCAGCCCATGCCAATTTCAAAGTCTATCAAATGGATGTCAAGAGTGTATTTCTGAATGGAGAATTGGAGGAAGAAGTTTATGTAAGCCAACCTCCAGGATTTGAAGATCCAAATTTTCAATGAGGCTTATGGTAGCATGTGTAATCATTCCAGAACCACCCAGAACATTCATAAAAATATTTCTTGAATGAGCAAACTGTTTCAGCCATTCAATGACATCTTTCCCGGGCGGGATTTCAAGAATAATAGACTTCATTGCCGAAGTCATTTCGATGGTGTTTTCTTTCGCCTTGTTTTTTGAACCACGAGGACGTCCTTATGGCCTGGACAATGAAAAATAACCACCAGATGCCACAATATTGTTTCCACCAGACTGGCCCATATTACTTATATCATTACCAACTCCTGGATTAGACATTTGAATGATCAATTCTAATAATATTTTCTATAAATGTTAGGATAAAAGATTGTTGGTCGAAATCATACGAAAACGATACAAAATACCATCATTGATGAATTTTCGATGAATTTTCTATAAGAAGGATACAAAAGATTAAGTCACTAACGCCTAGATAGAAAATAAAATATGAAGGTTTCATATTATAGAATGGTGAAAATAAAATAAATTTGTAGGTTTTTCGGAAATTATAATATAAAATATCAATTAATGGATTAAAAACCATCTTTAATACTTGTTAACTCTATTGATTTATGATCTACCTTGGTTAGTTGTCGAAAAATAAAGTGAAGTGTAGATGAGAGCGGGGCTATTCAAAAAATTCAAAATCTGAGACCAAGTCGGATCCAATCCAAAAAAGTACGGGCTGGCTCGTCCCGAGATACAGACCTTCAAAGAGTCTTTTTTTATTTAAAAGTCCGACCCTAAAAATTCGTGTAAAAGTCCGGTATTGAAAAAATTGGATAGTAGTCCAGATTAAAAGAAGCATGATTCGGGCGGGATAAAAATTTGAGCTTTTTGATAAAATTCATTTTCTATATAAAATTTTTAATAATTCTCAAATATATATTACATTATTAGAACTTAGAAGTTGAATACGATATATTTTATTAGTTGTCAATTTGATACCCTGAATAACAATCAATAATTTGTTAATTGTCAATTTAATACTCTAAATATTAGAATTTAAGGTTAATAAATGAGATATTTAAATGTAATATAAAAAAATTATTTATTTTAGTATCAAATTATTTGTCATAATCTAAAATATTAGTTCTGTGACAAAAAAATAGTAACTCATGATCTCTAAAACACTCACTTTAACTTTACTTTAACAACTTAAACTTTCTGACAATGTATTAGATCGTGGTGTCGGATTCGAATTCTTGCTTTTAAGTGAGAGGGTGTTATAATAATATTATAAGATCCAGTAGAAATAATATCTTAAAATTTTAGATGACCCGGTTACTAAACATGCATAATATTCTAATATTTATGTATTATTTGATCAGTCTTTCATTACCGAGTTTCACTGTTCAAGCCGCATATTACTAAAAAACAGGCTCAAAAGAGGAAAAATGTGCAATTTTGCCGATATCTTCCCTCCCTCTGAAATATAATACAATAGCAAAAATAATTATTATGTTTCCCTTTTTGATTATATATATTTGAATGATCACTTTAATAATATTTTTAAGGTAAAATTTAGAAAATTTTACCCTGTTTTGGGTCTAATTTATGTGCGGGATACATAAACTAAAATCATTTTTTTTGTTTTTCAATTTAAGTCTGATCATGTGTGTATATAAAAAAAATACTTTGAATACACTTATGAAAACTTATACATGAAATAATTGAAATAATTTACATTTTAATTTATATAAGATTTTACTAGAAAATCCATCAAAATCCACATGTTTTTCAAATAAAAAGAAATTTGTGGACTTTTAAATATCGTCTGAAATTTTTAAAATCCAAATTAAATACCCTAAGATTTTGATAGATTTTTTTAAATCTGGATTGAATACACATTTACAATCCAAATTGAATACCTCCATATTTTGCATAATTTTACAAAATCTAAATTAAATACCCATAATATTAAAAATCCTTAAAATCTTATTTGAAAACACCTCTCTAAATTGTTCATGCACACCTTATTTGTATAAACAAATTTTGATAAACACCATTAGAGACGAGACTCTATGCGGACTGTGTAAAATTAAAATTAACAATAATGAATTTATATTTATATTATTATTCAATCTCATAAATCAACGAATTACTTAAAATTTATATTATTATTCATTGTCTAAAATTTAAATTGAATACACAATGTGGGATTTCATTGATACTTTTATGTTATAAGTTATTTTAATAATATATTTTATCAAACAAATTTGAGATTTCACGTTCTCAAAGATTTTACTCCCTCCGTCCTCTTCATTCTGGTTATTTCTGATTATGTCCCGAAATTATATTTCACTCTTAATTAATATGATCATTTAAGGGTTAATTATGTTAATGTTTTTGAAAAGTAGAATAATTTTTTGATAACTTTTAATTTGTTTGATATTTTGATAACTTTTTGAATCAAAGGTGAGAATGATAAAATAAGTGGGACAGAACTAGGAGTAATATTTTATCAAAATATATTGGATTATGGGTAGTTGAGGTGGGGTGGGTTGGATAACTGGATTAGGAAATTGATTTCAAATGAATCGGCTACAAGCCCAATATTTCTGTTGGGATTACAAATAAAAAATGACTTCATTTGCACGTAAAGATTATATCTATATTTTTGGCTTTCGAGATAAGTATTAGAGTTATAATTTTTATTTTTTCTCTTTGAATGCTCTAATTCTTTACAAAGTGTACCATTTGTAACATTTTTATTTTTTCTTAGAACTTCTGTAGGATAATGTTTAAAATCACATTCGCACATTATCGAACGAACTGAAAACCTCTTTAATATTAAAAAAATCTTTTTATAACTAGCAAATTACCATGCTATGATAACTCAATAAAAAAAGTCCAAAAAATATATAACTGTAGATACTCACTCACAAATATAAAAAAACAAGCACCGGAGAAAAAGAAAATATATATATATACAAGAGCAACGATACCCGTTATTCGAGTTGAGTATAGAAGAAAATCAAATAAAACTACCAATATATTGAGAAAAGGTTGCTACTAAAATAAAAAGAGAAAGACATCCACTATTAAGGAAAACGATATTTAAAACAGAATCCTAAAGAATTTGGAGGCGTTGAAGCGTGCATCGCAAGTAAAAATATTCAAATCCGAAATAAATAGATTTTAGAGATGTAAAACATACTATAAAAAATACTAAATAAAGTCGAATCAAATAGATTATAGAGTCTTAAATCTCTCGAACAAAGTTCTCCAAATTGAAAATAGTAAAATGTAAACGACTAGATTGTAGTAGAATTCTAACTAAAAATAGTCGGGCCACTACATCCTTTTATTGAAAAATAAAGAAAATAAATAGAGAATAACGCTTTCTCTAAATCTTCAATCTTTAAGCATCCTTAAGCTATATTCGCATGACAAACAACCAAGACATCTGGATTTTTGGAAATAAGAGCAGTCACATGCATCGTTCCAAAGGTAACAAGCCTCCAAAGCGTCCCACCAATGACATCGCCATTCGTCCTAGCAAATATAGCGTTCAAAGTGCAAGAACCAGATGGTTCCAAAGGAGATATTTTTCCTACAGGCCCTGTCAAAGAAAGTAAGCAAAGTCTCTCAGAAAATATTGTTGGATGTACTGATGAGATGAGGCTTATGGAAGCATTTGTAATCATTCCTGAACCACCCAGAACATTCATAAAAATATTTCTTGAATGAGCAAACTGTTTCAGCCATTCAATGACATCTTTCCCATGCGGGATTTCAAGAACAATAGACTTCATTTCCGAAGTCATTTCGATGGTGTTTTCTTTCGCCTTGTTTTTTGAACCACGAGGACGTCCTCGTGGCCTAGACAATGAAAAATGACCCCCAGACGCCACAATATCATTTCCACCAGACTGGCCCATATTACTTATATCATTACTAACTCCTGGATTAGACATTTGAGTGTTTGGCAATGGTTGAGAGTGGTGTTCTTCGCTGTTAATTTTAGTAGGATTAGTGTAGCCCATTGAATTTGGGATTTGAAGAGCAGGTGAAGAGTAATTCATAGAATTTGAGAAAGAAAACGAATACTTGTGATTCATCTTTCGAAGGCTAAGCAAAGATATAAAATATTGGGTGAAATGTGATTAGAGTTGTGGGTTATAGTCCTTTTTATAATTGATTTTGGCGTGCTCTCTCAAGAAATACAAAGATTCCATACAGTTGGAAAAAGTATTATTTTTCTTTTCCAGGGAATTTGAATTGAATAATCAATCCTTATCATATTTTCTAAAATTGAGAGGCCAAAAAGTTGTTAATATTTGATTCGTCTCATAAAAAGCGTTATACCAATATACGATTACAGATGAATTTCTAAAACTAGAATCGAAACATTAAACAAAAATAGAACGTTTATTTACCAATAGATGTCATCGATAAAAATATTAGGCAAGAATTTTAAATATTAAATTATTTTGATTGCAAAATCGAAAACATATTTAAATATTATGGTCTGTAAAATTTAATTATTAATTTACAATTTCTCTTCATTATTTTCCGTGCTCATATCAATATTTTTTTGGTGCATTATTATCGTAATATTATGAGATTTAGTTGAGAACTTCCTCTCCCACCTTAAACTTTTAGATGAACTGGTTACTTAATGATTTATCATAGCTTAGTCAGACTCAAGTTCGAGTCCTTACTTTTGAGTTAGGGGAGTATTAAAATAATATTATAAGATTCAGTTGGGGTATTTTTCTAATATCTTCAGATTTTAGGTGAGCTGATATCTAATAATATTCTAATTTTTGTGTGTTATTTGATCCGTCTTTTATTAATATTTTCAACTGCTTAAACGATAATTACTACATAAACATACTCAATAGAGGAAAATTTTATAATTTTTTAGATATCTTACACTCCCTCAAAATATAATATAATTACAAAAGTAACTACATTTCTTTTACAATTGTTTGTAGTTGAACGATCAATTCTAATAATATTTTCTATAAATGTTAGGATAAAAGATTGTTGGTCGAAATCATACGAAACTATACAAAAATACCATCATTGATGAATTTTCTATGAATTTTCTATAAGAAGGATACAAAAGATTAAGTCACTAAGGCCTAGATAGAAAATAAAATATGAAGGTTTCATATTATAGAATGGTAAAAATAAAATAAATTTGTAGGTTTTTCGGAAATTATAATATAAAAATATCAATTAATGGATTAAAAACCATCTTTTATACTTGTTAACTCTGTTTATTTATGATCTACCTTGATTAGTTGTCGAAAAATAAAGTGAAGTGTAGATGAGAGCGGGCTATTCAAAAAATTCGAAATCTGAGACCAAGTCGATTCCAATCCGAAAAAGTACGGGCTGGCTCATTCCGAGATACGGACCTTCAAGGAGTCTTTTTTTATTTGAAAGTCAAAACCTAAAAATTCGTGTAAAATTCCGGTTTTGAAAAAATTGGATAGTAGTCCAGATTAAAAGAAGCATGATTCGGGCCGGATAAAAATTTGAGCTTTTTGATAAAGTTCGTTCTCTATATAAAATTTTTGATAAATTTTCAAATATATATTATATTATTAGAACTTAGAAGTTGAATACGATATATTTTATTAGTTGTCAATTTGATACCCTGAATAACAATTAATAATTTGTTAATTGTCAATGTAATACTCTAAATATTAGAATTTAAGGTTAATAAATGAGATATTTAAATGTAATATAAAAAAATTGTTTTAGTATCAAATTATTTGTCATAGTCTAAAATATTAGTCCTTTGACAGAAAAATAGTAATTCATGATCTCTAAAACACTCACTTTAACTGTACTTTAACAACTTAAACTTTCTGACAATGTATCAGATCTTGGTGTTGGATTCAAATTCTTGCTTTTAAGTGAGAGGGTGTTATAATAATATTATAACATCTAGTAGAAATAATATCTTAAAATTTTAGATGACCCGATTACTAAACATACATAATATTCTAATATTTATGTATTATTTTATCTATCTTTCATTACCGAGTTTCACTGTTGAAGCGGCATATTACTACAAAAACAGGCTCAAAAGAGGAAAAATGTGCAATTTTGCAGATATCTTCCCTCCCTCTGAAATATAATACAATTGCAAAAAAAATTATTACGTTTCCCTTTTTGATTATATATATTTGAATGATCACTTTAATAATATTTTCAACAAGATAATCGGTTGTTCTTGAGTCTTACAGAAACTTTACATAAATACCATCAAAGATTCAAGATGAATTTTTTATAAGAAGGTTAAAAAAAGATTAATGACTAAAAAATATTTTTTCTCTAGAATCAAGGTAAAATTTACAAAATCTTACCCTCTTTTGGGTCTAATTTATGAGCGGGATACATAAAGTAAAATTAATTTTTTTTGTTTTTCAATTTAAGTCTGATCCTCTGTGTATATAGAAAAAAAATACTTTGAATACACTTATGAAAACTTATACATGAAATAATTTACATTTTAATTCATATGAAATTTTACTAGAAAATCCATCAAAATCCACATGTTTTTCAAATAAAAAGAAATTTGTGGACTTTTAAATATCGTGTTAGAAATATGTGTATTAGTTTGATGATAAGTTAAACAAAACACTTAAGTAGAAATCTGGTGTTTGTAGCCTCAACGGATAAGACCATTCTCGTTATCCGTTGATGGAGTAGCTTTACTTAGAAATAAGTTTAGTATTGTAGCACATTTCAGTTTCTGTATTCAAGTTATAATTCTTAGATGTTGGGGGAAATTATAAGTCATGTTGACTACTAGTGGATATGCAAATAGGAGGGCTAACTGTAAATATTTCATGTCTTGTAATTTTGTATAAGTGAAGTAGTATTAACTGATAAGTTAAAGGTCTTCAATGGATAAGAAACAAAGCTTCAACGGATGTCTCTAAAGCTTCAACGGATAACATCCACCAACAGATGAGTGCATCAACGGATAAAGCTTCAACTGCTAATGCATCAACGGATAAAGTCTTCAACGGATGCTAAGTTCAATAGCAGTTGACAGTGACGATTCATAAGCTGAAAGAGGCATATGGGTTGACAGAGACAATTAGAATGTAGCATCCTCTTGGAGGAATCAAGAAAATACAGCATTTCCATTCTGGTGCAAACAAGGAAGTATTCAAAGATTCACAGATTATCCTATATTGCATTGGATAGAGAAATAAAGAAGAAACATGTGAAGAATCTTTCCAATTGTATTTTATATTTTTTGTCTTCACTTGTAAACTTGGTGATATATAAACCAAGTTGCAGCTAGTAACTAGAGTGTGAATTTTCCAGAGCTGTTTAGAAAAACATTGAGAGAAAATCATCTAGTTTGTATTAGAAAGCAGCTGTGATCAATTTCTTGAATCACAGATTTTCTGAAATAACACATCTCTGGTGGAACAACAAATCCACCAGAAAAGTTTTTAAGTCTTTTGTGTTCTTTACATTTGTGTTTGAATATATATCTGTCTGCATTAGCTCAAAGCAATTCACACACACTTGTTCATCAAAACACACAGCCTTTGAAACTGCTCAAAACTTGAAAAAGTTTTGAGATTTACATTCAACCCCCTTCTGTAAATCTCATTGTTAGTTCCTTGGGAATAACAATTGGTATCAGAGCAAGCTCTTAACTTACAAAGAATTTAAAGATCTATTCTACTAACATCATGAGTAAGAAGGATATTGGTATAAAGATTCCAATCCTGGAAAGAGATAATTATCATCACTGGAAAGTGAAGATGCATCTACATCTTCTCTCTCAAGATGAAAGCTACATCAACTGCATTGAAAATGGTCCTCACATCCCTCACAAGGTGGCCACAGCTGCAACTGGCACAGTTGCTATTGGACAGTCTATTCCCAAGCCAAAAGCAGAATGGACTGATGAAGATATTGAAGAGGTTCACAAGGACAAGAAAGCCATGAACATTCTGTTCAATGGTTTAGGTCAAGATATGTTTGATAATGTCATTAGCAGCTAAACTGCTAAGGAAATTTGGGATACTGTGCAACTTATCTGTGAAGGTACTGAACAAGTTAGAGAAAACAAAATGCAGCTTCTCATTCAACAGTATGAATACTTTCACTTTGAAGAAGGAGAATCACTGAATGATACCTTCAGTAGATTTTAGAAACTGTTGAATGGATTGAAGCTGTATGGCAGAGCCAAGTCGAGGACTCCAACATAAAATTTCTGAGGTCTCTACCAAAGGAATGGAAGCCTATAACTGTTTCACTAAGGAATTCTCAAGATTATAAGGACTTCACATATAAAAGATTATATGGAATTTTGAAGACCTATGAACTTGAGATGGAGCAAGATGAGCTGTTGGAAAAGGGAAAGAGAAAAGGTGGATCAGTTGCACTTGTAGCTGACAATGAGAAGACTGGAGCCAGGAATGAAGAAAAGACAATGCCAAGTCTCAAAATTGGCACAAGCAAATCAGAATCAAGTAAGGGAAATGAGCAAGTAGCTGAGGTTGAAGATAATTCCAGTCAAGATGACTCTGATGATGTTGATGAACATCTGACCTTTCTGTCCAGGAGGTTTGCAAAGATGAAATTCAGGAAAAATGCTAAATTCACTAAGTCAAACAAGAACATGGTGGACAAATCTAAGTTCAAATGTTATAACTGTGGCATAAGTGGACACTTTGCAAATGAGTGCAGAAAGCCAACCTCTGATAAGAAAAAATTTGAGCAAGTTGATTACAAAAGGAAATATTTCGATTTGCTCAAACAAAAGGAAAGAGCTTTTCTAACTCAAGATGACTGGGCAGCAGACGGAGCCAATGAAGATGATGATATGAAATATGTGAACCTAGCCCTGATGGCTAATTCTGATGAAAATGAAACTAGTTCATCAAGCAACCAGGTAATTACTACTGACCTCTCTCAGCTCTCTAAGATTGAATGCAATGAAGCCTTAAATGATATGTCCAATGAATTATATCATTTGCGTGTTTCCCTTAAATCACTAGCTAAAGAAAACACAAGAATCAAAGAGAATAATTTGTTTTTAAGTGATAGGAATGGTGTGTTAGAGGGTAAGGTAATTGAGCTTGAAAAGATTAAAATCAAATACTTAACTGTTGAAAGTGAACTAGAAGAATCTGTTAAGAAAGTAGAAATTCTTTCTAGACAAATAGAACGTGAGCAAGAGGTAATCAAGGCTTGGAAAACATCTAGGGATGTTAGTGCTCAGATTGTCAAGGTTCAGGGAATTGAATCACTATGTGAGAATGCCTGGAAGAAAAACAAAAAGGAAGTAGAATTAATTGATGGATTATCAACGGATGTGGAATCAACGGATGATAAAAGTTATCCGTTGAAGGAAGAAAAGGAGCATCCGTTGAAGGCTCATCAATTAAAACAGGCAAGTGATTCTAAAAAGAACAATTTGAAAAATCTCAATAAAAAGTTTGGTTCAACTTCCAAGAACTTTGTCAAAGAAGAAGCTAGCACATCCAAAGATGCCAGTAAGGTGAATATAGGACACATGACTTTAGATCAGTTGAAAAATAGGCTTAAGATGGTTGAGGATAAAAAGGAAACTAAAAGAAAATTAAATAGAAATGGGAAGGTACGAATTAACAAACACAACAATTATACACCTGATAAATATGCTCCTAGAAAAAGTTGTGTGCATTGTAAGAGTGTTAATCAACTATCTACCAACTACAAGTCAGTTAAGAATGCTCCCATGCCTTTAACTCCTTCCATGCCTAACATATCTATGTCACCTCTGCATGCTACACCTGTTATATCTCAACAGAATCCGCATGCACATTTTGCAAACATGCCATATGTTAATAATTCTTATTTTGTTGTATTCAGTATGCCTCAAATGCCATACAACATGCCTATGTGGAATAATGTGTTTGCACAATCCATGCCTTATCAAATTCAACCAAATAAGCTAAATAATTCTGTGACTAACCCTACACTTCAACCAACTACATCTGAGAGCAAGGTTGATCCAAAGTTACCTAAGTCAAAAGATGCTGAGGTATGAAGTCTAGGAAAAAGACTAACAAGGCTGGACCCAAGGAAACTTGGGTACCAAAATCAACTTGATTGATTTTGTTGTGTGCAGGGAAAAAAAAGGAATATATGGTACTTGGACAATGGTTGTTCAAGGCACATGACAAGAGATTTCACCCTGCTCACACAGTTCAAGGAGAGAGCTGGCCCTAGCATAACCTTTGGAGATGACAACAAAGGGTTCAGTATGGGATATGGCTTGATTTCAAAAGAAAATGTCATCATTGATGAAGTTGCATTAGTTGATGGTCTCAAACATAATCTATTGAGTATCAGTCAACTGTGTGATAGAGGGAATATTGTTTCCTTCAATTCTGAAGCCTGTGTTATTACAAGTAAGAAGGACAACAAAGTGGTTCTAAATGGAGTTAGAAAAGGGAATGTGTGCTTGGCTGACTTCAACTCTACAGATGCAGAATCAATTACTTGTCTTCTCAGCAAAGCAAGTCCAGATGAAAGTTGGCTATGGCACAAGAAGCTGTCTCATTTGAATTTCAAGACAATGAATGATCTAGTCAAAAAGGACTTAGTTAGAGGAATGCCTCTAGTGGAATTCTCAAGGGATGGACTGTGTGATGCTTGTCAGAAAGGAAAGTAAAAGAGAGCATCATTCAGTAAGAAGCTTGAATCAGCAATTGATGAACCATTATAACTGCTACACATGGATCTTTTTGGACCAGTCAATGTATTGTCAATTTCAAGGAAAAGATATTGCTTAGTGATTGTAGATGATTTCTCAAAGTTTTCATGTACCTACTTTCTTGGATCAAAGGATGAAGCTAGTGAAATCATCATCAATCATATCAAGTAAGTCAACAATCATCCAGATTTCAAAGTAAGGAATATCAGGAGTGACAATGGAACTGAGTTCAGGAATTCTACCATGAGGTTGTTCTGTGAAGAAAATGGGATCATGCATGAGTTCTCAGCTCCAAGGACTCCACAACAGAATGGTGTGGTGGAAAGAAAGAATAGATCACTAATCGAAGCTGCAAGAACAATGGTTGAAGAGTCAAAACTCCCAACATACTGAAAGTCACAATTCAGCACAAAGTGCTGCATCAGTTGAAAGTCACAATTCAGCATCCGTTGAAAGAAGTAATGCAGCATCCGTTGAAAGACAAAGTGCATCATCCGTTGAATTACATAATGAAGCATCCGTTGATCATAGTCTATCAACGGATAATCAATTCACTTCATCAGTTGATAGAACTCCCAGTTCCTTTCAAAGGATCAATAACTCAAGGGGAGTTTCAGCCAATTAACACTCTATCTCACATCATGACAATACTGAGGCAACCTCATCTAGAGCTAATTTACCACCTCAAAGGAAATGGACCAAGAATCACCCTTTTGAATTGATCATTGGTGATGCAACATCTAAAGTGCAAACTAGAAGGGCTACTCAAGATGAATATCTATATAGTAGTTTTCTATCACAGGAGGAACCTAAGAGAGTGGAAGAAGCTCTACTGGATCCAGATTGGATTTTATCAATGCAAGAGGAGCTAAACCAATTTGAGAGGAACAAGGTATGGAAGCTGGTACCCAAGCCAAAGAACAAGAGCTCTATTGATACAAAATGGGTATTCAGAAACAAGATGGATGAAAATGGCATTGTCATAAGGAATAAAGCCAGATTGGTTGCCAAGGGCTATTCTCAACAAGAGGGAATAGATTTTGATGAGACATTTGCTCCAGTTGCAAGACTTGAAGCCATCAGAATCTTTCTAGCCTATGCAGCCCATGCCAATTTCAAAGTCTATCAAATGGATGTCAAGAGTGTATTTCTGAATGGAGAATTGGAGGAAGAAGTTTATGTAAGCCAACCTCCAGGATTTGAAGATCCAAATTTTCAATGAGGCTTATGGTAGCATGTGTAATCATTCCAGAACCACCCAGAACATTCATAAAAATATTTCTTGAATGAGCAAACTGTTTCAGCCATTCAATGACATCTTTCCCGGGCGGGATTTCAAGAATAATAGACTTCATTGCCGAAGTCATTTCGATGGTGTTTTCTTTCGCCTTGTTTTTTGAACCACGAGGACGTCCTTATGGCCTGGACAATGAAAAATAACCACCAGATGCCACAATATTGTTTCCACCAGACTGGCCCATATTACTTATATCATTACCAACTCCTGGATTAGACATTTGAATGATCAATTCTAATAATATTTTCTATAAATGTTAGGATAAAAGATTGTTGGTCGAAATCATACGAAAACGATACAAAAATACCATCATTGATGAATTTTCGATGAATTTTCTATAAGAAGGATACAAAAGATTAAGTCACTAACGCCTAGATAGAAAATAAAATATGAAGGTTTCATATTATAGAATGGTGAAAATAAAATAAATTTGTAGGTTTTTCGGAAATTATAATATAAAAATATCAATTAATGGATTAAAAACCATCTTTAATACTTGTTAACTCTATTGATTTATGATCTACCTTGGTTAGTTGTCGAAAAATAAAGTGAAGTGTAGATGAGAGCGGGGCTATTCAAAAAATTCAAAATCTGAGACCAAGTCGGATCCAATCCAAAAAAGTACGGGCTGGCTCGTCCCGAGATACAGACCTTCAAAGAGTCTTTTTTTATTTAAAAGTCCGACCCTAAAAATTCGTGTAAAAGTCCGGTATTGAAAAAATTGGATAGTAGTCCAGATTAAAAGAAGCATGATTCGGGCGGGATAAAAATTTGAGCTTTTTGATAAAATTCATTTTCTATATAAAATTTTTAATAATTCTCAAATATATATTACATTATTAGAACTTAGAAGTTGAATACGATATATTTTATTAGTTGTCAATTTGATACCCTGAATAACAATCAATAATTTGTTAATTGTCAATTTAATACTCTAAATATTAGAATTTAAGGTTAATAAATGAGATATTTAAATGTAATATAAAAAAATTATTTATTTTAGTATCAAATTATTTGTCATAATCTAAAATATTAGTTCTGTGACAAAAAAATAGTAACTCATGATCTCTAAAACACTCACTTTAACTTTACTTTAACAACTTAAACTTTCTGACAATGTATTAGATCGTGGTGTCGGATTCGAATTCTTGCTTTTAAGTGAGAGGGTGTTATAATAATATTATAAGATCCAGTAGAAATAATATCTTAAAATTTTAGATGACCCGGTTACTAAACATGCATAATATTCTAATATTTATGTATTATTTGATCAGTCTTTCATTACCGAGTTTCACTGTTCAAGCCGCATATTACTAAAAAACAGGCTCAAAAGAGGAAAAATGTGCAATTTTGCCGATATCTTCCCTCCCTCTGAAATATAATACAATAGCAAAAATAATTATTATGTTTCCCTTTTTGATTATATATATTTGAATGATCACTTTAATAATATTTTTAAGGTAAAATTTAGAAAATTTTACCCTGTTTTGGGTCTAATTTATGTGCGGGATACATAAACTAAAATCATTTTTTTTGTTTTTCAATTTAAGTCTGATCATGTGTGTATATAAAAAAAATACTTTGAATACACTTATGAAAACTTATACATGAAATAATTGAAATAATTTACATTTTAATTTATATAAGATTTTACTAGAAAATCCATCAAAATCCACATGTTTTTCAAATAAAAAGAAATTTGTGGACTTTTAAATATCGTCTGAAATTTTTAAAATCCAAATTAAATACCCTAAGATTTTGATAGATTTTTTTAAATCTGGATTGAATACACATTTACAATCCAAATTGAATACCTCCATATTTTGCATAATTTTACAAAATCTAAATTAAATACCCATAATATTAAAAATCCTTAAAATCTTATTTGAAAACACCTCTCTAAATTGTTCATGCACACCTTATTTGTATAAACAAATTTTGATAAACACCATTAGAGACGAGACTCTATGCGGACTGTGTAAAATTAAAATTAACAATAATGAATTTATATTTATATTATTATTCAATCTCATAAATCAACGAATTACTTAAAATTTATATTATTATTCATTGTCTAAAATTTAAATTGAATACACAATGTGGGATTTCATTGATACTTTTATGTTATAAGTTATTTTAATAATATATTTTATCAAACAAATTTGAGATTTCACGTTCTCAAAGATTTTACTCCCTCCGTCCTCTTCATTCTGGTTATTTCTGATTATGTCCCGAAATTATATTTCACTCTTAATTAATATGATCATTTAAGGGTTAATTATGTTAATGTTTTTGAAAAGTAGAATAATTTTTTGATAACTTTTAATTTGTTTGATATTTTGATAACTTTTTGAATCAAAGGTGAGAATGATAAAATAAGTGGGACAGAACTAGGAGTAATATTTTATCAAAATATATTGGATTATGGGTAGTTGAGGTGGGGTGGGTTGGATAACTGGATTAGGAAATTGATTTCAAATGAATCGGCTACAAGCCCAATATTTCTGTTGGGATTACAAATAAAAAATGACTTCATTTGCACGTAAAGATTATATCTATATTTTTGGCTTTCGAGATAAGTATTAGAGTTATAATTTTTATTTTTTCTCTTTGAATGCTCTAATTCTTTACAAAGTGTACCATTTGTAACATTTTTATTTTTTCTTAGAACTTCTGTAGGATAATGTTTAAAATCACATTCGCACATTATCGAACGAACTGAAAACCTCTTTAATATTAAAAAAATCTTTTTATAACTAGCAAATTACCATGCTATGATAACTCAATAAAAAAAGTCCAAAAAATATATAACTGTAGATACTCACTCACAAATATAAAAAAACAAGCACCGGAGAAAAAGAAAATATATATATATACAAGAGCAACGATACCCGTTATTCGAGTTGAGTATAGAAGAAAATCAAATAAAACTACCAATATATTGAGAAAAGGTTGCTACTAAAATAAAAAGAGAAAGACATCCACTATTAAGGAAAACGATATTTAAAACAGAATCCTAAAGAATTTGGAGGCGTTGAAGCGTGCATCGCAAGTAAAAATATTCAAATCCGAAATAAATAGATTTTAGAGATGTAAAACATACTATAAAAAATACTAAATAAAGTCGAATCAAATAGATTATAGAGTCTTAAATCTCTCGAACAAAGTTCTCCAAATTGAAAATAGTAAAATGTAAACGACTAGATTGTAGTAGAATTCTAACTAAAAATAGTCGGGCCACTACATCCTTTTATTGAAAAATAAAGAAAATAAATAGAGAATAACGCTTTCTCTAAATCTTCAATCTTTAAGCATCCTTAAGCTATATTCGCATGACAAACAACCAAGACATCTGGATTTTTGGAAATAAGAGCAGTCACATGCATCGTTCCAAAGGTAACAAGCCTCCAAAGCGTCCCACCAATGACATCGCCATTCGTCCTAGCAAATATAGCGTTCAAAGTGCAAGAACCAGATGGTTCCAAAGGAGATATTTTTCCTACAGGCCCTGTCAAAGAAAGTAAGCAAAGTCTCTCAGAAAATATTGTTGGATGTACTGATGAGATGAGGCTTATGGAAGCATTTGTAATCATTCCTGAACCACCCAGAACATTCATAAAAATATTTCTTGAATGAGCAAACTGTTTCAGCCATTCAATGACATCTTTCCCATGCGGGATTTCAAGAACAATAGACTTCATTTCCGAAGTCATTTCGATGGTGTTTTCTTTCGCCTTGTTTTTTGAACCACGAGGACGTCCTCGTGGCCTAGACAATGAAAAATGACCCCCAGACGCCACAATATCATTTCCACCAGACTGGCCCATATTACTTATATCATTACTAACTCCTAGATTAGACATTTGAGTGTTTGGCAATGGTTGAGAGTGGTGTTCTTCGCTGTTAATTTTAGTAGGATTAGTGTAGCCCATTGAATTTGGGATTTGAAGAGCAGGTGAAGAGTAATTCATAGAATTTGAGAAAGAAAACGAATACTTGTGATTCATCTTTCGAAGGCTAAGCAAAGATATAAAATATTGGGTGAAATGTGATTAGAGTTGTGGGTTATAGTCCTTTTTATAATTGATTTTGGCGTGCTCTCTCAAGAAATACAAAGATTCCATACAGTTGGAAAAAGTATTATTTTTCTTTTCCAGGGAATTTGAATTGAATAATCAATCCTTATCATATTTTCTAAAATTGAGAGGCCAAAAAGTTGTTAATATTTGATTCGTCTCATAAAAAGCGTTATACCAATATACGATTACAGATGAATTTCTAAAACTAGAATCGAAACATTAAACAAAAATAGAACGTTTATTTACCAATAGATGTCATCGATAAAAATATTAGGCAAGAATTTTAAATATTAAATTATTTTGATTGCAAAATCGAAAACATATTTAAATATTATGGTCTGTAAAATTTAATTATTAATTTACAATTTCTCTTCATTATTTTCCGTGCTCATATCAATATTTTTTTGGTGCATTATTATCGTAATATTATGAGATTTAGTTGAGAACTTCCTCTCCCACCTTAAACTTTTAG
This sequence comes from Apium graveolens, assembly GCF_009905375.1. Lineage (NCBI taxonomy): Eukaryota > Viridiplantae > Streptophyta > Magnoliopsida > Apiales > Apiaceae > Apium > Apium graveolens. Next base: position 241,758,700 of record NC_133656.1, read on the forward strand.
ATGAACTGGTTACTTAATGATTTATCATAGCTTAGTCAGACTCAAGTTCGAGTCCTTACTTTTGAGTTAGGGGAGTATTAAAATAATATTATAAGATTCAGTTGGGGTATTTTTCTAATATCTTCAGATTTTAGGTGAGCTGATATCTAATAATATTCTAATTTTTGTGTGTTATTTGATCCGTCTTTTATTAATATTTTCAACTGCTTAAACGATAATTACTACATAAACATACTCAATAGAGGAAAATTTTATAATTTTTTAGATATCTTACACTCCCTCAAAATATAATATAATTACAAAAGTAACTACATTTCTTTTACAATTGTTTGTAGTTGAACGATCAATTCTAATAATATTTTCTATAAATGTTAGGATAAAAGATTGTTGGTCGAAATCATACGAAACTATACAAAAATACCATCATTGATGAATTTTCTATGAATTTTCTATAAGAAGGATACAAAAGATTAAGTCACTAAGGCCTAGATAGAAAATAAAATATGAAGGTTTCATATTATAGAATGGTAAAAATAAAATAAATTTGTAGGTTTTTCGGAAATTATAATATAAAAATATCAATTAATGGATTAAAAACCATCTTTTATACTTGTTAACTCTGTTTATTTATGATCTACCTTGATTAGTTGTCGAAAAATAAAGTGAAGTGTAGATGAGAGCGGGCTATTCAAAAAATTCGAAATCTGAGACCAAGTCGATTCCAATCCGAAAAAGTACGGGCTGGCTCATTCCGAGATACGGACCTTCAAGGAGTCTTTTTTTATTTGAAAGTCAAAACCTAAAAATTCGTGTAAAATTCCGGTTTTGAAAAAATTGGATAGTAGTCCAGATTAAAAGAAGCATGATTCGGGCCGGATAAAAATTTGAGCTTTTTGATAAAGTTCGTTCTCTATATAAAATTTTTGATAAATTTTCAAATATATATTATATTATTAGAACTTAGAAGTTGAATACGATATATTTTATTAGTTGTCAATTTGATACCCTGAATAACAATTAATAATTTGTTAATTGTCAATGTAATACTCTAAATATTAGAATTTAAGGTTAATAAATGAGATATTTAAATGTAATATAAAAAAATTGTTTTAGTATCAAATTATTTGTCATAGTCTAAAATATTAGTCCTTTGACAGAAAAATAGTAATTCATGATCTCTAAAACACTCACTTTAACTGTACTTTAACAACTTAAACTTTCTGACAATGTATCAGATCTTGGTGTTGGATTCAAATTCTTGCTTTTAAGTGAGAGGGTGTTATAATAATATTATAACATCTAGTAGAAATAATATCTTAAAATTTTAGATGACCCGATTACTAAACATACATAATATTCTAATATTTATGTATTATTTTATCTATCTTTCATTACCGAGTTTCACTGTTGAAGCGGCATATTACTACAAAAACAGGCTCAAAAGAGGAAAAATGTGCAATTTTGCAGATATCTTCCCTCCCTCTGAAATATAATACAATTGCAAAAAAAATTATTACGTTTCCCTTTTTGATTATATATATTTGAATGATCACTTTAATAATATTTTCAACAAGATAATCGGTTGTTCTTGAGTCTTACAGAAACTTTACATAAATACCATCAAAGATTCAAGATGAATTTTTTATAAGAAGGTTAAAAAAAGATTAATGACTAAAAAATATTTTTTCTCTAGAATCAAGGTAAAATTTACAAAATCTTACCCTCTTTTGGGTCTAATTTATGAGCGGGATACATAAAGTAAAATTAATTTTTTTTGTTTTTCAATTTAAGTCTGATCCTCTGTGTATATAGAAAAAAAATACTTTGAATACACTTATGAAAACTTATACATGAAATAATTTACATTTTAATTCATATGAAATTTTACTAGAAAATCCATCAAAATCCACATGTTTTTCAAATAAAAAGAAATTTGTGGACTTTTAAATATCGTGTTAGAAATATGTGTATTAGTTTGATGATAAGTTAAACAAAACACTTAAGTAGAAATCTGGTGTTTGTAGCCTCAACGGATAAGACCATTCTCGTTATCCGTTGATGGAGTAGCTTTACTTAGAAATAAGTTTAGTATTGTAGCACATTTCAGTTTCTGTATTCAAGTTATAATTCTTAGATGTTGGGGGAAATTATAAGTCATGTTGACTACTAGTGGATATGCAAATAGGAGGGCTAACTGTAAATATTTCATGTCTTGTAATTTTGTATAAGTGAAGTAGTATTAACTGATAAGTTAAAGGTCTTCAATGGATAAGAAACAAAGCTTCAACGGATGTCTCTAAAGCTTCAACGGATAACATCCACCAACAGATGAGTGCATCAACGGATAAAGCTTCAACTGCTAATGCATCAACGGATAAAGTCTTCAACGGATGCTAAGTTCAATAGCAGTTGACAGTGACGATTCATAAGCTGAAAGAGGCATATGGGTTGACAGAGACAATTAGAATGTAGCATCCTCTTGGAGGAATCAAGAAAATACAGCATTTCCATTCTGGTGCAAACAAGGAAGTATTCAAAGATTCACAGATTATCCTATATTGCATTGGATAGAGAAATAAAGAAGAAACATGTGAAGAATCTTTCCAATTGTATTTTATATTTTTTGTCTTCACTTGTAAACTTGGTGATATATAAACCAAGTTGCAGCTAGTAACTAGAGTGTGAATTTTCCAGAGCTGTTTAGAAAAACATTGAGAGAAAATCATCTAGTTTGTATTAGAAAGCAGCTGTGATCAATTTCTTGAATCACAGATTTTCTGAAATAACACATCTCTGGTGGAACAACAAATCCACCAGAAAAGTTTTTAAGTCTTTTGTGTTCTTTACATTTGTGTTTGAATATATATCTGTCTGCATTAGCTCAAAGCAATTCACACACACTTGTTCATCAAAACACACAGCCTTTGAAACTGCTCAAAACTTGAAAAAGTTTTGAGATTTACATTCAACCCCCTTCTGTAAATCTCATTGTTAGTTCCTTGGGAATAACAATTGGTATCAGAGCAAGCTCTTAACTTACAAAGAATTTAAAGATCTATTCTACTAACATCATGAGTAAGAAGGATATTGGTATAAAGATTCCAATCCTGGAAAGAGATAATTATCATCACTGGAAAGTGAAGATGCATCTACATCTTCTCTCTCAAGATGAAAGCTACATCAACTGCATTGAAAATGGTCCTCACATCCCTCACAAGGTGGCCACAGCTGCAACTGGCACAGTTGCTATTGGACAGTCTATTCCCAAGCCAAAAGCAGAATGGACTGATGAAGATATTGAAGAGGTTCACAAGGACAAGAAAGCCATGAACATTCTGTTCAATGGTTTAGGTCAAGATATGTTTGATAATGTCATTAGCAGCTAAACTGCTAAGGAAATTTGGGATACTGTGCAACTTATCTGTGAAGGTACTGAACAAGTTAGAGAAAACAAAATGCAGCTTCTCATTCAACAGTATGAATACTTTCACTTTGAAGAAGGAGAATCACTGAATGATACCTTCAGTAGATTTTAGAAACTGTTGAATGGATTGAAGCTGTATGGCAGAGCCAAGTCGAGGACTCCAACATAAAATTTCTGAGGTCTCTACCAAAGGAATGGAAGCCTATAACTGTTTCACTAAGGAATTCTCAAGATTATAAGGACTTCACATATAAAAGATTATATGGAATTTTGAAGACCTATGAACTTGAGATGGAGCAAGATGAGCTGTTGGAAAAGGGAAAGAGAAAAGGTGGATCAGTTGCACTTGTAGCTGACAATGAGAAGACTGGAGCCAGGAATGAAGAAAAGACAATGCCAAGTCTCAAAATTGGCACAAGCAAATCAGAATCAAGTAAGGGAAATGAGCAAGTAGCTGAGGTTGAAGATAATTCCAGTCAAGATGACTCTGATGATGTTGATGAACATCTGACCTTTCTGTCCAGGAGGTTTGCAAAGATGAAATTCAGGAAAAATGCTAAATTCACTAAGTCAAACAAGAACATGGTGGACAAATCTAAGTTCAAATGTTATAACTGTGGCATAAGTGGACACTTTGCAAATGAGTGCAGAAAGCCAACCTCTGATAAGAAAAAATTTGAGCAAGTTGATTACAAAAGGAAATATTTCGATTTGCTCAAACAAAAGGAAAGAGCTTTTCTAACTCAAGATGACTGGGCAGCAGACGGAGCCAATGAAGATGATGATATGAAATATGTGAACCTAGCCCTGATGGCTAATTCTGATGAAAATGAAACTAGTTCATCAAGCAACCAGGTAATTACTACTGACCTCTCTCAGCTCTCTAAGATTGAATGCAATGAAGCCTTAAATGATATGTCCAATGAATTATATCATTTGCGTGTTTCCCTTAAATCACTAGCTAAAGAAAACACAAGAATCAAAGAGAATAATTTGTTTTTAAGTGATAGGAATGGTGTGTTAGAGGGTAAGGTAATTGAGCTTGAAAAGATTAAAATCAAATACTTAACTGTTGAAAGTGAACTAGAAGAATCTGTTAAGAAAGTAGAAATTCTTTCTAGACAAATAGAACGTGAGCAAGAGGTAATCAAGGCCTGGAAAACATCTAGGGATGTTAGTGCTCAGATTGTCAAGGTTCAGGGAATTGAATCACTATGTGAGAATGCCTGGAAGAAAAACAAAAAGGAAGTAGAATTAATTGATGGATTATCAACGGATGTGGAATCAACGGATGATAAAAGTTATCCGTTGAAGGAAGAAAAGGAGCATCCGTTGAAGGCTCATCAATTAAAACAGGCAAGTGATTCTAAAAAGAACAATTTGAAAAATCTCAATAAAAAGTTTGGTTCAACTTCCAAGAACTTTGTCAAAGAAGAAGCTAGCACATCCAAAGATGCCAGTAAGGTGAATATAGGACACATGACTTTAGATCAGTTGAAAAATAGGCTTAAGATGGTTGAGGATAAAAAGGAAACTAAAAGAAAATTAAATAGAAATGGGAAGGTACGAATTAACAAACACAACAATTATACACCTGATAAATATGCTCCTAGAAAAAGTTGTGTGCATTGTAAGAGTGTTAATCAACTATCTACCAACTACAAGTCAGTTAAGAATGCTCCCATGCCTTTAACTCCTTCCATGCCTAACATATCTATGTCACCTCTGCATGCTACACCTGTTATATCTCAACAGAATCCGCATGCACATTTTGCAAACATGCCATATGTTAATAATTCTTATTTTGTTGTATTCAGTATGCCTCAAATGCCATACAACATGCCTATGTGGAATAATGTGTTTGCACAATCCATGCCTTATCAAATTCAACCAAATAAGCTAAATAATTCTGTGACTAACCCTACACTTCAACCAACTACATCTGAGAGCAAGGTTGATCCAAAGTTACCTAAGTCAAAAGATGCTGAGGTATGAAGTCTAGGAAAAAGACTAACAAGGCTGGACCCAAGGAAACTTGGGTACCAAAATCAACTTGATTGATTTTGTTGTGTGCAGGGAAAAAAAAGGAATATATGGTACTTGGACAATGGTTGTTCAAGGCACATGACAAGAGATTTCACCCTGCTCACACAGTTCAAGGAGAGAGCTGGCCCTAGCATAACCTTTGGAGATGACAACAAAGGGTTCAGTATGGGATATGGCTTGATTTCAAAAGAAAATGTCATCATTGATGAAGTTGCATTAGTTGATGGTCTCAAACATAATCTATTGAGTATCAGTCAACTGTGTGATAGAGGGAATATTGTTTCCTTCAATTCTGAAGCCTGTGTTATTACAAGTAAGAAGGACAACAAAGTGGTTCTAAATGGAGTTAGAAAAGGGAATGTGTGCTTGGCTGACTTCAACTCTACAGATGCAGAATCAATTACTTGTCTTCTCAGCAAAGCAAGTCCAGATGAAAGTTGGCTATGGCACAAGAAGCTGTCTCATTTGAATTTCAAGACAATGAATGATCTAGTCAAAAAGGACTTAGTTAGAGGAATGCCTCTAGTGGAATTCTCAAGGGATGGACTGTGTGATGCTTGTCAGAAAGGAAAGTAAAAGAGAGCATCATTCAGTAAGAAGCTTGAATCAGCAATTGATGAACCATTACAACTGCTACACATGGATCTTTTTGGACCAGTCAATGTATTGTCAATTTCAAGGAAAAGATATTGCTTAGTGATTGTAGATGATTTCTCAAAGTTTTCATGTACCTACTTTCTTGGATCAAAGGATGAAGCTAGTGAAATCATCATCAATCATATCAAGCAAGTCAACAATCATCCAGATTTCAAAGTAAGGAATATCAGGAGTGACAATGGAACTGAGTTCAGGAATTCTACCATGAGGTTGTTCTGTGAAGAAAATGGGATCATGCATGAGTTCTCAGCTCCAAGGACTCCACAACAGAATGGTGTGGTGGAAAGAAAGAATAGATCACTAATCGAAGCTGCAAGAACAATGGTTGAAGAGTCAAAACTCCCAACATACTTTTGGGATGAGGCTGTTAACTATGCATGTTACACTCAGAATATTTCTCTAATCAATCTGGCAAAAGACATGACTCCCTATCAATTGTTCAAGAGAAGAAAACCAACTTTAAACTTTCTTCATGTCTTTGGTTGCAAATGCTACATTCTAAGGAATCAACCTGATCACAAAGGGAAGTTTGATGCAAAGGCTGATGAAGGAATATGTGTTGGTTATTCTGCTGGAAAATCATATAGGGTCTACAATCTAAGAACCAACATTGTCATGGAATATGTGCATGTTGTGTTTGATGATAAAAAGATTGATGGACTAACAGATGAGGGACATCATGAATGACTCAAATTTGATAACATTGAGATATATTGTGATGATAGTGAAGATGAGAATGATGGAGAAGGCACCTCGAAAAGAATTCAAAATCTGCTTTTGGATAATGCACAAAGTGCTGCATCAGTTGAAAGTCACAATTCAGCATCCGTTGAAAGAAGTAATGCAGCATCCGTTGAAAGACAAAGTGCATCATCCGTTGAATTACATAATGAAGCATTCGTTGATCATAGTCTATCAACGGATAATCAATTCACTTCATCAGTTGATAGAACTCCCAGTTCCTTTCAAAGGATCAATAACTCAAGGGGAGTTTCAGCCAATTAACACTCTATCTCACATCATGACAATACTGAGGCAACCTCATCTAGAGCTAATTTACCACCTCAAAGGAAATGGACCAAGAATCACCCTTTTGAATTGATCATTGGTGATGCAACATCTAAAGTGCAAACTAGAAGGGCTACTCAAGATGAATATCTATATAGTAGTTTTCTATCACAGGAGGAACCTAAGAGAGTGGAAGAAGCTCTACTGGATCCAGATTGGATTTTATCAATGCAAGAGGAGCTAAACCAATTTGAGAGGAACAAGGTATGGAAGCTGGTACCCAAGCCAAAGAACAAGAGCTCTATTGATACAAAATGGGTATTCAGAAACAAGATGGATGAAAATGGCATTGTCATAAGGAATAAAGCCAGATTGGTTGCCAAGGGCTATTCTCAACAAGAGGGAATAGATTTTGATGAGACATTTGCTCCAGTTGCAAGACTTGAAGCCATCAGAATCTTTCTAGCCTATGCAGCCCATGCCAATTTCAAAGTCTATCAAATGGATGTCAAGAGTGTATTTCTGAATGGAGAATTGGAGGAAGAAGTTTATGTAAGCCAACCTCCAGGATTTGAAGATCCAAATTTTTAATGAGGCTTATGGTAGCATGTGTAATCATTCCAGAACCACCCAGAACATTCATAAAAATATTTCTTGAATGAGCAAACTGTTTCAGCCATTCAATGACATCTTTCCCGGGCGGGATTTCAAGAATAATAGACTTCATTGCCGAAGTCATTTCGATGGTGTTTTCTTTCGCCTTGTTTTTTGAACCACGAGGACGTCCTTATGGCCTGGACAATGAAAAATAACCACCAGATGCCACAATATTGTTTCCACCAGACTGGCCCATATTACTTATATCATTACCAACTCCTGGATTAGACATTTGAGTGTTTAGCAATGGTTGAGAGTGGTGTTCTTCGCTGTTAATTATAGTAGGATTAGTGTAGCCCATTGAATTTGGGATATGAAGAGCAGGATAAGAGTAATTCATAGAATTTGAGAAAGAAAACGAATACTCATGATTCATCTTTTGAAAGCTAAGCAATGATATAAAATATTGGGTGAAATATGATTAGAGTTGTGGGGTATAGTCCTTTTTATAATTAATTTTGACGTGCTCTCTCAAGAAATACAAAGATGCCATACAGTTGAAAATAGTATTATTTTTCTTTTCCAGGAATTTGAATTGAATAATCAATCCTTATCATATTTCCTAAAATCGAGAGGCCAAAAAGTTGTTTATATTCGATTCGTCTCATAAAAGAGTTATACCAATATACGATTACAGATGAATTTCTAAAACTAGAATCGAAACATTAAACAAATACAACGTTCATTTACCAATAGATATCATCGATAAAAATATTAGGCGCGAATTTTAAATATTAAATTATTTTGATTGCAAAATCGAAAACATATTTAAACATTATGGTCTATAAAATTTAATTATTAATTTACTATTCCTCTTCATTGTTTTGCATGCTTATATCAGTATTTTTGGTGCATTATTAGAGTAATATTATGAGATTTAGTTGGGAACTTCCTCTACCACCTTAAACTTTTAGATGAACTTCCTCTACCACCTTACTTTTGAGTTAGGGGAGTAATAAAATAATATTATAAGATTCAGTTGGGGTATTTTTCTAATATCTTCAGATTTTAGGAGAGCTGATATCTAATTATATTCTAATTTTTATGTGTTATTTGATCCGTCTTTTATTTTATTTTCAACTGTTTAAACAACAATTACTACATAAACATACTTTTAGGAAATGAACAATACACAGAGGGGGGGTGAATGTGTTTTACTGTATTTGTACTTTTCTTGAATGTTTATGGTTGATCAAAATAAATTAAATCTTGTAGTGAAATGTGTTCATGCAGAAATTAAACTTGCAAAAAATAAAGAACACGTGTAACACCCCCAGATCCGGGGTCGGGGATCCGGGTCATCACGGTCTTTCTTTCCACCATATCACTTCACTTAATTAATAATAATAACCTTATGCTGTGACCCCACACTAACACACACCACAACCCGTTATAGTCTCAGAGATGAAATTGAAATAAGTACAAGTCTTTGAATCCATAATTTAAAAGTTATTACAACCCAAAACGATTACTTGATAAATTTACAGTTAATTGCCATTATCTGCCACAAGTTATAATTATACATAATTGATTCTCAATAGTAGATGGTCTGATCTACAATAGATCTACCTCTGCAGCTATAGCAGCTACAACATCATCGGGAAGACGCGGGACGCTTCCCACGTGCTTGCGCTGGGTCTGCTGGAGTCTGGTCATCTTTCCTAACTGTTGTTGTGTGATGAAGAAATAAAGCAAGAGTGAGCCTTACAGCTCGCAAGATAATACATAGTGATAACAATAATATAAGTATCTAAATGGATACTTACTAGAATCTTTTATCATGCGTAAGATAATTACTTACTAGATATAAGTAAAAACAAGGGATGAAGTTACCAAATACTTCACTATACTTATATCATTTAAAAAAAAGTTGCTTGAACTACCACTGTTCAAAGTATAATGAGCTTTCAACAATTCATCAGATAGATGAGACTACAAGACAAGATTTGAATAGATTAAATCTTTGAAATTTTATTAAAGGAAATGAAGTCATGATATACTTCATTAAGTTCTGATATATATATATATATCCATATATACATCTTCTTTATACAATTTTCTGAAAACCTCTGTCATGTAAAGTATGAACAGAATTGCAATATCCAATAAATTTGGAAAGGAAAAGAATTTGGCATAAACCAAATATCTTGCTGATCAGGCAAAGATACCCATAAGTAACCTTTTCTACTAGTAGATGGACGAATTCCCCACTGGTCATCACCCTGGTCGTAATAGGACCTTATGCTGGACTGCCACTTAGCCACTTATGCATTTGATGGACTCCCACTGAGCCACTTACACTATCATGGATGCCCACTGAGCCCATGTTGCTTATGCCGACTCAATAGATGGACTTACTTCCCGAACGTTGGGTAATAATCAATTCATTTACCAAAACTGCAACCGTGTTGCGAATATAAAATACACCACAGAGCCGGATCCCTCAGGTTTTGAAGCGAGTATTTAAATCCCCTTAAAAGGGAAGATCTTAAATATAAAAATGAGTTTTGGGATACGCTCTAACTTTTAAAAATCATTTTGAAGACTCGAAAACACTTTATAGAGTGTTTGGAGTAAAGCTGATTTAATGAAGTAAATCAGTCCCAGAATATTTAGAAAATGACTGAATATTATTATTTAAATAATATTCCCATAAAGAATAATCTTTATAAAAATAATTGAAGTAGAAGTATTAAAACTTATACTTGAAACGAGTATTAAATAACCAAAGATATACTTATATGAAAGTACTATCTTTATTTGAATAATCGAAAATAAGTTTGATTATTTACACCTTATTCTTTAATAAAATAAAGAACAAATCTCAGCCAATAATCGGAGTCATAGATCCTCAAATGAATATTCAAAAATATTCATTAAATAATATAAACTGAGTCATAAGCCCTCGAATGAATATTCAAATAATATTCAGATAATAAAATAAAAGGAGTCATAAGTCCTCGGAGGAATATTCAAGTAATATTCATTAAATAAAATAAAGTGAGTCATACATCCTCAATTGAATATTCAAATAATATTCATTTAATATAAAGGAGTCATATGCCTTCGAATAATATTCGAAATAATATTCAATAATAAAATAAAGTTAAAGTTATCGAATAAACCTTATTCGATTAATAGTTTTGAAAACTATGACCATATATATATATAAGTATATATATATATTTATTTATTTCCATATATACAAAATCTACTCGGGATCCTCGACTCCCGGTTTTAGAAAATATTTTCACCTTTGGGTCCCTGTACTAAGGGTATATGCAAATTACCGCTATCCTCTAGCATAGGTATTATCAACTGAATCAACAGATATATATGGAAAGAATATGAAACAGGCATGCATATATATATACCATAGCAGCATGCTTCAATATATTGCAACATTTGCTAATTAACCAACATGCATATATCGCAAGATAATACAAATACATATATACATCACAACAACAGTTATAACTGGTAGAAAACTTGCCTGAGCGACTTGGGGTGATAAAAGGCTCGGGACGAGTCTGGTAACCTATAAACAACAAGTAAGTTGGAATTAAACCAAAGTCACTTGTAAATCTATACTTTAACTAACTTAGACTCTAACGCTTGTTTTGTGCTTACTGACTCGCTTAAGTCACTCGGGTACCCTCGGCTCCACCATTTTTAATAATTTAACCTTTACGAGTTTTAAGGCGATTCCTTTGCGAGTATCTTACCAACTGCCTAACACACTTACCATAAATGTTTCATGCATTAATTAACCCTTTTTGGTCTTTAACCTTTGTTTCAAAGTAAGGCGAGGGGAAAAGTTTCGTTCGCGAAACGCCGTTACATGAAACGGTCGTTTCTCCTAAACCGTGCATCGGAATCGAACGAACTACATATCAAAACGAAGCTCGTAACATGAGCTATCTAAAAATGGCAATGGTCATAATCTAGCAGGGGGTTCTCGGGTCCTAATGTTATGCACAAAAACAGTCTAAAGAAAATCGGACGTTACAACGGCTATGTTTACGCGATTTCCCAATTTTAAACCATTCAAAACCAACCCAATTCAACCTCAAATCCAACATACAACCAACATCCATCCTTATCACATCATAACAACCCCAACCAATTCAAGTTTAACATTCATACTTATGCCTAAGCTTAACTTTAACCATACTTAAGTTCTTTTAATCAAAACAACAACATTTACCATTCCATTTCAATACCAATTCAATCCCAAACTCTAAATCACCAACATTAAGCTACAATATCACCCTACTAATCAAAATCATCTTATAATACATAGGAATCTAGGGTTTGGAGATGATATACCTTCCTTGAAGTGGTGGGAGGAGCTAGGAAGCCTTAAGAAGCTTTGAGAAGTCTTAGGAATGCTTGGATCTTCAAGGAAAACAAGAAAAATTTCAAGTTAAAAACTTGAAAACACTATTCATAGTCTTCTTCTTTGATTAAATGAAGAAGATGGATAAGGAATTGATGGCTTAAACTCATGATATAGCCCTAACTAAGCATGAAGATGATTAGGGAATTAACTCACCAATTTAGGAAGCTTGGATCTTTGATTTTTGAATTTCCTTGCCTTTTGAATAGTAAAAAGCCGAGAGCTCTCAAGAACAAAGCCTTGGTTCTTTTTGATTTTGATGAAAAATGATTTTGCTTGGCTTGGTTGATTTGTTTTTGTGTTTGATTTAGTTAATTACCTTGTTGCCCTTGAATTTGTGTGGTTCTCATTCAACCACACCTCCTTCCTTCCCATGTCATGCTTGTGTCATCCTCATGATGTCATCATCCCCTCCTTGTCCCCTTCTCATTGGTTGGGTGACATCATCCTCTCTAATCCCTTTGATTAACTTCCTAATTGTTTGCCTAATGACCGCTGATCTGTTATACGGTTCGCTTAACTTTCGTTTTCGTTTATCGTTTGAAGGATCATACCCGGGATCTTATTACTTAGGTTCCCTTAACCTTTCTCAATACATTATATTTCTTTTTATGATCCTCAATCATAATCCTTTAATTTAAATCCTTTTTATCCTGTTACCTTATACTCAATTCTTTCCGTATTTAGTGGATTTCTGGGAAAAACCAAAGTGTTCGGAATTGGATTCTGACGATCTTTACATACACTTATATACTACATAGAGTACTAATAATATCCCAGAATATCCATAACAGAACCCCTACATAGTGTGGCATGAAAAGTTTTCTCATTCAGCTAAAACACTATTCACAAGGGTTACAAAAAGTTGAAAATTTTGGGGGTTATTACAGTCTCCCCTCCTTAAAAGGATTCCGTCCCGGGATCAAACAGAAAGTAAATGGGGGTACTTTTCTAGCATTGCGCTCTCTAGTTCCCAAGTTGATTCTTCCACATTATGATTCTGCCATAGTACTCTGACTAGCTTGATCACTTTGTTCCGAAGCACCTGCTCCTTCTTATCTATAATCCTTACTTGGCTTCTCCACGTAAGTTAGATCTGGCTGCATATCCACCTGCTCGTACTCCACTATATGTCTGGCATCCCGATGATACTTCCTTAGCATTGACACATGGAACACATTATGAACTTGTTGCAAATTAGGGGGTAAGGCTAGCTCGTAAGCTAACTTTCCAATTCATCTTAATATCTCAAAAGGTCCAATGTATCTTGGGCTTAGTTTTCCTTTCCTTCCGAACCTCATTAATCCCTTCCAAGGGGATACCTTTAGCAGTACTAAGTCCCCTACTTCATATTCCTTGTCCTTTCGGGCTAGGTCTGCATATTTCTTCTGTCTGTCTTGGGCTGCTACAAGTCGCCCTCTGATAAGATCCACTATATCTTTGGTCCTTTGGACCATTTCGGGTCCGAGCATCTTCCGCTCTCCTACTTCATCCCAGTATAAGGGAGATCGACACCTTCTTCCGTACAGGGCCTCATAAGGCGGCATTCCGATGCTAGCATGAAAGCTATTGTTATAAGAAAACTCGATCAACGGCAAGTGATCATCCCAACTCCCTTTAAAGTCTATTGCACAGACTCTCAACATATCCTCTAGTGTTTGGATGGTCCTTTCACTCTGCCCATCCGTCTGGGGATGATACGCGGTACTCATATTTAACTTGGTCCCCGCACATTCCTGAAAGCTCCTCCAAAATCTGGAGTTGAACCTGGGGTCTCGGTCTGAGACAATGGACGCTGGGACTCCATGTCGCGTTACTATTTCCTTAAGGTAAATGTCCACCAGTCTATCGACTGTGTATCTCTCATTAATAGGAATGAAATGAGCTGACTTTGTCAGTCGGTCTATAATTACCCAAATGGCGTCGTGATTGGCTTTCGTCCTTGGCAATCCTACAACAAAATCCATCGTTATCTGTTCCCATTTCCATTCGGGAATCTCCAGGGGTCGTAAGAGTCCACTGGGTCTCTGGTGCTCTGCCTTTACCCTTTGGCAAGTTAAACATTTGCTTACCCATTCTGCTACGTCCCTCTTCATGTTGGGCCACCAGTAATATTCCTTCAAATCCCTATACATCTTGGTACTTCCGGGGTGAATGGAATACCTTGAACTATGGCTTTCATCCAATATCTCATCTTTAAGCTCTTGAACATTCGGAACCCAAATCCGGTAGGAGTACCTCATTATCCCTTTATCATCTTTCTCAGTATGGATCTCCTCTCCAGTCATTGACTCTCTGCCTTCATTCATTATTTTCTCCTGGCACAATCTGATCTTTTCCAATAACTCTGGCTGCATTGAGATCTCAAAAAGCTTTTCAGTTCCGGTTCCGGTTACCTTTACTTCTATTTCCATTCTCTCAAAATCCCTTATCAATTCTTCCGAAGTCGTTATCATTCTGAGTCTTTCCTTTCTACTAAGGGCATCAGCCACCACATTGGCTTTCCCTGGATGATAGAGAATCTCACAATCATAGTCCTTGATTAGTTCTAACCATCTCCTCTGGCGCATGTTGAGCTCTTTCTGCGTAAATATGTACTTGAGGCTCTTATGGTCTGTGAAAATCTCGCACTTCTCTCCATACAAGTAGTGCCTCCAAATTTTTAAGGCAAATACTATTGCCGCGAGCTCAAGGTCATGAGTAGGATATCTAACCTCGTATTCCTTCAGTTGTCTCGACGCATACGCAATCACTTTACCGTGCTGCATAAGCACACACCCTAGTCCTTTGTGCGACGCGTCACTATATATCACAAAATCTCCTTTTCCGTCCGGCAATGCCAATACCGGAGCCGTTATCAACCTTTTCTTTAATTCCTGAAAACTGTTCTCGCATTTCTCCGTCCATTCAAACTTCTCTGTCTTACGAGTAAGTCGTGTCAAAGGGGCTGCGATCTTCGCAAAGTCCTGTACAAATCTACGATAGTAGCCGGCCAATCCTATGAAACTCCTTACCTCTGTGGGTGTGGTTGGCCTTTCCCAATTTGAGACCGCCTCTATCTTGGAGGGGTCGACCAATACTCCTTCTTTATTGATCACATGTCCTAAAAACTGTACTTCATTCCGCCAGAATTCATACTTCGAGAATTTGGCATATAACTGTTCCTCTCTGAGTATTCCTAGAGCTATCCTCAAATGCTCTGCATGTTCTGTCTCAGTCCTTGAGTAGATCAAAATATCATCGATAAAAACTATCACACATTTGTCCAAGTACTTCTTAAATACTCTATTCATTAAATCCATGAAAGCTGCTGGGGCGTTGGTTAATCCAAAGGACATTACCAAGAACTCATAATGCCCATACCTGGTACGGAACGCTGTCTTGGAAATATCTTCGGGTTTAATCTTTAGTTGGTGATATCCAGTTCTCAGGTCGATCTTGGAAAAATAAACAGCATCCTTTAGCTGGTCGAACAGATCGTCTATTCTAGGTAATGGGTACTGTTCTTTATGATTAGCTTGTTCAACTCTCGATAGTCTATGCACAGCCTCATGCTCCCATCTTTCTTCTTAACAAATAAAACTGGTGCTCCCATGGAGACACACTGGGTCTTATCATACCCTTATCCAAGAGTTCCTGCAATTGGATAGCTAATTCTTCATTTCTAACGGGGCTAACCGGTAAGGTGCTTTTGAAACTGGCGCCGTCCCTGGGGCCAACTCAATAGCAAATTCAATCACTCTATCGGGTGGTAATCCCGAAAGGTCTTGTGGGAATACATCTTCAAATTCGTTGACTACTGGAATATCTTGTAAGTTGGGCACCTCTTTCTACGTGTCCACCACATAGGCTAGGTAGGCCTCATTTCCTTTTCGTAGCATCCTTCTGGCATGGGCCATAGTCAAAATTTCTGCGTCTGCCTCTTTC